>NC_138128.1:51832089-51939192 GCF_964188305.1 Podarcis bocagei | reverse complement strand
CCCCTTCTCATTATAGGGGATTGGAATGCTAAAGTAGGGAATCAAGAGATAAAAGGAACAACTGGCAAGTTTGGCCTTGAAGTTCAAAACGAAGCAGGGCAAAGGCTAATAGAGTTCTGCCAAGAGAACAAGCTGGTCATCACAAACACTATTTTCCAGCGACACAAGAGATGACCCTACACATGGACATCACCAGATGGGCAGCATCGAAATCAGATTGATTATATTCTCTGTAGACAAAGATGGAGAAGCTCTATACAGTCAGCAAAAACAAGACCTGGAGCTGACTGTGGTTCAGAACATCAGCTTCTTATAGCAAAATTCAAGCTTAAACTGAAGAAAGTAGGGAAAATCACTAGGCCAGTCAGATACAATCTAAATCAAATCCCTTATGAATACACAGTGGAAGTGAGGAACAGGTTTAAGGATTTAGATTTGCTGGACAGACTGCCTGAAGAACTATTGATGGAGGCTCACAACATTATACAGGAGGCAGCAACGAAAACCATCCCAATGAAAAGGAAATGCAAGAAAGCAAAGTGGCTGTCCAACGAGGCCTTACAAATAGCAGGGGAGAGAAGGCAAGCAAAATGCCAGGGAGATAGTGAAAGATACAGGAAATTGAATGCAGACTTCCAAAGAATAGCAAGGAAAGACAAGAGGGCCTTCTTAAATGAGCAGTGCAAAAAAATAGAGGAAAGCAATAGAATGGGAAAAACCAGAGATCTGTTCAAGAAAACTGAAAATATATGAAAGGAACATTTTGTGCAAAGATGGACATGATAGAGGACAAAAGTGGTAAGGACCTAACAGAAGCAGAAGACATCAAGAAGTGGTGGCAAGAATACACAGAGGAATTATACCAGAAATATATGGATGTCTCGTACACGACAGGTAGTGTGGTTGCTGACCTTGAGCCAGACATCCTGGAGAGTGAAGTCAAATGGGCCTTAGAAAGCACTGCTAATAACAAGGCCAGTGGAAGTGATGACATTCCAGCTGAACTATTTAAAATCTTAAAAGATGATGCTGTTAAGGTGCTACACTCAATATGCCAGCAAGTTTGGAAAACTCAGCAGTGGCCAGAGGACTGGAGAAAATCAGTCTACATCCCAATCCCAAAAAAGGGCAGTGCCAAAGAATACTCCAACTACCGCACAATTGCGCTCATTTCACATGCTAGCAAGGTTATGCTCAATTTCTAGAGAAACTCCATTTACAGTACTTTTGGGTACACATGGAACACACTTTGGCAATATAGTATAAGGCAAGAGATATCATCAAATAGTCCTGTAGGATCAGCTCCAGTTTTCAGCCTTAACTACAATGAACAGCTACACCAGGGATTGGCAACCTAAGGCCCATGGGCCACAAGCGGTCCACGGGGGTCATTTAACTGGCCCACAAGCTTCCCCCAAACCGAACCGCCCGCTCAGCGAGTCCCGTGTGCTGTGCTAAACCAATGCAGTGCGGGGACTCGCTTCCACGGCACCGGAAATCAGGTCTGTGCAGACGCAGATGCCGGAAATCACGGGTGTGCGCGATCCAGCCCACAGAGAGATCTGCCCAGGCGAAGTAAACCTTGCCAACCCCTGAGCTACACCAAAGAAAGGAGACTTTCTCCAGCTACATGCCACTTTCGACAGATTACGGATTTTACGAAGGACAGACATAAGACCAAAGCAATAGTTTTCTTTTTCAGCTTGCCCACAGTCTTTGAGCAAGTCACCACCTCATACTGTAGAAAGAAGGCTCACAGGGAAAAGGCCTTTTAAAACTGGTATTTCAGTGGGGGTACTGTAATCTCACCATTACACTGGAAATAGAATATCACATTTAGGGTTGTGTGGGGTTTGTTTGGGGGGTGAGTATTTTTTCAACAAAAATAAATAAAACCAACAGGAAACTTTATCTGCATAACCACAACCCAGTGTCATTTCCCCCCACTCCTTGCTTGTCAAGCAAGAGGATCTTGGGATTGTATTTCCTTGGAGTTTTTACAATGATAATGAGAACAATTATATTTCCCCATCTGGAATCCATTAAACATGATTATGATTGCTGACTTTCCTATCCTTATTACTATCTGGATTAGCTAACCCCATTACAAAGAATGCACTCCCTAAACTCAGTTGGAAATATGATTTCCTGTCATCTAACCATGGTCTCTCTCTCGTTTTCTCTCCCTCTCCTCATGTACCATCATAAACGACATCATCTTTTGCCTCAATTACAAGAACCTTAATAGGTTCAAACTCCCAGGTGACATTTCTGCAGGTGCTTAAACAAAACAAAACCAAAAGAAACATTTGATCCACTCAGTCACGAGCCTTGCATTCTCTCAGTTGACCAGATGGCTGCATGCCTGCAGCTTGCAGGTGCTATGAGGTGGAGCTTCCAATGTCTTGGCCTTTCAAATCTGCACAACATAAAGTATGTTAAAGAAAAGATTGGGGGGGGGATACAGATGTAATAATTACATCCCAGCACAAGATTCAGGGTTTTACTAGTAGAAATACAATCCAAAATTAATCTAAGGCATAGTCTCAGTGCCTGATGACTTCTTAAAAGCAATGCTAATCTGAAACACATGTCTTGATCTACAAGCTTTGTTTCATTTGTATTTTCTTCTCTCCCCCCCCCCCCCGCATTGCCCCCCCCGGCCAATTTGATGAGTTAACCCAGTTTTAAAATATATCTTTGGATTCTTTTGTCAAGGTTTCTTTGGAAGGAATCGCATGACCAGACTACGGAACAGAATCAATCATATAGAAAAGGGGGGGGAGTATTTGGAAGGATTACAGTGGTACCTCGGGTTAAGTACTTAATTCGTTCCGGAGGTCCGTTCTTAACCTGAAACTGTTCTTAACCTGAAGCACCACTTTAGCTAATGGGGCCTCCTGCTGCTGCCATGCCGCCGGAGCACGATTTCTGTTCTCATCCTGAAGCAAAGTTCTTAACCTGAAGCACTATTTCTGGGTTAGTGGAGTCTGTAACCTGAAGCGTATGTAACATGAAGCGTATGTAACCCGAGGTACCACTGTATAGGGCTTTGTTGGGAGAAGGGTTCACCTCTGTGTTGCATGGGTACCTTGTATAGTTTTGAAGTTCATCAAATCCTAAGATGATTTTGAACCCAGATTTTAGGGCAGCACATAAAGAGCAGTTTCATATCACCTCAGATCCTGTCTCTGACTTGTTCATTCTTGCCACCTGCCGCACACTCACATCTCAACCACCCCTACCTGCAGACTATGGACCCCCTCTCACCAACAGTTTCGGTACTCTGGAGAAAACCTGGCATGGTATGGGGAGTACTAGTAACATCATATCCTTTCCTTGCTCATGCCCTGCCCATGTGACATAGAACTGCTGAAGGTGTGGGCTTTACTCACCAGTAAGACGTGTACAACTTGTGAACCAGAAAGACTTCTGACTGGAGGACCTGGGAAAGCTATTTCCAGTTCACTCTTTGCTACCAGTTCAGAAATAGAGGTGAGACTGGGCTGATGCAGTGAGAAGAGCAGGTCGCAATAACATCTTAGTCAGTTAGTTATAAATAAGGTCTCCGGGGTGAGTTACAAACTATGTAATCATACAGCGATAAAAACAAGTAAAATAGTTACCACACAAACCACAAAACCAAACCTTGACTTTCAAATACCAGAGTAAAGAGCTGTGTATGTAGCACATGGCAGGCACTGTGAAGGAAGATGATAGGTCCATCTGTGGGGAACGAGTTCCACAGTTTAGGATCTGCCATAAAGAAAGCTTTTTCCCGCACTTCTGAGAGTAGCAGAACAACTAAGCATGCCCCTCTGCTGCTCTTTACAGAAGATATTTAGGGATGAAGATGGTCTTTCAGATGTGGTACCCAAGCCCATGGCAGGGCTTTAAACACCAATGTGACCACTTTGAATTTGGTCTGGAAACAAACTGGCAACCAGTGCAGCTGCTTTAAAATGAAGGCATGAACTGAACGGATAATGACTGAGGACATCCTTGAACATCATTTGGCGATAGAACAAGGAGCGATGAAGACCCTTGTTTAATTTGTAGCAGAAGAGTAGCAGAGAGTCTGGCAGCTGGAGTGGCAAATGGACAGGGTAGAGACTTCGTGAATTCTAGCTTTTGGAAGAATTTAGTATTAGGGAAGACATAGGACCTTTGATTAAATGGCAGTTAGCTGGAGTGGTTGGTCATATTTTCATTCATCAGTGAGAGGGCAGGTTGGGAAAGGAAATAATCTACTTATTCTGTGAAAGGGTGCTTGCCTGCAGTCTTTCTTTAAGGAGACTGATAATGCGTTACAATATTGTGCCTTGTCTATCTTTGACTGCTCTTAGCTAGCAAATTTTCTCTCCGTTGTTACGGTTTTATTATTTTCTATATGCAATATACATTGCATATAAATTAGCGTACAAATTGTATTTGGTCTACAGTGATAGGCATGTAGATATGTCCTCTGTTTTTCAGTGGCGTGCGGACGCCCTGCTCATGTTGAGCAGGCAAGAGTGTCTGCTTTGCTCTTGCCATTTCTGTAAGTGCTTCACTTTGTGATCAGGGCACTGCTGCTGTTCTAGAATCCGGTGGGAAGCCACCGTTACGTGAGAGGCTTTTAATCATTGTGGAGAATACAAAGGAATTTTTTCCCTTAAAAAAAAAATTGAACTCTTGGATTCTGAACTCTTTAATGATTCTGAAGTGGCTAATGAGAGTGAATCCTCTTTTCCTTTGCCGTAGGCTCATAGAAAATGGAATGTGTGGTATCATGCAAGACCTTGGCTTTTATAGGCATTTGGAAATCTGTTCCTGACCTGTAAGCTTGTAAGATATGCTCCCTGTCTGCTCCCCAAATCATAGAATTCCAGAATTGTGTATGATGCTATTTGACAGAAAAATAAACCCATAGTGATTAAGGCAGTGGTTGCCTTCAGAAGAGTTTTTCTTTTGTCTAACATATGCATGTATATTACTGTAACATGTAACAAAATGTGTATGTTGGACAGAATTTCATAAAAATATATATATTCAGAGAAATGCACATTCAAATGCTGGTGAATTTTCATGAGTAGTGTTTTTTTTAAAAAAATGTTCAAACTGATGTGGAAATGTGGCGAACTGAAAAACAAGATTGAAAAAAGAGTAGTAGTAGTAGTAGTAGTAACAACAACAACAACAACAACAACAACAACAACAACAACAACAACAACAACATATTTATTTATACCCCGCCCATCTGGCTGGGTTTCCCCAGCCACTCCCAACAGAATATGAAAAACACGATAAAACATCAAACATTAAAAACTTCCCTAAACAGGGCTGCCTTCAGATGTCTTCTAAAAGTCAGATAGTTGTTTATTTCCTTGATATCTGAAGGGAGGGCTTTCCACAGGGCGGGCACCACTACTGAGAAGGCCCTCTGCCTGGTTCCCTGTAACCTCACTTCTCGCAGGGAGGGAACCACCAGAAGGCCCTCGGAGCTGGACCTCAGTGTCTGGGCTGAGAAGTTGACTGATTGCCCCTCACTAGTGGAAGGTGAAACGGAAGCCAGTGGCCATGCTGGGCCAGAGCCAAGGCGGGGGGCCATCTCCCTTTCCCACCCACCCACCCTCTCTCCCCCACTCCCTCTTTGGTCTCCCATCCCTCCTCCCCTCATCCCCACCCAGCAGGTCTGGGTGAAATTATTGCTTGCAGAGGACTTTTGAAGTTAAGTTGGGGGCCCTAGGGCATCCAGTTGCCCACCTGTGCACTAAAGGGGCAATGTATTCAGGATTTAGTGAAGCATCTTTCTTTTGCTACCTCCATGTGAAGCACATGAGTGATTGCCCTGGGTAACCCAGCACTGCAACGTCACAAATGCCTCGCTTCTTCCGCCACACATCAGTTGTCGTTTATGTGCTAATTTCGAGGTTGTCTGATGCATTAGATCTTGGCACAGCCAGCTCAGAACTTTCAAACTGTTTGCTTTGTTCTCAGATTACACATTCATTTTGATTCTGGAAAAGGATTACCTAATTATAAGCAAGCATTCCAACAGAAGCCGGTTGCAGCTCTTTCCAGTCATAATGATTGTTTTTAATGACTATTTAAGATGCACCGCCTGGGGGTTGTATAATCAGCCCATATTTATTGGCTTTTGCAGAATTCACGAAGAGACACCTCATAGGAGCAACCCTTTAGCATTCGATGAGGAGGAGATTTTACAGTACAAGTCTGCCAGGCTGTCACAGCGTTAATTATTACCTAGGAAGTGAAGAATGAGGGTTATTTTCAGTGTTGTTGTTGTTTTTAAACAGTCATAATGCTAAGGAGCCAAGCCATGCCAGAATTATCTTTAGGGTAATTCAAGAAACAGAAAAACAATAAATTTGTTAATTATTTAAATGTGTTAATTATTTAAATGAGTCCATGCTTTAGAATAAATCCAGGGTTCAAACCAACCATAGCTGATTGCCCTGACCAAGCCATCTCTTGTAGGTAAGAGGACTCTTGCCTACAATACAAAATCTCTTCTGTTCCTTTAATCTTGAATTGCGAAAGTTCATGAATGTAGCTGGTATAAAGTTCTTTTTACGGGTCTGTGATCTTGTGTGGCACCCTAAAACACATGTTTTTAAGCACTATGCAAGCATGCCCCACAAAAGCATGTGTTTGGGGCTCTGTGCTCTGTACAGGTCACATGACTCATGTGGGAGCACAGACAGGAAGACGCGTGTCCCAGTTTTGGAATTCAAGAGGTTGGAGGGTATGAAACTGGCACACTTGAAAAAGTTCATCAGGATAAATCGTCTACATTTCGGCAATTAAGAGTCCAGGACTATAGAGAAGGTGTGAGCTTTTACCAGCTGTTTCTAGTACACCAGCTCTGGTTGTATCTAGATCAGAATAACTCAGCCACTGTAGTCCATGCATTGATAACCTTGACATTGGATTACTGCAATGGGCTCCATATGCAGCTGCCCTTGTGCCTGGTCTGGAAGCTCCAGCTGGTGCAGAATAAAACAGCGAGACTGCTGATGGGGCAGAATGCCAACAGCATGTGACACCTCTCCTAAACTATCTGCAATGGTTGCCCATGTTCAAGGTTCTTTTGTTGATATACAAAGCCTGAACAACCTGGCTCCAGAAGAGTGCTGTTGGTTGCCCTGTGTTACAGAGACCTGACTGGCCTTAGCTAGAAGTTGGGCATTTATCATGTTGGTGCCATGTTCTGGAACGTTCTTCCAGCAAAGATCCAACAGGCCTCCTGCTTTTTACTTTCTGGTGTCTCTTGAAGTTGTGTGTGAGAGAGACATAGACAGGCCTTTGCCGCTATTTAATTTTTGATTTGTCAGGCACCTGAGTGATTCTCTCTCTCTCTCTCTCTCTCTCTCTGTGTGTGTGTGTGTGTGTGTGTGTGTAATTTTAAATGATGTTTTATGTTTTATAGTGCATCCCACCTTGATATATTTTATGATATGGCAGTATAGAAATACTTTTTTATAAATAAATGAACAAGCACTCCGCAATGTTATTAGGGACTCTGGGATTTTTAACCAAGAGGAAATTTATTGCCTGAGGCTGGAAGCTGGCTTAGTTTTAGCTACCTTCGAGTGTGTGTTTATGCCCAGGTTTCAGTAGGCAAGAGGAGGATGCAACACCAACCCTTGTGATCGAAAGACAGCATGAGGTCTCCACACTGGCCAAGCCTGGTATGAATACGAAAAGACCAGCTTTCTGCCCTTGCCTGGTCAACAGAGAAATGCCTTCTGTGGTCTTCCCCAGCTCTTCCAGCTCATGCTTCCTCTAGCATCTGCAAATGACCTAGAGTACATACCCTCCAGCTCTAGTTCAGGGACATCTGCTAGCCTGGTTGGTCCCTAACAAGAATCCATGCTGTGTCAGAGATGTCTATAGGATAGGAGAAGATGAACATACTCCATGGTCACCACTGGCTATCCCCTGAAGAGGGAGGAATTTAGTCCTGTCCCCAAAGTATACAATAAAGCCCCTGACTTCTCTGCAAACCCCAGGAGAAAATGCTACCCCATCTCCTGGCCTCTTCATTAGACATTATTTTGACACAAAACAAAGAGAAGAGTTTACTCCTATGAGGACAAGCAAATGAGATTTCCTTCCCTTTAGAACCCCGATGCTGTACCTGAGTGTCTTACAACAAAATCTAAACCACAGAGCAAAAACCTATCACAAGTTAAACATAAAGTTTTTATGAGTTGAACTCTGAACTTTAAAAAGTCTGAAATCTTTAGCAATTGCTTCTTGCCTGCAGGATAGATGCAGTTAGTCTTCTGCCTTGTGGGCATGCCCTCAGCTGCAATCCTTATTGATGTTCCTTTGCTACTGCTTTCAAAACTGTTAAAATTCCTTCACTCAAGTGTTCTTAGCACTTATGTTGATAGGGAATACTTCAAAGGATACATCTTTACTTTATCAAATCTGCTCTAATTTTGCAGATGGAATCAAAGAGCTTTATTTTAAGTCTAGTCAAGTTTGCCAACTGTCCTAAGCCCCAGAAAATCAATTCTATGTTACTATTGTAATCAAACTCGGTGTAAAAGCCTGTAACACAGCGGGCCAAAATATTCCGTGGAGTAACTGTTGAGCTCAGCTAGTTTACATGAGGGATAGCATTAGGCCCAGTTTGCAGGATTCCCCCCCCCCCCCGCCATGCTCTTTTCCTTAAGGCATCACCTGATATATTCTGCTCTTTGACTACATTGATAGGTGACCTACACATCAGTCCCCAAAACATCTTTCTCTTTATTCATAATTCAGAACTGTGTTCTCTCTCGCTTTCTTCAGAAAAAAAACACACCAGTCCTCAGGAGTGAATTACATTCTGGGTGTTCTGATGGAGTTATTATAACGACAGGGAATATAATGAGATCCAATGTGTTTGGCAGGCTTTTATGACTGACTTGTATAGGAGAAAGCAGCAGTAGTATAGCTGAGGGTCTGGGCATTAACATCCACCAAACACTGAAGGAAAAATAATATTTATCCCCCTTCATGGGCGCTCTCTCTCTCTCTCCCCCCCCCCCAAAATGTTACGTCCATGCTGGCAAATTGACCCTCCTACTATTAAATTGCACATATAAAGACTTTTAAGTAGGTTGCTCTTCTATTCCATTGGGATTATTCAGATTGCATCACTATCCTTGCAGAAATAAATTATTAGGACCTCATTATCAAAAGTCATTATTGTTCACAATTGCAATGTGCTCCTCATGTTGCTCCATTCTAATACCACCACAGAAAAGAGTCCTAGTACTTTGGTTAGGTAGTCTTTTCTTTTCCTTTCTTTCATTTTGCTGTTGTCAGCATGATTTGGAAGAATGTATTAGAAATGAAGCCAAGCAAACAAGAATACTTCGAAAAAGTAAAGATGGCCATATTGGCCTAGAAGTAGCATTCCAAAGCCACCCCTTGATTAGGCCAACCAAAATGTCACAGTGTTGATATTCTATCAAGCTCTTTATCAGGCTTGAGGGCAAACAAGAAGAGGGGAGAGAAAATTGGACTAGTGAGAATGCCGTGAGTCTGCATCTGGTAAGAGTCTTAAGGCAGAATATGGGAACGTGTTACTGACATTCAAATGAGGCTCTTTTAGATGCTGTGTCAGGTTGCACCAAGGTTGCACCAGGGCCTGCTGGGAAGAAAAGATACCTAAACTTTGGAAGTACAATAGCCAGCTGTAACCGCGATCTGCCTCATCTTTAGGCAAAGCACTAAAGGTGTGTTTGCCCAAGAATGGAGACAGCGAAGTAATCTATGTCCATAGATGCTTACAGCTATCTCTCTAGGGCTGAAGCACAATTCCATGTTTGAAGTTTTTCTTCACAGTTTGTGGTGGTGGTAGGATGAAAGATGAAAATAAAACTTATTCTTTTTCTCAATTTGGGGGCAGTGTTGAATCCCCATGACGGGGTGAGCTCCCATTGCTCAGTCTCTGCTCCTGCCAACCCAGCAGTTCGAAAGCACATCAAAGTGCAAGTAGATAAATAGGTACCACTCTGGCGGGAAGGTAAATGGCGTTTCCATACACTGCTCTGGTTTTGCCAGAAGCAGCTTAGTCATGCTGGCCACATGACCTGGAAAAACTGTCTGTGGAAGCAGACAAACGCCAGTAAAGCAAGATGAGCACCACAACCCCAGAGCCGTTCACGACTGGACTTAACTGTCAGGGGTCCTTTACCTTTACTTTTAGATAGGGGTTATAGGTCCTATCTAAATATAGGCATGGGGGGGTTTCAACCTCTGCACATATTTAGCAAAGCGCAGCAGACAATTCTTCAGGAAGCGGTCAGATGTATAGGAGTCTTACTAAATGTAGGATGGTGTTTGAGGGACAGAATGAGTGGGAAGAATAAACTGCCAGAAAGTGAAGCTAACTTACAACCCTATAGATATTGTTGGTTACAACTTCCATCACTCCTGAGCTTTTGCTTTGCTAGCTAGGGTGCATGAAAGTTATAATCCAACAACATCTGGAGGACAACAGACTAGTCATCCCTGTGCTAATGATATGAGTGCTAAGGAAGTCTAAAATTACCCAAAAGACCTATTTTTCTCTCCCCCCCCCAAGTGCTGCTTCTACTGTATTTTCTGGTGCACTACTGCTTGTTGTTGTTGTTGTTTAGTCGTTTAGTCGTGTCTGACTCTTCGTGACCCCATGGACCAGACAGAGCACGCCAGGCACTGCTGTCTTCCACTGCCTCCCGCAGTTTGGTCAGACTCATGTTTGTAGCTTCGAAGACACTATCCAACCATCTCGTCCTCTGTCGTCCCCTTCTCCTTGTGCCCTCCATCTTTCCCACATCAGGGTCTTTTCCAGGGAGTCTTCTCTTCTCATGAGGTGGCCAAAGTATTGGAGCCTCAGCTTCACGATCTGTCCTTCCAGTGAGCACTCAGGGCTGATTTCCTTAAGAATGGATAGGTTTGATCTTCTTGCAGTCCATGGGACTCTCAAGAGTCTCCTCCAGCACCATAATTCAAAAGCATCAATTCTTCAGCGATCAACCTTCTTTATGGTCCAGCTCTCACTTCCATACATCACTACTGGGAAAACCATAGCTTTTACTATACGGACCTTTGTTGGCAAGGTGATGTCTCTACTTTTTAAGATGCTGTCTAGGTTTGTCATTGCTTTCCTCCCAAGAAGCAGGCGTCTCTTAATTTTGTGGCTGCTGTCACCATCTGCAGTGATGGAGCCCAAGAAAGTAAAATCTCTCACTGCCTCCATTTCTTCCCCTTCTATTTGCCAGGAGGTGATGGGACCAGTGGCCATGATCTTCGTTTTTTTGATGTTGAGCTTCAGACCATATTTTGTGCTCTCCTCTTTCACCCTCATTAAAAGGTTCTTTAATTCCTCCTCACTTTCTGCCATCAAGGTTGTGTCATCTGCATATCTGAGGTTGTTGAAATTTCTTCCAGCAATCTTAATTCCAGCTAGGGATTCATCCAGCCCAGCCTTTCGCATGATGAATTCTGTATATAAGTTAAATAAGCAGGGAGACAAAATACAGTCTTGTCGTACTCCTTTCCCAATTTTGAACCAATCAGTTGTTCCATATCCAGTTCTAACTGTAGCTTCTTGTCCCACATAGAGATTTCTCAGGAGACAGATGAGGTGATCAGGCACTCCCATTTCTTTAAGAACTTGCCATAGCTTGCTGTGGTCGACACAGTCAAAGGCTTTTGCATAGTCAATGAAGCAGAAGTAGATGTCTTTCTGGAACTCTCTAGCTTTCTCCATAATCCAGCACATGTTTGCAATTTTGTCTCTGGTTCCTCTGCCTCTTCTAAATCCAGCTTGCACTTCTGGGAGTTCTCGGTCCACATACTGCTTGAGCCTTCCTTGTAGAATTTTAAACATAACCTTGCTAGCATGTGAAATGAGTGCAATTGTGCGGTAGTTGGAGCATTCTTTAGCACTGCCCTTCTTTGGGATTGGGATGTAGACTGATCTTCTCCAGTCCTCTGGCCACTGCTGAGTTTTCCAAACTTGCTGGCATATTGAGTGTAGCACCTTAACAGCATTGTCTTTTAAAATTTTAAATAGTTCAGCTGGAATACCATCACTTCCACTGGCCTTGTTATTTGCAGTGCTTTCTAAGGCCCATTTGACTTCACTCTCCAGGATGTCTGGCTCAAGGTCAGCAACCACACTACCTGGGGTATACGAGACATCCATTTCTTTCTGGTATAATTCCTCTGTGTATTCTTGCCACCTCTTCTTGATGTCTTCTGCTTCTGTTAGGTCCTTACCACTTTTGTCCTTTATTATGGTAATCTTTGAACGAAATGTTCCTT
Organism: Podarcis bocagei; assembly: GCF_964188305.1. Taxonomy (NCBI): domain Eukaryota; kingdom Metazoa; phylum Chordata; class Lepidosauria; order Squamata; family Lacertidae; genus Podarcis; species Podarcis bocagei. The sequence continues at coordinate 51,926,877 of NC_138128.1, read as the reverse complement.
TCATATCTCTAATTATCTTGAACAGATCTCTGGTTCTTCCCATTCTGTTGTCTTCCTCTATTTCTTTGCATTGCTCGTTTAAGAAGGCCTTCTTGTCTCTCCTTGCTATTTTTGGGAAATCTGCATTCAATTTCCTGTATCTTTCTCTATCTTCCTCGCATTTTGCTTGCCTTCTTTCCCCCACTATTTATAAGGCCTCATTGGACAGCCACTTTGCTTTCTTGCATTTCCTTTTCATTGGGATGGTTTTCGTTGCTGCCTCCTGTATAATGTTGCGAGCCTCCATCCATAGTTCTTCAGGCACTCTGTCCAGCAAATCTAAATCCTTAAACCTGTTCCTTACTTCCACTGTGTATTCATAAGGGATTTGATTTAGATTGTATCTTACCGGCCCAGTGGTTTTTCCTACTTTCTTCAGTTTAAGCTTGAATTTTGCTATAAGAAGCTGATGATCTGAGCCACAGTCAGGTCCAGGTCTTGTTTTTGCTGACTGTATAGAGCTTCTCCATCTTTGGCTGCAGATAATATAATCAATCTGATTTCGATGCTGCCCATCTGGTGATGTCCACGTGTAGAGTCGTCTCTTGTGTTGTTGGAAAAGTGTGTTTGTGATGACCAGCTTGTTCTCTTGACAGAACTCTATTAGCCTTTGCCCTGCTTCGTTTTGCTCTCCAAGGCCAAACTTGCCAGTTGTTTTATCTCTTTTATCTCTTGATTCCCTACTTTAGCATTCCAATCCCCTATAATGAGAAGAACATCCTTCTTTGGTGTCACTTCAATAAGGTGTTGTAAGTCTTCACAGAACTGGTCAATTTCAGTTTCTTCAGCACCAGTAGTTGGTGCATAAATTTGGATTACTGTTATGTTAAAAGGTCTGCCTTGGATTCGTATCGAGATCATTCTATCATTTTTGAGATTGCATTCCAGTACAGCTTTTGCCACTCTTTTGTTGACTATGATGGCCACTCCATTTCTTTTGCGGGTTTCTTGCCCACAGTAGTAGATATGATGGTCATCCGAACTGAATTCACCCATTCCCGTCCATTTTAGTTCACTGATGCCCAGGATGTCAATATTTATTCTTGCCATCTCACTTTTGACCACATCCAACTTACCCAGGTTCATGGTTCTTACATTCCAGGTTCCTATGCAATATTTTTCTTTACAGCATTGGACTTTCCTTTCGCTTCCAGGCATATCTGCAACTGAGCGTCCTTTCGGCTTTGGCCCAGCCGCTTCAGCATCTCTGGATCTACTTGTACTTGTCCTCTGCTCTTCCCCAGTAGCATGTTGGACGCCTTCCGACCTGAGGGGCTCATCTTCCAGCGTCATAACTTTTATATGCCTGTTGTCTTTGTCCATGGAGTTTTCTTGGCAGGATACTGGAGTGGCTTGCCGGTTCCTCCTACAGGTGGATCACGTTTGGTCAAAACTCTCCACTATGACCTGTTCATCTTGGGTGCCCTGCTCGGCATAGTTCATAGCTTCTCTGAGTTCTTCAAGCCCCTTCACCACGGCAAGGCAGTGATCCATGAAGGGGGCACTACTGCTAATATCACCCATATGTTGTAGTGCCTACTCCAGCAAATTGGTTATGAACTCATCACCCTGGGAATGTATTATCTACATTCAATATTTTCTTTCGTACTTTGCAGGTGTCATTCTGTAACCATTAAAATATTGGCAATATTAAAGGTCTGTTTCACAGAAAGAAGAGCATCACAAAGGCCTGTTGCATAAAATATAGCAGCCATGTGGTGGTTCTCTCCATGTGCTAAGTCATTAATATGTAGACCTTGCATTGTTTGGATTGGGGGACATTTGCTAAAGCATGGGAAGGAAATTCTCTGATCTGCATGGTATCATAAACAGATCACTGCCACATGGACAAATCTAAAGTCGCCATGGGGTGTGCTGTATAATGTGCCCTGGCCCTGAGCTATTCAATTCACTGTGTTGTTTTACCATTGCATCACTTATCCCGGGCACAGACATTCACAGGAAGTCCCATGTGCTTGAAGTTTTAGCTATGTTTTTTACACCGCTGAAGGAATACATACCAAAACACAAACTCCCAAACACTTTAGTTCAGGGCTTTCACCACATCTTCAGCTGTTAACAGAATAAATCTATCCAAGTTCAAAAAAAACACATTGAGCCAGGAAACATTAGGAACTGTATTTCTCACGAACCTGGTGGCAATGGAGAATTATCCAGATCTGAAGGCAGAGGTTGGAAACAAACAGATTAAATTAAGGTGATTAAGACAAACTGGATGAAAGAAAGACAACTCGAATTAGAGGGAAGAAACTAGTAGTGGCTTTTATGATGAGTCAGCCATTCTCATGACTATCAAAGTCAACTGGCAGTGGTCTGTAAGAATCATGAACAGTCTGTACGGTGTGCATATTAGCCCTAGTTTGGATCGGATGGCCGTGTGTCTTCCTCTAAAGTCCTCTATTTGAAGGGTTTGTCAGAGGACAGTTCTCTATTCGAAAGCATCCTGCATTTGAAGGAGTGTCGAGTCCAAGTCCAGTTTAAAGTTAAGCAAGGAGAGCAAGACCCATGAAGCTAGTCCTCCCCAAAGGGCACCTGGACAGCAGAAAGAGCAGGAATATACAACGCCTAGTCACAGTCTTCCCCCACTGTAACAGGAGCTGTTTTTAATTTTAATTACAGTCCTTGATTCTAATTTTTCATCTCAGTGTATGTTTTATCCCGTGCAAATCTGTGTCCTCTTTTGGGCGACGCATTTGCTCTTTTGCTGACAGTGTGCAACGGGCTACCCTTGTTTCGGAAGGTTCCTGATCATATTGGGGGGGGGGGGGCTGAGCAAGTGCAAATCAGTATGCCCAGAAGCTCTGTACAGACATTTGTCAGTATACATGCCCCTTCCCACATGTTCTGTGTGACCCTGTTGTATTATCCTCACAGGGCTTACCTTGGGAGCCGATGAAGGAATACTCAGATTTTTCATCACCAAGCTGAAAAATGAGTATGCATTTCACCCTAATCACAGACATAGTATGCAGGGGGGGGGGGAGTACATATGTGCTTGTGTAGAAATATGTTAAACACCTATAGCGGGAATATGTCGATTTGACAGAATATTTGCATCGAATATAAGAATCTCGGCTGGTGTAAATCAACCTTGTCTACTGCGGGAAACTTCACGCTGCACTCTGCTTTGACAGCTGGGAATCAGGCCCATTGTGTGTACATATTGGTGAGTGGGTATGTGTGTCAATTAGGCTGACATCTTCCATGCTGATGGCTGCCTCTCTGAATGCTGCCACCAAGAGAAAGGTAGCCGTGTTAAGTAAAGTTGCATGAACCACGGCCTTGTGGGAGACAGGCAGCCAACAAAGAAAGAACGTTAAAATGACTGACACATAAGAATTGTGCTGCTGGAGAGGCCTTTGTCGTGTGCCTGCCTGGCCTCATCAGGTTCTCTCCCCCCAGCCCACCGCCCTGCGCTTCCCTGAATTTGTTTTGTGGCAGCGATACTTGAAGCTACTGTGGTATGGAGCAGGGGAATCGCAAACCTCTTATGATGGCTTTTCCTTTAATGGCCTTTTCAGATGCCAATAAAACCAATTGATCTGCCCCTTAAAAGTGAAAATATATTGAAAAAGAAAAAAGAAGTATTCTTTACCATTAAATCAGGTGTTCAACTTTACAATAAAGAAGGCACCTTTGAGAGGCTGGATGGAATAATCAGCAGCCATTTAGAATGCAGGGTTCTTTTGTGTCTTATTAACCTCCACATTAAGAACTTGTAATTTTTGCTTGCATTCCTTCAGGCAACATAGCACACTGTTCTCTCCACCCCCCCCTTATTAAAAAATTGTCAGAGCTAGCACCCTTTCAGTCTATCATCAGAGAAGACACACACACACACATGGATTCACACAAACGAACTTCTGAATGATCGTTGTTAAAAATAAGTGGTGGGTATGATTAAGAGTTAATGATATCAAATAACAAGCATAGAAAGCAGCACATATGATATTAAGAAAACATGGTATTTAATTTCAGTGAGTGATGTTTTTCTCGCTCTGTGTGGTGAGGGACTGCAGCATTAATGGAAATTCAAATGCTAGCCTCAGTCTCCTACTAAAAAAAGACAGAGTTATTATTTAATGGGCTATAGAGTAGCCAATTTTTGGAGACAACTCTTTTTGCTCCTAGAGAAGCACATGCTGGGTTGTTTAGCTAATTTCCTTTAGAAAGAATGGAGGATTCAATCTTTATTTTTCTTCCCGGAAGCAAAATCACATCGGTTTGCAGAGCCACGGTGGCAGATATATCCCCTGATCAAAAGTTGGAGAAGTGGAAACAATCGTTACAACCTTGATCAGTGGGAGTAATCTGGTAGAGGGATTAATCATAACATGGTACCTATCAGTTGCCCCTAACACTTCCATTCTACTGCTAAAGTAGCTGAGGGGGGAAAGGTCAACAAATTGTTGCCTGTTGTAGAAGCATGGAAAAGACTGGAGGCATTTCACTGTTTAGGCTTCAGTTCAAAATATCTGCTTTCATGACTTTCAGCTTTGTTACCAACTTACCGTTAATAAGGTTCAGCCAATGCAGACTCTTTTGACTCTTTTTCTCTCACTGTCCTCACCTGTCAGTCCTCTCTTCATCAACTATATTTATTACAATCAAGCCCTGTCAACTGTCACAGCTTACATACAGACTGCCGGTAAATATGTCTTTCCAGTCATTAGACATTCCTTTCAGTCACCTTGGGATTTCTACCTTGTCTATCTCACTCCAAAAAAACTTTTGTTCAGAAGTATTAAACTCCCACAGAGCAGTGTCAGCTTGGGGCCATTACTGTAGGAAGTGACAGAAAACACCAAACTGTCACTCATTAAGGATCCGGTTTTTCCAGGAGTTGATGCAAGTCAGTCTTAGCCCCCCAAAATGAATCATGATTTATTTAATATATTTGCTTCTACAAGTGTCAGCTCATCAGCTTAAAATGTTTCTCCTTTAACTCTATTGAGGCCTGTACAGCAAGTTGGCTTTGAAACAGATTTTTTTCCCCCCTCTTGCTCTAAGGCTTCATAATTAAAACAGAGTAGAGAACAGTCGAGATTTTGCTCCGTGGCTGCACTTAGTGGCCCTTGGTTTTATAATTATATGTACAAAGCATTTCTGTTAAAATTAGAGCCGGACACACTTGGGAAAAGACCTCCTGGTGAGTGAGTTCCTTTTATGCCAGGCTCCTAAATCCAGGGTAAGATAAATTATCAGTCTATGGACAGGTTTAAGGTGAGAAAAACAATTAGGAAAGCAAGGTAGGAGGAAACCCCATTTCCCTCTAATTATGCGGTGAAGTATAGCTCTAATGGATCCCTATTCCCAACCCACCTGAAGCAAAGCGGTAAAGGTGAATTCACTTCTGCACTTGTTCTTGCCGCATGAAGATCGTCTTTCTTACTCTTTTCCTTTGTGTGTAAGGAACTAGGCAAGTTTTTTTTTTTTAAAAAAAGAAAACATTCCAAAACAGTTTTCTTCACAAGAAGCATATGTCAGAAATAATTTGTACTTGGAATAAAATTTTAAAAGATGGTAATTTTTTCTCCCTAGGAAAAAAAAATTAAGTAATTTTTCAGAATTATGTTTAATATATGTAATTCCTCCCCATCCTCAAAAGGATGAGGAGGGGGGAGAGAGAGAGAGATAGAGAAAAAAAGAGGATATAGACTGCAGCGGGGCATTCTGGAAGCTGGAAACAACAGAACTGTGAATAATTATCTGGAGGAGAAGCAAAAGTGAAAAAGCAGGAGGCAGCATTTGAAAGCAACAAGGGAAGCAATAAAATGCTGAGTGAATGGGGAGTGCAAGGGGGCAAGGGGAAAACAGAAGTCTTAAGGAAACTGGATGTGTAGCTTGTATGATCAGGGAATGAAATGTGTTCTGTGTTAACTCTCTGAGGCTGTAGTCCTATACACATTGCAAATGGCAGTAAGCCCTATTGAAAACAGTGGGGTTTACTTGTGAATCTACAGGCATAGGGTTGTGCAATGAGATTAGCAAACCAGAATTAGGAATCTAGAAGTTAAAAGAGTAGTGCAATAGACACGAGATAATATCACCAAGGCAACTATCTGTAAACAAACAATAAATGGTCATGAAATGGCTAAAGTAGTTTCTTTCCAAAATAGGTTTTATCTTAAATAATCTCAAACACAGTAAATAAAGAGTCCACCTATAATATATCAGTGGTTCAGTGCTCAGACGTCACTCCGGTAATCGTTTCGTCCCCAAAGGGCTTAGTCATTGAGCTTTGCAGTAAATAATATACAACAGAAGACAGTATATAAACAGCTTAAAGCAGGGGTGTATCTGTGTCCATCGGGAGGAACATAGAAAGGGGATGGTGTCCTTCAGTTTGTTAACCCTCCTAGTTTGGAAAGAAACTACTGTCGCCATTTTATGGGTGTTTATTTTTTCAAGTACTGGTGGTGCCAATGCTACACTCAGTCCCAAGTTCTTCAGTGTGGTGTAGTGGTTAAGAGTCACGTAACCTGGGGAACCAGGTTCATGTCTCCGCTCCTCCACATGCAGCTGCTGGGTGACCTTGGGCCAGTCACACTTCTCTGAAGTCTCTCAGCCCCACTCACCTCACAGAGTGTTTGTTGTGGGGGAGGAAGGGAAAGGAGATTGTTAGCCGCTTTGAGACTCCTGAAGGGGAGTGAAAGGTGGGATATCAAATCCAAACTACTACTACTACTACTACTACTACTACTACTACTACTACTACTACTCTTCTTCTTCTTCTTCTTCTTCTTCTTCTTCTTCTTCTTCTTCTTCTTCATTGGTAATTTCTACTAGATAGACCCTGGTTCAAGATTTAGGGACCCCAACATGGTATAATCACTATTTGGTGGACAAGCTGCCCGTCTCCAAGCTTGTCAAGGTACCAGCGTTGTTCAGTCAAACTCATGTTAAAGCTCTGTGGCGATCACACAGGGCCCCCCGGACATTTGACGGTCTATTAACCCTGTGCCACCACAAGTTTATTTTTAAATGCAGGAACAAGCGTATGATTTCAGTTTATTTTTCTCTTGTCAGTTTCTTAATCTTAATTCCTAACAACTCCAAACTGATTATTCCAACTATCTATCTGACTCCACCTGACAATTCCTCTCACTCTCTCACAATACAACTCTATCAACCCACACCTAATCCTCCCTCTTCCTTCTTCAACTCCCAAACCTCAACTGACTTTCAAAACCTCCCACTCTAACTTTTACTCCCCCCTTGCATTCTCACTGGCCAATCACATCACACTCATTTTAACCCTTTCCTTATGACTCACCTAGGAGGCAAACGCCACAAGCTCATTCTTACAGTCTTTCAAACACATGGGAGCCATAAGCTTTGGTCTGCTAGGGTGGACTTTGCTTTCTCACAAAAGGTCATATCAGAGCTACCTGGTTTTTGCTGCATATGAGCAGAGCTCACCTGCATCAACTATTTGCACTTAATTATAACCACAGCTTGTCAGCATCAGCAGTCATATCATATATGTTTTTTGGAACTCACAGACTGCCACGGCTCCAAAGGTTATGAGAAATATTACTTGATTTCTATAACTTGGTAACTGGAAAAGCCAATGCTCATTGGGTATAGAGGTTATCAGTATATTTCCAGAAACAGAATGTTAGATCAGACATGATGGTATTGTGTGTTGTTGTTTTTTTAAAAAAATAATCACTACGAGACTTATTAAGCAAGCTTCAGGTAGCAATGTGCAGGGTTGCCAGAAAATACTAGTTTTTGTTGTGTATAGTCATAAGAACTTATGACAGTGAACTAATCAAGAAAAACATGGTATTACAGGTGTTCAGAAAGGAAGCCCAGAGCAACATCAAACCCTTTCCCAAAGATGTGAGAAAGTCCAACAGTAGAAGTATAAACAAGCTATATCTGCATTCTCTGATCTTTATTCAATGTTCCACTAATGCACTATTAGCAACCTTAAGCTATTTCTCTGAACTGAACAATATAGCACAGATGTTACACGTCACCTACTTTTAAATCTAATTGAATGCCATGCGTAGGGAAGCTTTAGACCAGGTTAAGTAAATGTTCCCATGATGATTGTAGTGGCAACATAATTATACAGAACATACCCAACAAAGAAAATAAGCATTGTTATGAATTCAATGAGGAGGGGTGGAATCAAGGGAGCCTCAAGGTTAAATGAGAAATGGATGGGATGGGAACTAAAAAAAAGAGAGAGAGGTAAACAAGCAAAATCTTTTGGCATAATTTTGAAAGTAATGGAAAACAGTTTTATTTTGCAGGTGTGCAGAAAGCACTCTTCGGCATTTTGCCATCTCGTACTCTGGCTTCCAGTTCCTTTTATCAAGAGGCCTTTGACTGAAGTCTCAATTGTCTTTGGAAAGAAAGGATAAAATGCTACATGAATAGCTTAAGTGATAGTTTGTAACATCTTGGCTGCAGCAAGAAAAAGGCAGGGTAATGGGTTTGTACACTAAATAACATGGGAATTAAAACACATAGTAATCAAGAGCAAGGAAATGAGAAAGGTAAAAGTCTTGATCTTCTATCAGCCAAGCTGATTTTACAAATGGAATTCGCAAAATTTGTAGAATTGTTTAGATTAATAATTTCACATGTGTTAGCATACACTGGGGGGTCAAGCTGGCCATACTGTCCATTTTGTAGGCCTATTGATCCAATCTATTTTCAACTTTTAGTCTTCAGGTGAAGGTGATGGAGCACCCATAGGGTGAAAGGTAGGAATGCATGAGAAAGGATGGGAATCTTTGCCATCTCAACATCCTTTGTGCATCTGCTAGAAATGTCTATTATTATTATTATTATTATTATTATTATTATTATTATTATTATTATTATTATTATTATTATTATTATTATTAATTTGTACCCTGACCATCTGACCAAGCTGCCCCTGCCACTCTGGGCAGCTTCTAATTTATATAAGAGCATAATAAAACTTTAAACCCTAAAAAACTTCCCTATACAGGGCTGCCTTCAGATGCCTTCTAAAGGTTATATAGTTACTCATCTCCTTGACATCTGATGGGAGGGCCCTGAGAGCAAGTTGAGTGTTATCACAAGACCCATTGCCTGTCAGTTAAGCCCCTGAGACCTTGTTATTCATCAAGACATCCTCTGTCTCATAGGGCACACCTGCAGAAAAATCTTAAGGCTGCAGTGAAGTGAAGAATGTTGTCTAGAAGAAGGAGCAATAGGGCACCAGAGAACCATGCACTAAAATAGTTACTAGCCCTAAATGGCAATGATCCTCAAGCTGCATGTCAAGGCACAAAGGCTGTCTACCCAGTCCCATTTCCGCTGCATCCAGCCCACTCTCACTGCTGCATTGGGAAGCAGTGTACAAATGACATTAGGCAGAAGCCATATCTATCCTGAATATGAAAGAATGCATTTCCCCCAAAACCAGTTTTGATCTGAATTGAGAAAAAGAATTATCTAGCTGTATTTTAAGCTGGTAATGTGTACAGATAAATCTCTGCTGCCATTATATCTTAAGTGTGCGTTCTCCACAGTAGTGGTAAGCTGTTATCCCCACCTTCATGCTTAAGTCCTATTTAATGTGCATATTAGGCAAAAAATTAGATTTAGAACCATCTAGACCAGTATTCTGTTCTCAGTGGGGATGTGAAGGGGCTACCATGTACTGGCTCCAGGGCCACAGAAGAAGCTTCAGAAGTGGCCTGAAAAGACTTAGACATGCCCATCTCCTCAGCTCCAGTTCCCCCCTCCAAAATGTAATGGTAACATTGACCTGCCTTATAGGAACTGACACTACTACTCACATAATATACATGAAGTGCTTATCATGGAGGGTGAGGGAATTGAAACTACAGAGCCATGAGAAATTGAAGACCAAAGTACGAGATTGGCTCCATTATTATCAAATAATGGAGGTGTATAAACAGGACAGGAAAATTGGCTTCCAGGTGGAGAAATCAAAATTAGAAACAGAATTGTTAGAACCCAATGCTAAGAATTTGTCAAGAATGTATAACTTGTTGCTGAAATGGAATACACAAGATGAAACAGTTAAATCAGCTATGATTAAGTGGGCACAGGACATTGGTCATAATATTATGTTTGCTGCATGGGAACAGTTGTGGACCACCGGCATAAAATTTACGGCATGTGATGCCTTAAAGGAAGATATTATGAAAATGATCTATAGGTGGTACATGACCCCAGTCAAGCTAGCAAAAATCTACCATTTGCCTGATAATAAGTGTTGGAAATGTAAAGAAACTGAAGGTACTTTTTACCACCTTTGGTGGACGTGCCCGAAGATTAAGGCTTTCTGGGAAATGATATACAATGAAATGAAAAAGGTGCTTAAATGTACTTTCCCTAAGAAACCAGAGGCCTTTCTCTTGGGCATTGTCGGCCAATTGGTGCCAAAGAAAGATAGAACTTTTTTTCTGTACGGCACCACAGCAGCAAGAGTACTCATCGCAAAGCATTGGAAGACTCAAGATCTACCCACTCTGGAAGAATGGCAGATGAAGGTGATAGACTATATGGGACTGGCTGAAATGACTGGCAGAATCCGTGACCAGGGGAAAGAGACGGCGGAAGAAGACTGGAAGAAATTTAAAATCTATCTTAAGAAACATTGTAAAATTAATGAAAGCTAAAATGTCGAGGTTTTAGGGGAAAAAGGGGTTTACAGCTGTAAAAGATTAAGTTAAAGAAAAGAATAAGGGAAAAATTTGATAAAACTAAAAGCTAGGATTTGCTGAAATAAGTTTGGAAATTGGGATGTAGAAAGGGGAGGTATGGGGAAGTCGGCGAAGTAAGGTTTAAGAAAAAGGGATACGAAATTATACTTGTTTGTTTGTGTACTTGTTTGTTTGTAGTGTGTATTGTTTGTGTTTATAAAAACTGTGAAAAACCAATAAAAATTTTATTTAAAAAAATATCATGGAGGGTGAGGGTATCAGCAGCAGCTCACCACAATGGCTATGTTCTGCCTCAACTGTCGGGAAGTGTACCTCTGAACACCAATTGCTGGGAATCCCAAGTAGGGAAAGGGCCATGTTGCTCAGGTCCTGCTTATGGGCTTCCCACAGGCATCTGGTTGCCCACTGAGAACATGTGGGGAGAGCCCACAATGCCAGGGGCGTAGCTAGCCGCTTGGGTGCCTGGTGCGACGCGCGCGTCCTGCAGCCGGGGGCGGGGCGAGTGGCCCATGGGGGCGCTGCGTGCTGCGTGGAGCCTCTCTGCAACCTCCCCCTCAGCTGTAGGGCGGCTGAGGGGGAGGCGGTGAGGAAACGCAAGCTCCACACTGCTGTTTCAGGCAGGCCCGAGCTTGCAGGCGCTCAAGCCATCACGTCACTTCCAGGGGAGACGCGTGACTCAGGCCTCACGGTAAGTGCCGGCCTCCACGGTGTGGCGCCCAGTGCCAGCCGTGTTTCATTGCGTTTGTTGACTGAACTAAAAAGTTTCGTGAGCCCAATTTATTTATTTTTTAAAAAATTAACTCATATTTTTGTCATTTTGTCACCCTCCCCCTCAGTGATGACACCCGGGGTGACCCGCACCCACAGCACCCCCCTTTCTCCGCCACTGCACAATGAATCTGCTTTGTTGGCCAAGCTTTAGAGATACCACTTTACCAACTTCTCCCAAGTGGTCCACGTTTTCTGGTGTTACCTAGGTAATGCAGAGAAGGACAAGCTCATTGCAGCTTCCACACCATGGAAGCAGTGTCAGACCACACACACACACACACACACCCCAAGGTTATGGTTGAGATGACATCATTTATATAAACATGCCATAAATGCAGAAATGACTGTTCCTCAAACAGTAAAGCAGTTCTGTTTCCTAACCTCTTAATGCCATTCCCCTTCCCCCATTTAATATTTGTGCTTTTGCTTTCCCATCCCAAACGGGCCTGATGATTCCTTTTCCATAAGTTTGCATCAGCTTCCGCTGGCTTAAGCCACGTGCTGCAGGATGAGGAAAAATATTAAAATCAGAAAGATTCCCCCTGCACCACCCCCCACCCCATCCTCAGCTATTATTCTAGTTTAAATTACTATAGCTCTATACATCTGGTTCAGGTCATTCAAAACGACTCAGGTTCTCATTCCTTGTTTCCCTCAGGGACAACTTCTCTCAGTCTCACTGAGGAAAATGACCCTCATGCCATCAGGATTGGGCCTTGAGAAGTCCCCAAAGCCTCATCTGGAATGAGAATACCCAGCTGGGTTTTGAACTTATTGCATCAGAGACCAGTAGGTCACTGCATTAATCAGGAACTCTTAAATCCGGTGAGATACTTTGTTGGGAACTGTTACAGGGTTCTGGCTAGTCTTAACTATAATTTTAAAGACATTAGCCTTTTTTTAAAAAAAAAGGCTATTTCCCATTCCTTCAAACTTTATGCCTACTTAAACGTTCTTTTCCGTTTCCTTCATGCTGGATGATTTGTAATTGACACATATTACTTTACATCTTTGGCCTACTTTGCCTAAGAGAACTATTTGACTGGCTGCATTCGTTATTACCGTCATTACTATTATTCTAGTTTACATTTTTAATGCTATGTGCTAAACATCTCTCCCCCACAAACAGTGATATGCCCCCCTTTAGTTTTCTTTTATAACATATTCAGCATTTTTTTTCCTGGGACATAATTAAAACATCAAACAGTTTTCCTGCTGGTTATGCTAAATTCTGAGAACTGGAGTCTGCCAGTGTTATTGAAAATTAAAATGTACTATTCTTATGCATATTTAGAATGACCTTAAATAACGATCGAAAATGGGTTTGTAGTCCATCATGTAAGATTGCCCCACAATTCTAAAATACCTGAATTAAAGAATGTCTCTAATTGGTAGCAGGAGGATTCTTGATAAAAAAATATAAAATATGTATTTTTGTTCACTATTTTCTCAGGCTTAATATGTCTAATTTTCCCATGCAACTTTATCCCTAAGGAAAAATAAAGAAGAAAAACCCATTACCAATACATGAAGTTGAACAGCCCTCTCTCTCTCTCTCTCTCTCTCTCTCCCCCCCCCCCCCTCATTCTCTTAAGATGTAATTGCTATCAAGGAGACTGGCAGCTGGGTAATTTTAGTTCAAATGAGTACATGGCCTGAAAATCAGCCTCCATAGGTCTGAAATTAGATCCCACTGTGGGTTTAAGTTCAGAAAATAAATGTACAGTATGCTCATAAAGGATGTTCCATAGAATGCAAGGCCTGGCAGATCCAAGTGGATGAAATGCAAGATTGGGTGGAGTAGGCGCATACGGTGCTGGTCTATAGCAGGGGTTCCGCTTTTGCAGGATTATTCTGGTAATCTGGCACTGCCTGACATGCAAATAGGTGTAATTGTTGTGTGTATCACTATCACATTAGCCTATTGTTCCACCTCATAATTTAGAAAAGCAACCCTATGTCTGTTTTCCTGAGCCACAGATAAAGATAGTGGGTGAAACCAGTAGCCTCTCTATATCGCCTTGAGCTCTGTAATGTAAGGGGCAAAGGAGGGATATAAATATAATAGAACAACATTGTGCTGCACCATCTCTAGAATGTGTACTTTATTCTCTGGGAATGAATTGACCTATTTTATTTAAGTCCATAAAAGAGCTGCACACTATTTTTTTATTTTATTTTATTTTTACAAAGATCAGAGAAGGTGAATGAGAGTAGGCTATTTTGTTCATGTTATTGGAATTTCCCCCCCTACAGTTTTATTTGTTAAATAAACAAATATATTTTTGTTGTTGTTTAGTCGTTTAGTCGTGTCCAACTCTTCATGACCCCATGGACCAGAACACACCAGACACCCCTGTCTTCCACTGCCTCCCACAGTTTGGTCAGAGTCATGTTAGTAGCTTCAAGAACACCATCCAACCATCTCATCCTCTGTCGTCCCCTTCTCCTTGTGCCCTCCATCTTTCCCAACATCAGGGTCTTTTCCAGGGAGTCTTCTCTTCTCATGAGGTGGCCAAAGTATTGGAGCCTCAGCTTCACGATCTGTCCTTCCAGTGAGCACTCAGGGCTGATTTCCTTCAGAATGGATAGGTTTGATCTTCTTGCAGTCCACGGGACTCTCAAGAGTCTCCTCCAGCTCCTTCATGGCTCACTGCCTTGTTGTGGCGAAGGGGCTTGAATAACTCAGAGAAGCAATGAGCTATGCCACGCAGGGCCACCCAAGACGGACAGATCATAGTGGAGAGTTTTGACTAAACATGATCCACTTGGAACAGGAACTGGCAAGCCACTCCAGTATCCCTGCCAAGAAAACTCCATGGACAAAACAACAGGCATATAAAAATATATTTTACAAATCAACAAATATATTTTATATCCCACCCTTCCTCTTAAAGATGAATTTGCATAACAGATCTGTGCACCATTGGGTGGCAGAACTGCCTAACTGCATTACAATAGCTCTGGGGATTCCCACCCAGTAGTGGCACATGCATTGGGACAGAGCCACCAAACCAACTTTCCAGCACTGGAATCAGACACTGAGGTCCAGTGCTGAGAGCCTTCTAGCGGTTCCCTCACTGCGAGAAGCCAAGTTACAGGGAATCAGGCAGAGGGCCTTCTCGGTAGTGGCGCCCGCCCTGTGGAACACCCTCCCATCAAATGTCAAAGAAATTAACAACTATCCGACTTTTAGAAGACATCTGAAGACAGCCCTGTTTAGGGAAGCTTTTAATATCTGATGAATTATTGTATTTTAATGTTTTATTGGAAGCTGCCCTGAGTGGCTGGGGAAACCCAGCCAGATGGGCGGGGTATAAATAAATTATTACTGGATGGGCTTCAGGTAGGGTGACAGTGGGGTTGGGGTCATGTGGGTGCACCAGTGGGAGAACTGGGGAGGGAGCGGATCCCAGTAGTTGTACTGTGCAGTGATATAGAAGGAAGGAAGTGCGGGTGGCACTGTGGTCTAAACCACAGAGCCTAGGGCTTGCCAATCGGAAGGTCGGCAGTTCGAATCCCCGCGACGGGGTGAACTCCCGTTGCTTGGTCCCTGCTCCTGCCAACCTAGCAGTTCGAAAGCACGTCAAAGTGCAAGTAGATAAATAGGTGCCGCTCCAGTGGAAGGTAAATGGCATTTCCGTGCGCTGCTTTGCTATCGCCAGAAGCGGCTTAGTCATGCTGGCCACATGACCCATAAAAACTGTCTGCAGGCAAACGCTGGCTCCCTCAGCCAGCAAAGTGAGATGAGCGCCGCAACCCCAGAGTCGTTTGCGACTGAACTGTCAGGGGTCCTTTACCTTTTTAAGCGCCTAAGAGGAAAGAGTTCCTGCCCTGCACACTGAGTGTGGAGATCAACCAAATTCAATGGTCCACATTGAATTTGATGGCATAATGGAATTTGTTTCTCAATACATCCAATTCGCTTTACATATCCGCATACGATTTCCTTCATAATGACATTGTAGATTGATGCCGTAACCCTTGAAGATAATACATCAATATTACAATGTATTCCAGATGGGGATACTGAGGCTTAAGAGACTGCAGCCCATAATGTTCATGGCCACACAAGGGTTGGGTGGAGCCCAGGTCCAAGGTTTTCCATGTTAGATAACACCAGCCTTTTAAAGACAACTGGAGGGTTCATTCACTTGCTCCCCTCACTTCTGGGCCTTTAGAGGAGAAATCACTGAAAAGGAAAGAGTTGCAGAAAAAATGCCAAGCATCTCTCTTAAGCTGAGGAACTCAAAATTCACTCTGTATGCCGAGGTAAAAACATAACCCAGAGTAGTCCCTGGAGTCTAAAAAATTTCTCTCATTACACAGGGTTCAAAGACAATGTGAGCTGTGTAGCGCAGCTGAAAGTGTCTGCATAAAGGAGTGCTTTATGATGTTGTTTTGTTTCTGACTTGCCTTTACCTGGGCTATCTAAAGACATTGTTTGAGGCTAAGGAAAAAAATATGAATAATGTTGGGCCTTGAGATCAAAAAGGATTCTTATTATCACAGTTGTTAGTCACCAGTATCCCAGGTGGATCTGTTCATTTTTTTTAAAGCGACACTGAGAAGCAGGCTGTATTAAGTAGAGTTCCTTTTTCAAATTTTATTTCATATTTCCAGGAGTTTGTTCTCGATTTTTTGAAGATGCTGGAAGCTTTTTGATGTTGCAAAACCAATCATAGCAGGCAAAAGACAAATTTAAATGTGAGATAAAACCAGTTTTACATACCTAGATAGGAAGGCAACCCTTGAACAAATTACTTGCTGGCTTTGCAGTGACTCTGTTCCTTTATACAATGAAATGGTTGACAATATGAAGGAAATAGAATATTAGGACTGGAAACATTGCTGGTTGATTGGAGTGCTTGTTACTTACTACTAATTCATGTGAGTCAATGAAAACTGGTATTTTGATTATTTCAATAAGCAATCATGAAGCAATATGTAATTTGAAAATATAGTTCTATATATCTTAATCAGCACAAAGATTAGGATGCCTAACTCCTTTTATTCTTTGGGATTCTTCAGATGAAACACTAAACCGTGGTTTGCTAATATATGAAAAACTTAGAATGTGCCTTGGGCTACACACCTTCCTTTGCCTCCTCATTTGCTGGCATGTTACAGTGCTCTCCTTCCTTCCCAGTATGAGGACAGGACAAGCCAGAAGAAGAAGAAGAAGAAGAAGAAGAAGAAGAAGAAGAAGAAGAAGAAGAAGAAGAAGAAGAAGAAGATCCTGCCCATTTGGCTGGGTTTCCCCAGCCACTCTGGGCAACTACCAACCGAATGTTAAAAGCACAATACAGCATTAAACATTAAAAACTTCCTTAAACACGGCTGCCTTCTGATGTCTTCTAAAAGTCAGATAGTTGTTTATTTCCTTGACATCTGATGGGAGGGCATTCCACAGGGCGGGCACCACTACCGAGAAGGCCCTCTGCCTGATCCCCTAACCTCACTTCTCACAGTGAGGGAACCGGCAGAAGGCCCTCGGAGCTGGACCTCAGTTGAACGATGGGGGTGGAGATGCTCCTTCAGGTATACTGTTTATCCCCTTATTTCTCCCTTTAAATGTTTCTTCTTTGCTTTTTCTTCTATTTGCCTCTTTCATTATTTTTCCTGTTCTGCTTTCTCTTTTATCCAGGTTTTCCTCCACTCTCCTCTCCCTCTTTTGGGAGAGTCCTCAGGGCTGAGAGAGACCCCTGTCTAAAACACAGCCACTTCTTTTCAGAATAGACAATGCTGAGCTGCATGAAGAAACCGTCTGACTCATAGACAACTTCCTATGTTCCTATGTTTTCTTTTCAATATCCTCTTCCCCATTTTTGTGGCCTCTCTTTTTGATAATCCACAAACGTTCCTGTATTGAGAACTGAAATTTGGGCAAAAAAATGAACTTTGACAAGAGGAGGCATTTATGCTGCATTTGAAGTCTTCCCGGCACATCTCATAAACTTAGTCAAAGAGACAATCTAACGAGGTGAGTTGTCTCTTTAGTTCCCTTCACAAGTGGCCTTACAGACTCTTATTCCGAAAGGTCTACATTCGGAATGCAATGTAACTAAATCAAGATGAAGTGTTTGGAGGAAACCTGCAACGTTGAAATTAATGCTCCTTCACAAGACAACACCATCTTGAAGAGCCTAATTTTCATTCAGTTGAGTAGATTGTTTAGCATCTGAATCACATCATCATTCAGTTGACCCTTGGTTCTGAAGTGAGGTATCTAGTTTGAAAGAATGCAATTAGCTCAAGGATTTCCTTGTTGTTGTTGTTGTTTTTAAGCCACATTGGTTTATGAAAAGTTACGTGTTGCTTCTTCCAATGGCATTCATTCTTCAGAAGCTGAAGAGCCATTTCTCCTTGACAGATACTGTCAAGAGCTGAAACAAGACGTGCAAACAAGTCATTGCTAGAAGCTAAGGGTAAATGTAACAAACAATGAAAGAATTCACCAACACAACTATTTTAAGTGTTATTTTAAGCCTTTTAGAGACAGTTTAACAGTGTCAAATCTTTGCAAATAGCCCCTCACTATCAAAAGATTATTTGTCACTGGTCTATGTCCATAGAACTCCACACCACCTTTCGCTTCTGGCACAAAGGCCGTCACAGATAAAACATCCTGATGTACAGCACCCCAGCAGCTCTCCCGGTGCTGGCATATCTCCAAATGCATAATTTGGCTCTCAGACTAATATCCGTGAAGGAAACTCCGAAAGCTACAAAGACAAAACTCCCAACGAGAACTCTCAATATTTGGTTCCTTGTCCAACCAAGCAAGGCTCATTGAAAAAGAAGCACATAAATCCATAAAGTCTAAGGATGAAGCCAAACACAATATAGTGCCCAACTTGGCTTAAGAGATGTGGCTTTATAAGCACCTGAAAGCAATCAGTGCCAATGAACTCTGGTAGGTCTGAGCGGACAAATTACTCTGACGATCAGATGAGCTCTGGCCAGAAGAAAAGAAAACACTTGCAAACAATCCAAGGTCTGTTTTCATCTGCTCTGGCAAGACTTTGACCCCCAGCAGAACTTTTACCTCAGGGATGGGAAACCTCGGGCCCAGGAGCTGAATGAAGGCCTTCAGGCCTCTTGGGACACTGCCCCAGGCCAGATCCTCTCCAGCCACACATTTCACTAGTCCTGCTTCAAACCATCCTAGGGTCTTTTTGCCAAGCTAGAAGGTGTCCTTCAACTCTGGTGGGGAATAGAAAGGGTTTGGGTGTGTAGAAACTGGCCTGCTGTACAAAGGTGAAATTTACATTAGTTGCTTCACCAACCTTTGTCTCTAGCTCTGCCTACCAGGTGCCCCCTGGAAGGTTACTCAAGAGCGAATGTGGCCCTTTGGCTGAAAAAGATTCCCCACTCCTGACTGACCCATCGATATCCACAACAATATACGTAAAGGAGAGCAGCAAATGGGTTATTACAGAGGTCAGGACATTAATACAGAAGGTTCTGACTATCTTGCATGTGTTTCTTTTTAATACTGATGTTCTCGATGCTGTTGCTGATAAATTTGAATAGTGCTTTAGGAAAAATTCAAAGCTCTCCTCCTTAGCTAACCTTTTTACTAGGGACGAGCTATTTTCCACTCTATGGTGTGTATATAATGTTATCTCACTATGCCTCTGAATGCCATTTGCTATGGATCGTGGGTGGAAAGTCCTGTTATAGGATGGAGGTGGTAGCTGAGATGTCATCTTTGGGTCCCCTCCTAGTATGTGGTGTTATGCCTATGTGATGGGATTCTGCAGAAAAATGAATTCCTCAAACCAGTCTCTTTGTTAAATTAATGGCTCTATTCATTAAGTATTTCTCTGCATGATAATAGGGGTTGTCCAGGTACTGGCATGCTGCCATAGAAATTAGTAGCCAATGATGCTTCCAGAAGATGGGGGCAGACCTTCCACCCTCACATGGATGTAGGAGAACAAAAGGCCAGGGAACAGTCTTGTCTTGTCTTGTGCAGATGTTGGGAAGAAACACAGAGGCTTAACTTGTGCTGAATCTATAGCTATGGCTAGAAACATAATTGGGGAGGAAGAACTGCAATCTTCAGGGTTAGCATAATAACACACCTGGTTCTCCTAAGCCTGTTGATACCTTCCACTTTTGCATAAGTGGTGCCATTTAGCTATGTAAGGAATCTCTCTCTCTCTCTCTCTCTCTCTCTCTCTCACACACACACACACACACACACAATGTAGGTGTCATTTATGAACTTAGTGGGTGGGCTTCGGTGAGCCATTATATCTCATTCTGAGTTACTTTAGGCTCTTCTTAGACATAACTAGGATACATGTGAGAAGAGTATTCAAGTACTTGAGGAATGCTATATAAACACTAAGGCACAATCCAGTCAAATGTCTTTCAATACTTTTCTGGGCACAGTTACCTGAGGAGCAGCAGGGCTTACTGAAGCAGCAGGACAAACATTGCACCTACAACCTGAAGGAGGAGGTGGTGATGGGGGCAAGTAATCAAGACCAGATCAGGCCTGATGCCATTTCATGATCACAGTGAAGCTGGCTCAACCCCTTGCCCAGCTCAGCCCCTCCCCAACCTGTTTTAAGGGCTAGCAGCAGCAGCAGCAACTGCTGGTGGCACTTTCATGTGCCCACACATTTGGAGGCCGAATAGGAAGTTCCATGTCAGCATAGGGACACTGGCATCTCTGTGATCCAGCGGAGACCAGCTGAACTGGGTAGACAGACACCAATCCAAATTCCTCCCCTGCCCCCTGCTCAGGCATCCGCAGACATTTTCTTATCCCTTTAAAGTGGGAGAAGAGTTAACCGACTAGTTTTGAAAAGAAGATATCTGTTCAACTTAGAGGGAGGAAAAAAACAACTGTCTAAGGGGGTCTAGCAGTATACAAAAACCATAGGTGAATGCATAAAATCAATGCATGTTACTTTTGATACCATGTGGATACATGACAGGATTGGGGGCATAAATGGAAGTTCAAACAACAAATTCAGAGGAGACTTGTCTTGTCACTCAAAGAATAATAAATGTTTGGAATGGCCTACTGGGCAAGGTTGTTGAGGAAAAGGCAGTGGGTTCGTTCAAGAAGCAATTAGATGCTGTCCTGGGGGAAATGCTGTAATACAAGAGACAGGCATCAATGTGGTGAATAGTCTTTTCCCGTTCCTAATATTTCCTATGTTCTTTTTCTGTAGTGCATGTTCTTAAGAGGCTGTAGCCATCGGTGTGCAATATCAATATGGAAATCAGTCCCAGTGACTGTTCTGTACTAAACTGGGCCAAGAGACTGGATAAAAGGCTTAGACTCACTCCAAGGGTGTCGGGGCTGCGTTGCAACGTTGTTTATTTCATGCTGGGTGCTGATCATGTGGTAAACCAAAATGGTCACATTCCTTTTTTTAAAAAATGCTCGGGAAATTTAAATATCACAACCCTGAAATCTTGTCATTCTGCGTCAGTGTCAGCATAATGATGACACTCCAAAGATGGGTGACAGGTGCCACTGTTCCCTGCTCCACAAGACACTTTGGAAAGCCTTTGGGATAAAACATACCAGATGAATGAAAGACGGGGGTCGTGACTGCACACACTTTTATAGGGAAGCCTCCTCCCAAGTGCAAAAGAGAGTGGAGGAAAAATCTTTGAGGGGAAATGGATTCTGTCAGATAAAGGTTCATCTTTCTGCCCTAGGAAAGCATGGGCTGGGGGATCGACGGCAAATGTGCTGTATTAGAAATAATAAGTGGGGTTGGAGCTGCCTGTGAATATCCATAAAAGACAAAGTAGTAGTGCTTGAAGCAGTGGAAAAACCAAGGCCAGAAGCAGTAGAGTCACAGGGAAAATAACGAGTGGGAGGCAATGTTTAGAGGAAGGCTTGCAGCTCATTTAATGGAAGCCATTTCAGTTCTCTACAGGCATCAGAGTTGAGGATAAAACCAATATGTGAGTGGCATCCTGCTGAATAGCACCTTTCCTGGCATCTGTACCTAAAGTCTGAATGCCTGCAGACAGCTGTGTGTGCAACGGGTTCCACAGGTCTGAAACCCCAGGTGCTTAGGGTTTCACATTGCATGAAAGCCTTCATGCATTCAGCTGCATAAGCAAAGCCCTCTTCCCTACAGATGTTCACCCTGTAGCTGCAGCCACCAGTGGAAAGTGAATCTCAGCAGAGCACCACTCCATGATAGCACATTCTTTAACAAGTCAGTACAGCACACAGTATACATCGGAAGCTGCCTTGTACAGATGCAGTCCACAGGTCCATCTAGCTCGGTGTCTACTCTGGATGGATTTCGCTAGAGCTTTCCTGGATTTCAGACAGGGGTCTCCTCCAGTCCTACGTGGAGATGTAGGGAATTGAGCCAGGGACTTTCTACAGGCAAAGAAGATGCTCTACGGCTGAGCTACAGACAGGGCAAAGTTGAGCAACGAGAAAGGAAGCCTGATCCGTAGATGTGCATCCCCTCTTGACACATAACCTACGTACAGAACAGACCTAGTTCGACTTTTCCAAATGGTTTAAATGATCCAGTATTTGCTACAATCCTCAAGACAGCAAAATATGAGACTGGGTGCTGCCAAACGAATAACCTAAAGCCACCTAGGAAGCTTTTGCTGAAAGGCAGCATAGAAATGTTTTAATCACATAAAACAAACAAACATTATTTGGGCTTCACTGTAATTAGATGGCTTTGGCTGCAACGATACCAAGGGGACTACATATTTATCCTGGGCCAGGGCACCCATGGAGCTTTTGATCTGTATGCCCACACAGAGCTGCCTCCGACATGGAAATTGAAGAGTGAAGTCTCTGTCCAGCTGGACCTCCAAGCACTCTCTGGAGGCCAGCAAGGCTTTGAGCTGGAATGCTGGGAGTCTACCATGTTGAATGACCAGCAGATGACTAGAAATATGAATGCTATGTTAGGCTGCATTGGTTAGCCTTTCTGCCTTGCTTTGCCCTGCATTTATTCATTCTGTTAGGGGAAATGAATAAATACCAGCTCACTGCATTGTACGCTTGATGTGCTCAGGTGACGGAATGATAAACTGCTTTACACAGTTATGCATTTCTCAATAGGACTATGGAATTCATCTCCTATTTTGTGATTTCTGTTGTTAAAACAATGGAACAAAAAGGGTAAGGCTGCAGCGCTATGAACAATTATTCGAGAGCAAGCCCCACTTGAACTCCAGGGTCCCAACTTTCAAGTAAAGATAATAGGCTGCAGAAATTGTGGCAAATTTCAAAGTCCTTTAGAATTTAGTATGATGTTCTTGTGGTTGCAGCTCCTTATTTGGAGCTTCATAAGCTGTTCTTAATGATTCTTGGGAGGATTCAATGCTGTGCTGTGATTAATGTTCCATCGGAGCAGTTGGCCAGACAGAATGGTCCCCCTCTCCCCACACCATGCATGCTATTTTTTTGGAGGGGGGTTATTCGGATCCCCTCAAGACAAAGAAGAGGTGGGAAAGTCGCATGATGAAAGTGGCAGTCCTTGCACAGAGCTTTCACAGATGGAGCTTGTTAGGGGAATCCCACCCTCTGTCTGATGCCTAAGGCTTATGGGAAGTGAAAGATGGGTCCCCATTTCATGTACAAAAGCCAGCCACCTTGCCAGCTGAAACTGAGGGCAGCCAGGAACACGGGGCTAGCCACATTGCACACACAGCTCTGCCCCCCCCCCCAGAGGGGATGCCCAAGGGAACTCAGTTCTGCTGCCTGAGATGAGTGCCTTACTCTAGCTCACAGATGGGTCTCCTCAGGCCCAGAGGTCCTCCAGGCCTCTAGGACCATTGGGACTCCTTCCTGGCAACTCCCCTCACTGGTTCTGTTTCATACCCTCTCTAAGTGTTTTTGTCTGGCTGGAATGTGTTATTGAACATTGTGAATGCCTCTCGTTTGCCTGCATGGAGGATGGAGATGGGTGTGTCAGTATATGTGTGAATGTGTAAACCAGGCCACTGTGCAAAGGTAATATATATATATATATATATATATATATATATATATATATATATGCAGGTTTTGGTGTCTTCGGGTATATATTCATTGCTCTGCTCACCTTTGCCTCCCACCACTGGCATGTGGCCCTCACAAAGCTTCCCAGAAGGCAGTGTGGCCCTCAGGAAAGGGTTCCCCACTGCCATTGTGCCTGATGGCTGGGGCAGCTCTGCTTGGATATGCCAAACTATAGCAGATTCCCTGCATAATTTCTTAGATTCCCTGCATTGTTTCTTAGATTCTTTCTCAGGTCTTCATTTCAGGAACCTGGAAATAAATTGATCAAAGGACATAGCACCTCTTTAAAGCCATGCAACAAAACGTAATTTTCAGTTGGGAAATAAAGCTGACTATAGCATTTACTCATTGGAATAGTTCATATATTTGTGCATGTGTTAGTGAGCCGTTATCAAAGGCGAACTGCAGATTTGAAGAAGTTGAGCCAGGACTGCCTGAATCATTCAGCTTAGCCAGTAATACTTGCTCATTTTCTGATGATAAATGTTGAGACATGTTACCCTTTCAAATAAATGGTTTTAACGTGTGGTTTTTGGCTAGCTTTGCTGGGGCACCGCAATATCCATTTATCCTAGCAGAATGCATCGTGTTTAATATCATTGCTACACTCCACTGTGTTTCCCAGGATGATAGCTGTTGGCACAAAAAAGGAATCAACTCTGTCAAACAATAAGTAATAAATTGTGCAAGGGTGAGGTAAATATTTTTCCATATCCCTAAACAACTCTAAGCACATTGCTTAGATCCATCTTCCAGACTTGCAATTAATCAGACTGGGAGCTAGCCCACCCCCTGATTCAGAGAATCATAGACTCCTAGAACTGAAGAGTTGGAAGGGACCCCGAGGGTCATCTAGTCCAACCCCCTGCAACGCAGCAATCCTTTGCAGAAAAGCCTCCTCAGTGCTCCCTCCCCATTTCCAGCCCACTGGGAGAATGAAGCAGCCAGCTAAACTTTGTTCCATTTCTCTGGGCACTGCCAGACCCTCTCCCCCCCCCCCTTGGCTTCACCTTAGCAGAAGGAAAGGGACCAAAAAGAAAAAAAGAACTAGCTTAACTCTGCTTGCCCTTCTGGGCAAATGTAATTGAACTCGTTTCATCCTCTCTCTCTCTCTCTCTCTCTCTCTCTCTCTCTCCCTCCCCATCTGCTAGTTCCGAAGAATATCCTTGCACATTAACACACAGCCAGCTTCAAAGCAGATATGTGTGGTATATTCATGTAATCAATTCAAAAAGGGTACCTCATCACGTTCATGCCTACAATCCCGTATAATAATAATAATAATAATAATAATAATAATAATAATAATAAGAAATAATAATAATAATTTATTATTTATACCCCGCCCATCTGGCTGGGCTTCCCCAGCCACTCTGGGCAGCTTCCAACAAAATATTAAAATACAGTAATGCATCAAACATTAAAAGCTTCCCTAAACAGGGCTGCCTTCAAGTGTCGCCTAAAAGTCTGGTAGTTGTTGTTCTCTTTGACATCTGGTGGGAGGGTGTTCCACAGGGCGGGTGCCACTACTGAGAAGGCCCTCTGCCTGGTTCCCCATAACTTGGCTTCTCGCAGTGAGGGAACCTCCAGAAAGCCCTCGGCGCTGGACCTCAGTGTCCAGGTAGAACGATGGGGATGAAGACACTCCTTCAGATATACTGGACCAAGGCCATTTAGAGCTTTACAGGTCAGCACCAACACTATGAATTGTGCTCGGAAACGTACTGGGAGCCAATGTAGGTCTTTCAAGACCGGTGTTATGTGGTCTTGGCGGCCGCTCCCAGTCACCAGTTTAGCTGCCACATTCTGGATTAGTTGTAGTTTCCGGGTCACCTTCAAAGGTATCTGGCAGTCCGCTCATCTGTGGTCTCTTCTCTCCCCTGGCTCACACTGTATCAGCAGCAGTTCTTGCCCTAGTGCTGGAGAATATCGTAACAAAGAAACTGCCATGGGTGAACATGACAAAAAGGTTTCGCCTGATTATAACTCATGGTTCACTGCTGCCCTCATTGTGCAGCCGGCACAACTGTCCCAGGAAGCAGAAGCAGCTCTTCATACCTTTATTTTACCAACTGGTTTTCTTGATATGTGATTAATGTTTCTATTGATGCTATTGCTGCAGCATTATGCTTTAATGGTGTTGTCTGCCATCTCATTTTTCTATGAAAGTGCAGTTTAACAAACAAACAAAGAGGCATGAATATCCAGCTGAGCCAGACTGATTTTCCATGGCTGGTGGACTTGGCTTGGAAAAAGGTGGT
Organism: Podarcis bocagei; assembly: GCF_964188305.1. Lineage (NCBI taxonomy): Eukaryota > Metazoa > Chordata > Lepidosauria > Squamata > Lacertidae > Podarcis > Podarcis bocagei. The sequence continues at coordinate 51,901,078 of NC_138128.1, read as the reverse complement.
GCAAGTCATCCAGCAGCCCTTGTTCCCCCGGCTGGTGACAGAGGCCAGAGTGTGCTTCCCTTCAGCTCTGTAGTCCCAGGGCAACTGGCAGCTGGAGCAGAGTCTACTTCCTGGCAGGGAAGAGAACTTCCTGCAGCTGCTCCTTCTTAGGCAGATGGATGGAGCCGGGCTGGTCTTCCCCTACCTGTGATGCAAGGAGCAGAGAGAGACCAGCAGGCAGTTCTTGTGGAAATCTTGTGAGACGGCATCCAATGTCACATGCAAAACTATTTGGCGAATTGGCCAGAGCCAAGAGTAAGGAGGGGCAGGGGTGCTTTGTCCTACATTGTACCAGCTGGCAGATAAAGTGGTGGCATTGATACCAGGAAGAGCATCATGTCAGCCTTAGCCACTACACAAGCTCTGTCACTAATTACAGATTAAGCAATATAAAGATGGTGAGTCTAGAAGCAGTAAGCAGCCAGATGACTTTGATCTATTGAAAGAAAGACGGCCAAGTGGTTTGAAAGGGCAAGCACATTTGTTCAGGTAATCAACAGAGAACATGGTGCTGGGTTTACTCATTTCTCTTTCCTAAGAAAGGCAGGAGGGGCCAAATCTAATCTGTCAAGTGCGCCAGATGATGTTGCCATTACTTTTTCCTATCCTTTCTTTCATTTTAATGGCAGGACCTGCATTGACTACAGTAATTAGTTTGATTATATATTGCTTTATGGAAATAAATGGAAACACTGTTAACATAGAAGAGTATATAACATAGGAGGGCACACCATAATCTTGATCTAGGCACCTATTCACCAAAATATCTAGGAATATTGCTTATGAGGTCTCTTTAGATGTTTGAAAAGGGGGTCTCCATAGACTGCTTTTCTGACTCCATAATTGATCAAGTAAACTTTATAAATTAGCTCTGGGTTTGTCAGATTATTGGTTCCCTGGGTCAATACATAACTTTTTAAAAAGAGAAACAGTTATTCTCTGTTGGCAGCAATGGAGAGAAATGCCCTGCATACATACATCTATACTTTGTACCTTAGTCTTAAATAATAAGAGCAATTTAAAGAGCATACATTCCATTAAGTCCTTGAGCCCTGTTGGGATTCTCTCTATCTGGCAGAAGACTGGTTCTCGGATATGGAGACATCATGTAGAGAGGCAAAATTTTGTAAGAACATTCATAATGATGTCCCTAGATTGCTCCTGCTGTGGAAATGCTACCTCTTCATCTCATTACTGTTTGGTACCACAATGGTATCGTGATGGGCTCAGAGAAATTAACAAGAACCAGGTGTGGAGGCTCTAAAATGGCTGCAAGCCTGTTGAAATGCTTAACTGTTCTGTGGCTTTAACTATTGTCCTTTGCAGGCCTTTCTGGAAATTCTCCTTATCAAAATACACCAGCAATGCTGATCAGATGTGGAAAATAACAAGACAAACAGCACTGTGGGTGTTTTTTGACCTAGGCAGACAACAGACTGAAGAAGCCCCAGAGGTTGCCCCTGCTCCATTTGGAAAGGACAGTCACAAATCCCACCCTCAGTCTCATCACTGTTTGCAGTATGGAGCACAGGAAGTCCATCTAGGCAATACAGTTTGCCATTGTGCTGTAGCTTCTTCCCCTTTGCAGTCCCATGGCTGAGTGACCTAACATTAAGGATATGTATACACCACACCTTCAAATCACATTATTTTCCCTCAAATAATTTGGGGCACTGTAGTTCGTTCAGGGTTGCTGGGAATGGTAATTCTGTGAGGGATAAACTACATTGTCCAGAATTCATTGAATGAAAGACTATGCTTTTAATGTGCTTTGAAAGGTATAGTGTGTACACAGCCTCCTTCCTGATATCATCAAACTCTCTTCCATCTCAGCATGGAGGTCCCATGGCTGAATTGTTACAACTTGTGCATCAAATGGGTGTCAAAGCAGAGGACACCAACCCTCTATTGGGTGAACACACTGCTGCACATTGGGAAATCTTTGGATCGGGGCCACTCACTTGTAGGTTTAGCACAGGGGTCAGCAAACTTTTTCAGCAGGGGGCCAGTCGACTGTCCCTCAGACCTTGTGGGGGGCCAGATTATATTTTGGAAAAAATAATGAATGAATTCCTAGGCCCCACAAATAATCCAGAGATGCATTTTAAATAAAAGGACACATTCTACTCATGTAAAAATGATGAAGGGAACTCAGTGGATATGGTAGATGAAGGGAACTCAGTGGATATAGCCTACCTTGATTTCAGTAAGGCATTTGACAAGGTGCCCCATGATATTCTTGTAAAGAAGCTGGTAAAATGCGGTCTTGACTATGCTACCACTCAGTGGATTTGTAACTGGCTGACTGACCGAACCCAAAGGGTGCTCATCAATGGTTCCTCTTCATCCTGGAGAAGAGTGACTAGTGGGGTGCCACAGGGTTCTGTCTTGGGCCCGGTCTTATTCAACATCTTTATCAACGACTTGGATGATGGACTCAAGGGCATCCTGATCAAATTTGCAGATGACACCAAACTGGGAGGGGTGGCTAACACCCCAGAGGACAGGATCACACTTCAAAACGACCTTAACAGATTAGAAAACTGGGCCAAAACAAACAAGATGAATTTTAACAGGGAGAAATGTAAAGTATTGCACTTGGGCAAAAAAAATGAGAGGCACAAATACAAGATGGGTGACACCTGGCTTGAGAGCAGTACATGTGAAAAGGATCTAGGAGTCTTGGTTGACCACAAACTTGACATGAGCCAACAGTGTGACGCGGCAGCTAAAAAAGCCAATGCAATTCTGGGCCTCATCAATAGGAGTATAGCATCTAGATCAAGGGAAGTAATAGTGCCACTGTATTCTGCTCTGGTCAGACCTCACCTGGAGTACTGTGTCCAGTTCTGGGCACCACAATTCAAGAAGGACACTGATAAACTGGAACGTGTCCAGAGGAGGGCAACCAAAATGGTCAAAGGCCTGGAAACGATGCCTTATGAGGAACGGCTAAGGGAGCTGGGCATGTTTAGCCTGGAGAAGAGGAGGTTAAGGGGTGATATGATAGCCATGTTCAAATATATAAAAGGATGTCACATAGAGGAGGGAGAAAGGTTGTTTTCTGCTGCTCCAGAGAAGCGGACACGGAGCAATGGAGCCAAACTACAAGAAAGAAGATTCCACCTAAACATTAGGAAGAACTTCCTGACAGTAAGAGCTGTTCGACAGTGGAATTTGCTGCCAAGGAGTGTGCTGGAGTCTCCTTCTTTGGAGGTCTTTAAGCAGAGGCTTGACAACCATATGTCAGGAGTGCTCTGATGGTGTTTCCTGCTTGGCAGGGGGTTGGACTCGATGGCCCTTGTGGTCTCTTCCAACTCTATGATTCTATGAAAAACACGCTGATTCCTGGACCATCTGCAGGCCAGATTGAGAAGGCGAATGGGCTGGATCCAGCCCACAGGCCTCAGTTTGCCTACCTATGGTTTAGCACTTTACCTTTAGCATTGCCAAATACTGTCCTCCACTGCCACGATACACATAATATTACCTCTTTCCCACCATACAGTAATAAGCCTTGGCTGTTTTAAGAATGTTCCATACGGTGGAACAAAGCAGCTGAAAACAGAATTCCCCCTATTAAATGTCTCAGTTTACAAGGATACTCCAAAACATCTCAGCTGCATTATTTAGTGTTATGGCTCTTGTGAGAGTTTAAGTTTAAAGCAGCCAGCTGTTTATTTTATGTATTCATTGATTAATCAATAAGAGCATTCCTTGTTGGAAGTTGCTTAAGGTTACTTTCCTGCACATTTTAACAGCAAGATGGCATCCTGTTCACATATACTACATAGGAGAATGCTAATCCCACTTTCCAAGGCTGCCCACTTGCCTTTTCAGAGGAGTAATCTAAAAAGGACCAGACCATCTCCAATACGTTCTCCTTGGCTGAGCCTATAATTCCACATCAAATGGCACCGAGCACACTTAGTAGTCATGGGATATGAAGACAGGTCGTCTTAAGGATTAGTAACTGGTTAAACAACAAGAAACAGAGGGTTTTAGTAAATGGACAGTTCTCACAATGGGAAACTCCTGTGAGACCTTCCAAAGACTTGTATATATTTAATTACTCATAATGATCACAACTCAGGGTGAACAGCAGAGTGTTCAAATTGTGGAGAGCATAACGTTTTTCAGAATGGTATTACTTACTGTATTTTTCCGTGTATAAGACGCCACCTATTTTGGGAGACTCCAAATTAAGAAAACACCCCTCAGCACTACCCGTGTATAAGGCGAGCCCCAATTTTAAACCTATTTTTTTTTTGGTTAAAAAAACCAAATCTTATACACAGAAAAATACAGTGTTATTTTGTTATATTTATCAGTCTTCTCACCTGAAGAGCTTCTACGTAGGTCATGTACAGTACAATAGAAAGTAAATAGTAAAACATAGCAAAATACCAGCCAAATAATGCAACCAACCAACAAGAGAAAACAAGTATCAACATTGACACCATCATATAAAGATGAAAACTCCAAATACTAGGAAGTTTGAGATGTTAGAATAAAATTAATGTATTAAAAGACTCAAGCAGAATGTGAAGAGCCTCATAAGGACCTCTCCAACTGATTGAATGGGCAACAAAATGGGAAATATGCTTCAGTCTAAGTAAATTTAATGTGATACACATGGGGGGGGGATCCCAACTTCACATATACACTAATGAGGTCTAAATTGGCAGTAATGAAGTGAAGAAGAGAACCTGGGGCCATGACTCACTGAAAATATCAGCTCAGCAGTGGTGGGTAAAAAGACTAATTCTATGTAGGATGGCTAGGAAAGGTACTGAAAATAAGATTACCAGTATAGTATGAATGAATGAATGAATGAATGAATGAATGTTTTGGCCACATCCGGACCACTTTGCATTTCTCATCACTTCATCTCAAGAAGGATATTGTACAACTTCGAAGGGCACAGAAAATAGCAACCAAAAGAATTTAAGAACTGGAAGCCCCACCTTACAAGGAAGCGTTCAAGTATTGGGGACTTTTCAATTTAGAGAAAAGCTTATTAAAAACTGGGGAGGGGTATGATACAGTTTTATCAAATGATGGGGTGAAGAAAGTGAGAAAAACTTTTCCCCTCCCCTAATTTCTTTTCTTGCATAGTTTAATAATGTGTTTTTATCTATATTGTTGTGGAATTGGTTTTACACTTGTAAACCACTTAGAAGCCCTTTGGCAATTATGTGGTATATAAATTAAGAAATCAATAATACTAGAATTCGTCAATGAAATTGATTGGTGGGAGATTCAGCACAGACAAAAATCACAACATAACATATAATTAAAGGAATTTGCTACCAAAGGATGTGGTGGTGACCCTTTCATTTGGCTTGAAAGGGGACAAGGCTATCAATGGCTATTTGCATGCAGTGGAAAGGATCTGGGATCAACCAAGTGTGAGTTTAACATACCCACAACATAACTGATGACAGAAAACCCCCAGTTTGTGCAATATAGATCAAGGATTGGGCAGCCCATTTGCTGGCTGGAAAACCAATGAAGTTGGCATGCTGGTCAGTTTCACTATGGTGCAGGCTGGGCATGATGGTCCTCAAATAAACTGGGACCATAGTTTCCAGTTCACTTCCCCTGCCTCCCATTTTTCAGTGCCACTCTGTCACTCTTTATGGGCATCCCTCATAGGCAATAGATCCTGCCCAATGGCCTCACTCATCAATGGAAAACTTGTGAGGGATTGAGATAGTCAATGAACAGATACACTCACAGCCTTGCTATGAAGAAGGGCGGAGGGAGCTCACCAGCCAATTAAGGCCATGAAAAGAATGCCCTCTTGGATCTGCTAACTAGCAACCAATGCTGTTCATAGTAAGGGTTCAGAGTGAGTAAGCTGGCAACACTGAATGCATTGCAGCACTCACAGTGAAGGCCAGTCCTCAGAGAATGAGTGCAGAAACAGGCTTCCCCATAGGCCCCACCCAAAGAGCCAACTAGGACCACCTATTGGCTCCTGAAAGGGCCAGGTCTGGTCTGAGTTACAGCTTGAAGGTGGCCCACCCAGACTCAGCTAGCTGCCTCCTGCCCCCTCCAAGCTGGGCTGCAAATGTGGACCACTGTGGAGAGGCTGTGAGCTGGTTATAGTCCTGATGGCTGTTATGGAGGCTACAAGTACAGAAGCAGTATTGTGGCTGAAAACCAGTTATTGAGGTCAAAGCTATAGGAGAGTTTCTGCCTTTGTGTCTTTATGGTGGAATCTGGTTGGTCATGATGAGCTACAGAATGTTATACTAGATGGACCCATATTCTGATTCAGAAGGTCTTTTCTCATGTCCTTATACAAAAATGTTATCGTTGTGGCACATACATTCCCATCTTTATGCCAACTTTCATCAGCTTTGGATGTTTTGGACTACAATTCCAGAACATCTAGAGGGCACAAGGTTGCAGAAGGCTGCTTTCTGCATACGTTGAGGCAGATCCGATTCTATGCAGTGGGAAACACACACAAAAACTGGCAAAGGGCCATGATCCCCTTCTGAAGAAAATCTTGTCTTGTGGTTGGTCTCAAGCTGCCCAACATTATAGCAGAATATTGCTGTGAAATCATCTAGCCCCCAAAATACAGTGAATATTGTAAAGGGACTTATTTTGGAGACAAAATGGTACCATACTACACCTTGATGAAATTAAGCAGCATCTAAACTAGTAAATTGTTTTCATCCAGATCAGCAGATCACATAATAGAAAACTGATCCATAAATAAAGCCTATGATCTTTTATACCTGGAGATGGGCAAATGAACAGAAAAAAATGAGGACAGAATCCAACCCATGCCAAAGATTAGAGTGGTGTGTATGACTGTGTTTTCCATTCCTGGGAGAACTCAACTCAAAGCTCAATCCATTCAAGCACCTGGGTTTCGTTTCATAATAGCCTCTGTTCCTTGTTCCTTATTATCAGAGCCAACTATGTTCAAGCTAAGGCAGATCTTGTTCCTAAATTTATGTCTCTGTGTGTGACCACTACAATATGTGTTTTGTATGCTTTCTCCTGAAAGCCTAATATAGTGACACTGGTGACACAGCTTGGACTCTTCCTTTCATGTATATTACCAACTTGAACTGCAACCTGCTGGCAGATTTTTCTTAAACTCTAAAATGAGGGTCTAACCTTCTCTTCTTCTTCTTTTTCTTCTCTGTTACCTATAATCTTGATTTGACTCACACAAAAGCGACACAGTGGGAAATCCACTCAAGAGGACTTTGACAACGAACAATGGAAGCCTACCTACACGGAAGCTGACTGGTGGCGTTTATAGTGAGGAAATGTATTAAAGTTTAAAGATGTCATGTATGTTAACTGACTGGTGTTGCTGGTCAAAGGAAGGATGCTTAGAGTCACATCAGCTAAAGTGCAAATATGCTTGTGTATAGAGCACACAGGATAACAACAAGAGGAGGAGGAGAGGAGGGCTGGTTTAAAATTGTAAAAACAGAGACATAGGATAACACCTAAGTGATTCTATGCCTGATCAATGAGAATGCTAGAAATGATCGATAGTATGGTGGAGCAGGGTGGTGACTAATAAAAAAGAGTTGTGTTGCTAACAATGTGAGCACTCCCAAATTCCACCTCATAATGAACTCGCAGAATGGCCCTAGGCAAAATGTTGCAAGATGGAAATAATAATATTGACTATGTTACAGGGTATTTTTGACCACTTGAAAAGTAATGTAATGTTTGTTAGGAAATAACTGGGGAATACATGTGTGGGAAATACGGAAGAAAAATGTCTGACTGCTTGAATTCAAAAAGTGTGAGGGGCTTGACTCACTCTCTAGCCAAAAGGGTCCCCAGCGGAGTTTAAAACAGAAATACGTGCAGCATTTGTAAAGCATGGGAAATACAGGTTGTTACACCTTTAAATGTCCCAGTATTAAGCACTCACAATTGTGCTCCCCCACTTCTACCCCTCTCAAAGTAAATAAATTACAACCTAAAGTAAGTTTAAATGCTTTACTTACAGTAATCAAAGTTCTCAACCCTCGTTCAAGGCTATAGCAGAAACAACACAGGAAAGGTGTTCTTGGTTACAAAATGCAAAAGTTAGTCTCACACATGTGGTCAGAGTCTGGAAGCCCATCCACAGATGTCAGCTGCATGGTTCAAAGAGAAGAGAGCGGAAAAGAACAGGAAGAGGAAATTTTTCTTCCTTCCTCTCTGCAGCTGAGGGATCTTGACAAATCCAAGCCTTCTTTAGCAATTAAGAACTCTGTGATCCTTAACCCCTTGTTGACTAGCAATTATGCAGAGTCACGTTTGGCTACATGAATCTCTCACAATATCCATGTTCTATTGCAGTGGGTACAGATATTGACGCTACCCTCGCTGCTGCCTCACTTTTGCTTCCACCACACCACAACAGCATCAAGGTAAGCTGCAGCTGTCTCTGTGCCAGGAGGGTGGCTCCACCCCATCGCACACACTGCTACTGTCAAGGCAGAGCTTAATTCATTACAGTTTTTAACCCTCTCACTCCTCTAAGAAGCTCAAGGCAGCATATATTGTGCCCTTCCATTTGGAGAAATTCCATTTGGTGGAATGGAGAGGTTCACCCAAGGTCACCCACTGAGCTTCGCAGCTGAGTAGGGAAGTGAACCCGGTTTCCCCCAGGATGCATCTGACAGCAAGCCCAGTAGGACCAGCACTCAGCCACAATCTTGTTTTTCATGCTAGGGCTCAGCCCAGGCACAGGTACAGTGTATGTGTGCCAACTGCTTTTCGTCTCACTACGCCAAGTACCAAAACATCTAGGATGTGGCGGTGGCTGGGTTAGTGGCCAATGGTCATGGATTTTAACATAGGCCAGAACTTGTGCAATCCTTGCAAAATTAACCATTCTCCATTTCAATTGCATTTTTTAAAGAACCTGGAGGTTTTACCACCTACACTTACCACAGAAAGCCTCTGAGTAGGAAAATAAATTCCACTGACATCCCTTAAAAAAAATAAAATCCAAGCCCAAATTGTTTTTACTACCTCCATCCAGCCTCGAGTCAGTATAATTTCATCCTGCTGCCAATCTGTCTGGCTGCAGAGAAAAGCTTTCCAAATGGGCTCGGACGTGAAGGGAGTGCATGGCTTTACTTACTTTGTTTAAAGAGCAACCTGGCTCAAAGAAAGGCAAAGGCAAGATTAGCACCTGCACACTTGCACAGGTGCACAATGATGCTGCAGAGGAGCTGCACCATTGATGCAATTCCAACTGATCTCATTCATCTGATTCCCAGAAGGGAACGCATGCCTAAATCACTCCCCTATAGCCATTTTGGAAACTATTTTTAGTGGCATATAAATATTTGAAATCACTGCAAACTTCTGGATTGGATGGCCGAAGCCGTTTTCTGGCCACTGCTGTTCTGAAACTGTTGGCTGTGTGTGTGTGTGTGTGTGTGTGTGTGTGTGTGTGTGTGTGTGTTGTGTGTGTGTGTGTGTGTGTGTAATCTGAGTCAAGTGCCTCAGACCTCTAATTCTAAGTCCTAGCATTCTGGCAGAAGGAAGGCTAAGTATCCTAGAATCTCCTAAATTCCTGATAAACCTGCTTGGACCTTCAGTACCCTTTACCCTCCTCTCCACACCTGAAATGTGAATGCAGGTTTATCCAAGTCTCTGACGCTGCCTTCTTTCCTTCTGACTCATGAACCAAACCCAGATCCATGACTGGCGTGTATGTGTGTATGTGCACATGCATGAGACTCATGTCACAATCATAATTCCATTAGCGAGTTTGTTTTGGAAGTCAGTATTGTTTGTTTTTAAGGCACCGACATCTAAGCAACAAACCAAACCCTTGCTATGGTTTCAATCACATACCAGAAGAGATGAATTGTGAGGAAAAGAAATGTTTTCCCTGAACAAACTCCTCCAAAAAGTGTTTTGCCTTTGCATGCAAGCAAGAAAATGCCCTGGATAAAACAAAGTTTGCTTATTTTAGTTTCTACTCAATTACCTGTTAATGGAAAAAATCTGGCCCTACTAATAATGAGGGAGAAATGAGATCACTGTTCTTGAGGCCTGGTTTGTCAGGGACGCTTGCAACAAGAAGTGCATTTATCTGCCTTTCTATAACCCTTTTCAAGCCCCCTGGTAAAGAGCCGAAATTGAACAGCCAGTTTAGGAGGAACTTGGAACCTGCTCCAGGCTTCGTAGGCCCTCTGGGACGAGGAAAATTATTGTTGGCAAGTCTGCCTGGCTCCAAAAGTCAATCCAGTACCCCCCACTTGCCCATGCAGAAGCTATAGCAGCAGCAGCAGACACAGCTAAGAATTTTGTTATAATTAAATAACAGAGTGCTGATTGGCTGACTGAAGGTGGTCTTGAAACCGGTGCTTAAGGCCTGAGAGAACAACAGCAGCTATTCATAGGAAGAGGGAGAGAGGCTCAAAAGCCGCGTGTTTCCATTCCAAACTTAGTCCCCACCTACCTAAAAATGCCAACTCACTGTGTTTTAAAACTACCACCTGCCTGGATCTTTTGTACTTGACGCATTTGAAAGTGAAGAGAGCATCTTTAAAAGGTACAATTGGGACTTGAGTGGGAAACAGCAGCCTGTTGACAAGGGAAGATAACAAAGTTATCTGGCAAAACCTGGCATCCAGCAGCAATAAATGGGATTGTTTTGCAAATAAGATAGCGATGTTTTCTCAGTGCTTTCCTGCCTTGCTCATCGACCAGAAAAATATATATATAGGGGGAAAGGTTTGCAGCCAAACAAGACATAACGCACACAGAGCCACATCTTGTAAATGCTCCACAAATATGAATAGGCTCACTAACGTTACACCACACAGCAGAGTGTGTATTTTAATCCAACTGGCTCTTGCCTGCGTGGATGACACCAAGCGGTGTTATTGACTTTGCTACAGAACCATGAAGAGTCCTGGGGCTTCGCTGCACAGAAAGCTGAATTTCCTCCAAATGAACAAGTCTAAAGAATTTCATAATTTACTATCCCACAGTCCAATATAGATATATAGATATATCTACAAGCTGAGGTTCAATCATAGTCAAATATTGTTGTCCCTTCTTCCAAAACCCATAGGTCACAGAATATATATATATATATATATATATATATATATATATATATATATATATATATATGCACAAACACATACACATGCACACACGCAGTAGATTAATGGTTTTTAAACATAAAGTTGATCATAGGCAAAACATTTACCTGGATGTTCTGCACAGGTTTTGTCTCGTTTAAATGCTTTTACTGTATGGGCCAACTTAAATTCACACTTTAGTGTGCCAGCTACCTGAGACCCATGAGACCAGGGCTGCCAGGCCACTGTACTGCAGTCACCAAGCTAAGTGAGGCAAAAGGGACCAACTTGTTAGCACCAGCAGCTTCACATCCAATAGCAATTGATCTCTTTGGCTTGCTGCAGGAGGAAAAAAAGAGGGCGGCTTTCAATTTAGAAGTAGGACTGTAACCTGGCTCCTTCATCCTCCATCAGTTTGCAGACCAGCAGTGGTCCACAGGTCAATTGCTGGGACTGGGGCAAAGGAAAACCAACAGCCCTTTCATCCAACACACTATGTTGACTATATAGAATTGATATAATAGCTCCACAGCATCCCTTATTTTTGGCATGGAAGTGGCAAAGCAATTCAGGCTGCAGAAAAAGCTCCTATGAATTCCTTTTTCTTGTCAGTGCCAATTAGCATAGTCAAAGAGCAAATTTTATTGCACAAACTGGGATAATTTAAATGTACAAAATGATATAATTACACGAGTTTGTATTTTACTTCTCTATGTCAACACACACACAAAGTAAGGTACCAGCCTCCTGCTCTGGGGAGAATAAAATCAGACAAAATAGACTCTCAGTTTGTAGTAATGATTGTGAGAGGTCATGGTGTAACACAACTACACTCTGCAGCATTTAAGACACTGTGGGATCACACAATAGAGATGGATTGGCATTGATCTGATACACAGGCAATCCAAACCTGTCAATATGTTTACATTTTATTGTATTTGTGTTTTTGGGGGGTGGAAGGGAGAAAGTAAGGCAAAATATAGAGGGGAAAATACACTGCATTCTTTATCTTAAGTCAGTGGGATCTAATGGGTGGAATGCTGTTGGTTCAAACTGCCCTCTGAGATTCTTCCCATATGGCAAAATAATGAGACTATAATACATACAGAAGACTATCTCAAGGCAAATCTTAAAAAACGTAGTATAAACACTGACAATTGGGAATCACTGGCCTGTCATGGACTTTGAAGACACTCAAACTCAGGATGAAAGGGAGAAACGTGCTAAGAGGAAGGCACATTTGGCAAACCCTCACCATGATCAACTCCCACCTGGAAACCTATGTCCCCACTGTGGAAGGACATGTGGATCCAGAATTGGCCTCCACAGTCACTTGCAGACTCGCTGTTAAGACTGTGTTCATGGAAGACAATCTTACTAACTTATGAATGATTGCCAAAGAAAAAAGAAGAATAAGTCTTCTTCGTAGTTTCTGATCATTTCCTTCCAGGGTCTTACACCAGATGAAGATATCAGTTTTGTCTTTTCTGTGACCTCAAGCAATTGCATTTTTCTATGGAATGATTTGGGGGGAAACTTTAAGCCAAATAGTAATATGAAAAACAGCACCTTTCAATGGTGTGTGAAGGATGTAATACCCCAGTGGACCATATACTCAAACTTATTTGATGGGCAAAAGGAAATCTAGAGCCAGTGTATCATCTTGCAGATCTGGGAAGCAAAGTTCATCCTGAGAATGGATAGTTGCATCTATGACTCCTAGTATTAGCAGCCCACAAAAATATGTGCTATTTCAAATTTTAAAAATAGGGTGGGGTTGGAATTAGACACCTTGGCACAGCATGTGTAATAAAACAATATTGACTTCTTTCTTCCTTTTCCTTTCCATTCTCTTTCATCTCTTTTACCTTTCTCTTTCTTCCCATTTTACTTTCTCTTTTCTCTTTTTTCCACTTTCTAAAAAAAGCCCAAATTGTACACAAGCAATTTCTGCTAAGCAAAAATGCTTAATACAAAACTGTAACAACTGGAGATAAGAGAGGCAGTTGTGGGACAAGAAAACAGTAGTTTGTAATCAACACCTACTGTTAAAAAAACTGAAATAAAATATGAATAATAAAGAATTTTAAAGTGCATAATCATGAACTGCAGTCTGTGAGAGGACCTGCCAAAATCCACATGAGAAATCCAAAGTAGTGAAATAGTTTGCACCTGCCAGCACACTCAAGATTTCTTCTCTGCTGGGAAATGGAAAAATGTTCTCTCTCCGTATAGATTTACGGTAACTGTTTGAGATATAGACACAGATCCTTTTTCCTCCTTAGTTTTATCACCAAAGATTAATAAAGTAATTTCTAGTAATTTGAAAGTCCACCAATTTATTCAGTTTGCTTTTAAAGATTTGGCAATACTAGAGTAACATATATGGGGGTATGTATGTTTGGTCTATTTGGTGTAGTCAGTTGTGTATCATATTCCATTTTTAGTTTACCAACTCCCCTGTGAAATCAATGAAACAATTCCATGTTACCAGGTGCATCCTCCTCCACTGAGTACATTCTTTTGATTAAGCCAAGCACTCAAATTCTAATATAGGTGGTCCATTATCCGACACAACAAACAAAATGAGCATGCTGTTTTGTAACCCATTCTAACTGAGCTATCACACTTTCAGTAATCACATTTGGTTGTGCTGCCGTGTTCGGTTTGAAATTCCCTGCAAAACTATTCACCTCTAACAAAATATTCCAGTCCTTTGTCAAAAATGGTTGCTGTAAAGCGGAGTTTCTCTAATTTTCTATTGCCAGGACCCAGTTGAAAGGGTTGGAAATTACTCACAAAATGACAGCAGGTGGAGGTGGAACACCTGGAAATTGCTGACATCATTATCTATAATTACCTATGATTTATTCCAGCCTACCTCTTAAAGGAGACCTATCCCCACAGTAATTCCAACTTCTTAAGGCTGCAATCCCATGGTCCCTGTCAGCCCCAGATTTAGGGTGGGGGGGGGACAGTCCCCTACATAAGGCACTGAGCCAAAGGGGCACATGACAACAACAACAGCAACAACCTATATTTATGTGGGTAAATACACAAGTAAACTGCACCAGAAGGAATTATTGCTCCAGGCGCCATATTACCAAAGTCCACCCATGTCCCTGTCACAGCTCTCCATAGGCCATAGAATAGTATGGACCTCCCTCTCTAAAGGCTGACCAGGACACTCACTCACCAAGGCATCCTCCTTGGCGGCTGTGGAAACCTCTGTAGCTGCCCCTCCTCCACTGTCAGTGCCCAGGTGGTGGAGTGGGGGGAAAGGAGGCATTCTGGGGTGGATCAGGGGATACTTCAGATCCATTGGAATCCAATCCATTCTGCTGACACAGACCCAGAACAGGACAGAAAGTATGCCAGCTACGGAACTTCCCAGTGGACTCAATGAGAAGACATTCTGACTTGGCTGCAAGTGATCGCCAAAGGAAAGGCATTGGAACCCTTTTTCCAGTTTAATTTGTCTGCAGAAGTGATGTCAATAGATTGCCTGTTATTTTCAACACATGCTTAGGAGATATGAAGCATAACTGCTGGGGTTTTCTTTGTGAACACTATTTTTAGAACCATTTTTTCCTTCTCTAAAAAGTCTTTGAAAACAACCCCCAGATGTTATTAAAACTCTTCACTCTGAAACAAACAGAAAATGGCTGGGTACAACCCAAATCACTACCATAAAAAGCATACGTGATTTTGATTTTTTTAAAGCTAGATACTGTGTTTAATTTACTTTTTCTGGAATTCTATGACAATTGCCTTTTTATTGAATAAAAGTGTTTCTTGAGACTACACACTCATGGTTTTAAGGCAAGCTGTCTTTTGTTCATCTGATGCTTAGTCAATGCATATTTTTTAGCTTGTTTCAAAGGGTTTGTCTGGTTTTCTTGGTGTATATGGTTACTCTGCTCCCTTAATAAACCAAGAATGAATCACAAATACACATTTTAAGTGATTATAAAAAAATAGAACTTTCTTGAGGTACCAAGTCTTTTAATGGGTTCTATCTTTTCAACTATGGACTTTCCACCACTACTTGATTGCTTTAAAGTGGCAAAGGAAGAGGGATATTTGCAAGGAGGTGAAAAGCTAGGGAGAGTCAATGGAAGATGAGACGAAATTTTCAAAAGTCAGAGTCATATCCTAATTCCATAAGTACTGGGGAGATCTATAGTTTTTCTCTCCCCACTCCCCGGATCTTTCTTTCTCATAAGACAAGGACCTCATTTTATTTTAAGCATAAGAGAAATTTCAGAAGTAGTTCATCCTGAACATTCCTCTTTTCTCTCTTTGTCCTGGTGATAGCGGCTTTTTTATATTGTCTCTGGTCCTGTCCTAGCCAATGAACCAGTGTGTGCAACTGAACTCATTGCCAGAAAATGTGACTAAGCAATTAACTGATTGTTGCCCAGTGCTTATATTTTGGATGTCTATAAATGAACAGTTTAAACAGAAGTTTAAGCTAATAGTCTGGACCAGATCACTTTGTAACTGGAGCAGAAGTAATGAATTTAAAATTTCCATTCACTCTCCATCATACGTTACAAAATTGCATCTGTTTATTTTAAAAGCCTTTAGATTAAAAATGTGATTCATAAGTATTGTTTTGTATTTTATTTTATTTTGATATTTTAGATTTGTTGTGGTTTATGTCAGAACAAAATTTCCATTACGTGGCATAAATCAGATGTGGAGATAAAATTAGTATATAAAGGAAAAATACTCCAGGTGTAAGAAACTTCTTATTATAATATTGTTTGTTGCAAACTTTGCATGGCTCATGAAACAGAAACATGAGAGTATAACGAGAGCAGTGTGCCGTCATGTTTGTTTTCATTCCTCCAGTTCTCTTGCAACAACTTGACTCCACTGCAACGTTTACTCTGGTAAATGATGCCATAAGAGAAAGGCCTATCATTCAAGGATCCTATTTCCCAGAGTGGCCAAGCAGATGCCTCTGGGAAGCCCTCAAGCAGATGTCAGTGCCACAGGAGATGTGAATGGCACAAACTTCACCTGACACCTAAACTACAGGTGATCTCAAAATGGCTCTTGTGCTAGGTTTCAATTCTCTGCTGGTATGTTCCCCATATGCTTTCATTAAGACACTCATAAGTAGGAAAATTTTGGTTCCCACTAATCATTAGATCTCCCTTTTATTATTCTCTGTATCTGATTGCCTCCCCATTGACATAGTCAGCTCACTGTCAAAGCACTTCTCTAAAGCCCCACTGACACTTGGTACCAGTGTTTTTTTCCAAAAAAATAAATAAATGTTTAGGGGTACTCTCATTTTCCTACTCATATTGAAATGCTGCCCACAATGAGGCAAAACTTAGCTTCCCAAAATGTTTAGGGGTATGTGTCCCCCTGCGTAACCCCAGAAAAAACCCACTGCTTGGTACTACAAACATTTCAGTTTCTCAGGTCTGATGCAGGAACATCTCCAGTCTCACTTGTTTTGTCCATTGTGGGCTTGTGACTTTTAGTGTTCTCCAGATTTCCTCTGTTGACTACTGCATCATCAGCCTGAACCAAATATGATATTGATTTATATGCATTTCTTTAGTTATTTAACATTTTACACCCTTTCCCTTTAATCTCAAAGCACCTTTCAACTCAAAGCTTCATTAAAACGACAACTGTCCTAGCTTGTCCATCTTTTGCTTCAGTGTTTTATTTTTAGTTTCCCGTCTGATAGAAATATTTGTTGTTGACAAGCTTACAAAGCAAACCTACAGAAGTAAAGCAGAAGAAACTTTTCCTTACTAAGCAACTCAAAGTACCACTGAGCCTCATTGGCCCACAGGAAGAAGAGAGACCTGCAGAAAATAAGAGTTAGTTGTAGGTGCATGCAGAGCTACGAAAGTGGCTTCAAAACTCTAAATAATGAACAAGCCAAGTTTTGAAACCAGTTTGCTCCTGGCTTGTCCTCACAAAGTGGTTTAAACAAACAATGGTTTCCAAGTTCATATATAGACGTCAACTTGCCAAACCTGAGAGATCAATTAACTCTGGCATCAATATCTTCTGATTGACTCAGATCATAGTTGGATCTTATAGGTTAGCAGCTGCCCGTGAGTTTATTTTCTGAAACAACATTGTTTTCCCAGCTTCCATTCTAAACCCCACTACAAAATCACTGACCACTGATGGGGGGAAAAAGCACTATTTCCCCAAGTGAACATTAGACAGGAATTTAGTCCCCTGAATGAACTGGAAAAACCCACTAAATGTAAACTATTGGGTTGGCAAAAATTGCATTCCTGTCACACTCCCGGAATTAAGACGTGAGAGAGACTGTGAGTAGGTCAGCTATGGGTCATATACGTAACTATTAATTTACATGTCTAATCTGCACCACTCTGGTGCAAATATGAGAGTGAGGAGACTTTAAATTGGTCCGAGAGCCAGGGCCTGTGTGTGGTATATACATTTAACAAATGAGTAAAATGTATTTCGCTGTTTGGCTTGTACCGGTGACTCTGTGCTAGGCTCCAACCTGTGACTGATCTTTGTTCTTAAAGGCGTGGACAGTCAACATCAGGAAGCTTCTAGAAGGGCTGGGAGACTGCTTAATCTAAGATACTTTGAGTGGGAAATCTGGTAAGTCTGGATGGATTTCAATCAGTCCTTGATGGGGTTGTACTCCCCTTGAAGGATTAAGTTTAACATTTGGTGGTGCTACTAAACACCTTGCTGGCTGGGAAACCTCAGGTGACAATGATAGCCAGGAGTGCCTTTTACCAGCTTAGATTGGTATGCTACTTGGGAGTCCTGACTGAAGAATTCAAATCTCACCTCAGTTTCAAACCACACCAGGCCTACTGTAATGTGCTCTGTGTAGGGCTGCCATGGAGGATGTTTCAGAAGCTTCAACAAAATATGGCTCCCAGGCTATTCGTGAGAAGCAGGCAGGCAAAATTTGCCACACCAACTGCATTTCTGGGCCCCGTTCAAAATGCTGATTTTTACCTTTAAAGAAGAAGAAGAAGAAGAGTTTGGATTTGATATCCCGCCTTTCACTCCCCTTCAGGAGTCTCAAAGCGGCTAACATTCTCCTTCCTTTCCTCCCCCACAACAAACACGCTGTGAGGTGAGTGGGGCTGAGAGACTTCACAGAAGTGTGACTGGCCCAAGGTCACCCAGCAGCTGCATGTGGAGGAGCGGAGACGTGAACCCGGTTCCCCAGATTACGAGACTACCGCTCTTAACCACTACACCACACTGGCCCTGAACACCTGCAATCCCTACAAAGATAAGGCAGGTTCCATGTATCAGGTCTTTTAAGAAGGCAGCTTTTAAAGCCTGTTAGTTCTCGAAAGCTTTTAATTTCGGATTATAAATGAGAGTAGGGATATAGCTCAGTTATTACTGTTTTGTGCTAGCCACTCCTCCTCCAATTATTATTGATGATGACTAGGGGCTTTAAATGGTTTTATGAAAGTAGATTTGCATTTCAAAAAGTTGTAAGGTGTCTTGTGGAGGGTTTTCTCTGAAAGCGGAGAATAACTTATAAATAAATGCATAAATACAGTGGTACCTCGGGTTACAGACGCTTCAGGTTACAGACTCCGCTAACCCAGAAATAGTACCTCGGGTTAAGAACTTTGCTTCAGGATGAGAACAGAAATTGTGTGGCGGCAGTGGGAGGCCCCATTAGCTAAAGTGGTGCTTCAGGTTAAGAACAGTTTCAGGTTAAGAACGGACCTCCGGAACGAATTAAGTTCTTAACCCGAGGTACCACTGTAAATACCTTCTGGACTCCCTACTCAAGCCCCCCCCCCCATGTTGGTTGCAACCTATGGAACAAGCCAAACAGTCTCTCCCCCCCCTAAAATTTACTCCTCAGACCCACTACCATCAATTGACTTAATTCTGCACTGCCAGAAGTCAGGGTGAGCAATTGGACTGTGACTATGGCTAGGAAATGCAGTTTGGAGGCAGCTGGTGTAACAATTTGTAACTGAGGCAGGACACCTCAGTAATCCAGCCTGATCCTCATGTGCCCCCCTTATACGTGGGGCTAGCCGGAGAAGAGAGGGCGAGCCCCCTCCGCTCCGGCCCTAAATAGGGCAAGCCACGCCCCCTCCAGCCAGCCGATTGGCTGTCCGGGAGGCGTGGCCGGACGGGATTCCCCTGCTCTCGCGGGGGCTGAGACCAGCCCCCGCTCACGTGGGGAAGGGCGTGATGCCCGCAACCCCACCTCCTGGGGCAGGCCCGGAAGTGGCTTTATACTGCAAGGAGTGGAAGAAATCCAGTGAGCAATGAGAGGCGAAAGAGGCTTCTAATGATTTTTTTACTAAAACCCCAACCTGTCAAATGTCTGTTAATGCCTTTTTTAGATTTTCCCTTTCCCATTATATTTTAAATGTCACCACATCTCCTCTAACTGGTGCAGAAAAACCATTCCTTTACTAGCCTTTCCTGAAGAATGACTCCTATTGCTCTGCTTCAGATAAGAGTGCATATATTCATAGCTTAAACAATAATCCAGGAAAGTTGAAATGCACACATCTGCTTCTTCAATTGGCAGTAAGTGGCAGAAGAGCCTAACACTACTGCAGTTAAGACTGAATGACTCTTTTTACCACACACATACCAGAATCAGGAGAGTGGCTCAAAAGCAGGGCTGCAACCTGATTGCGTTTTAACTAATCTTGTGAATTTCAGCTGAGCAATTACATATGCGTACATGCAGACGCAGTATACTTAAATTGGGGAGCATACTTTTGTTGTTCTTAGATAAATTGTTGCATGTATCAGGTATCATCTTAGGAGAGGCAGCACCTCCAATGTAAGACAGGATGCCTCTTTTAAGATGAGGTTTGCCCTCTGCAGTTTTTAGAAGTACTTGGAATAAAAATAATTTGCCATTTGTAAAAATCTACTGCCTGGTTAACTGGGGGCATCATTTAGTCAATTTAAAGGTGTGTATTGATTAAACACCCGACTCAGGTGGCATGTGCAAAATCAGCCTTAGAGATGTGGGTGAGGGCAGCCCTAGTCCTTTGCATCTTAACATGATAAAATTACTCCACTGGGCAAGGAACAAAAGGCAAGGTAGTGGAAGAGTGCAGAATAAGCATAAACAAGTTTTCTGTGCCCTGTCGGAGAGAAAAAATGTCACTGGAGAGTTGACCTTGGGCCAGTGTGGTCCTCTGCCTGCAAAAGCTTAGCCGCCCAGGTAATAAACTGACAAAAGAGTAACCTGGGAGCAGGGTTGGGGATAAAGTTCAGAAGCAAATAGAAAAAGCAAAATTAAAGGATGTTGGAAGAGGATTTGGGCTGTGGACCAGCAGATAGCAGGGTGGCTTTAGCTGTCTTTGCAACCTAACAACCTTAAGGGGCTGAATTTCATGTAATGTTTAGAAATAACCACTATGTGAACTTAACTTTGTTCTAGTTGCACTTTTATTGGTCTCAAAGCTCCAACAAAACACGGCCACCACAATTTCCTGGCAGGGCCCTGTGCTTTTAAAAACTGTGTGGAGCAGAGGTTTATCAAGTAAAGCTTTTCCCACTTAAGAGATATAGCAAATGTTGTGCCTGCTACATTTTTGTCAGGCATACCACTATGGAAATTTAATCAAGGCACTCTGAAATCTACTTTTTTGTATAAAACGATTGATAAAACAACAGCAGCAACAACAATAGGCATGGCATCCCTGCCAAGTAAAATGAGATAATATGAAACAAACTATACAACATAGCACAAACAGAATAATATTTGTAAAAGTATGTATGCGTGTCCAATTTATATAGGTTTGTCTGATTTAGTTTAGAGGTGATTTTTTTAAATTTCATTTTGTTTTATATCCTTGTTTGAGCTTTCAGTATAGGGCAGTAAGAAATATGGGACAGAAATTATTCTTCCTTGTATGTTTTAATAGTTTCTGATTGGGAGGAGAAACATGAGATTAATACTTTTTTTTCATCCCACCATTCCTCTACCTTTTAATCTATTGTCGATCTGCAAAAAAAAGGTGCAAGACTAAGAAATTCAGAGAGAGAAATATCCAGTACAATACGTTCCAGTGTTTCCCTCAGTACAATTTTTGCTCTCAAACAATATGCCAATTCTAATGTCTCAAATACATCTTCTCTCAGCTACATGAGTTATTGGTGTTCACAGATGGCTACAAGTTGCAAAAAAGATACAGTAATCCTTTTTATTGAGAAAATAATGTCATGCAGATAATGCAACATTAAGAAGAAAACACAACATACTGCCAAGTAAAGGATATGTACATTATTCAAATGTGTGCTGTTCTCCAAACAACAGTGTCCAAAGTTGGGGAGCTCTTAGAACTGAGGAGCCACATGAGTTTTAGTTGATGGGAAAGCATGTGTCAGAAGAATTGAAATGCACACAATGTAAGCTGAATTTAGCCTACTAAGTATCTACAAATTCCTGGCTGCAATAATTCTTAGCACTGTATGTGCTTCAAATGCATTCTGTCCTTGCAGAGAAGGGAAGCTGGAGATTCCATTCAACAGACATAGGAAGACGTATGGTTGTACCAATAATTAAAATCCTCAAATGAATGGCAGCGGAATTCTAGAGATGATCTTGTCTGCAAAGATGGGAGAGAGATATTTGCTCCAAGTTTTTGACAACAGAGTTTACTGCAGTGGGGAAGAACTGTGGGTGAAAAGGGTGTCCAAATTTCAAAAAAAGAGAGACAGGATTCCTGATAGACTTCTTTTCAAGAGCTGTACGGAGGAGTAGAATGGCATTATCATTTTTTCCATATCCTTGCAACATTGAGGGATATTATGTACATTTCAAGAAGCACTGAAGAGCATCTCAGCATGTTTTCTCTCACTTACTTTCTGCTGCTCCTTGTAATATAATAAAAGGGAACTCTACTCCATCTAAGAAATACGTAAGCTCCATGTTCATCTGAAGCTTACACGTCTCCCTTTTTTGTTCTTTTGTTTGCATGGAACTGTGGAAAGCGGGATCCTAGATGTGGTTGTGCTTTCCCTCTAAGATGCTTCTTGAAACCTGCCAAGAGGCAACTGGGTTCTCTTCAGATCTCCTACAGCAACAGAAGCTCTACCCCTTTTCAGATTATGGTTGCCTGCCCTATGCTTAGTCTGGAGCAGAGAGAACCACCATGGATGCCCTCCAGAGGTTGTTGAACGGCCAGTGGCAAAGATGAGAACATAAGTTGGCTGCTCCTGGCCTAGAGGCTAAAGTATCCAAATTTAGTTCAGATTGTGTATTTTGGGTGAGACACAATCTCTCAGTGAATATTACCTATCTGTGTTTGGTGAATAAACACAGTGTCCAAATGGTCTTGAGTCAATCCTATGCTCCTCTGATCTGAAACATTATAAAATAACCTCAGGCCTAGGCAGTCACAAAATACTTAGCAACCTGCCCAACCTCTATGTTGGTTTATTCAGCATTTTTTAAAGCTGCTTTTCCTGAAACAGATAAAAACACATCCTGTCAAAAGCCTTCTTGGCGGAGGTGCTGGGGGTTAAATAAAACCTCTAGGTAAATGAGCTGCAAGTCCATCTGCACGTACTAAGTTGCTTTTATTAATCCAGAACTGCATGCTACAGATACTGTACAGCATGGACATTTATTCATTACAAAAATGGCTTCCAAACCATTAGAAATGAAAAATCGGAATAAGAGCAATAAAACGGAACAGTAACATCACAACTGTTAGGAAACATTCAAAGGATTCACAAAAAATGTCATAGTTAGCATCTTAATAAACCAGAGAAGAAAACTGGAGACAGTTTTACAATCGCTTCATGTCAACTACAATGGCACTGGATGAACAGATGAACATTTTTTTTCAGCTTTATACAGCATTTATCTTCTTTTAAAAAATTTGCAACATCAACATGCCTAGGTTTTTTTTTTAAAGTTTGCTACCTACCTGTATGTAGTAAGTGTACATAAAAGTGGCAGTCTGATTTTTCATTTTATGAATAATCTAATATACAGAATTTGGCCCTTTAGGGTTTATACCTCTTCATTTTAAAATGCTTTCTGGACAATCTGCTACCAAACACGTCTGTAATAGGTGACATTAAAAACTACATACATATCTACCTATGTAACATCACAGCAAAACAGGATGAACAAAAAAAAAATACAGCATAAAAATTGTTGGGAAAGGAGAAAATCACTGAGAATTTTGGCACATAAAATTTTTTGCTCACAGCCTACAAGTGGCAGGGGAAGTCATCTGCAGTTCTGAATGGGAAACTCAGCTGTTTTTCAAGCAGCACTGATAAAAAGTCCCGTGCTAAATTTTCAAGTCTTATTTCATGTAATGGCTTTTAAAGCTTTTTTTTTTTTTTACACTATTGATCCATCTGCAAATGTCCATTTGGTGGCAACTGTGTGACAGAAAAAAGGAAGAAATTAAAACAAAATAAAAAAGAAGCCAACAAAAATATATATATACACATTTATATATAAACTTAAAAACCTTGTACAAATGAGTTGTTATATATATGCTGCTTACACTAAGGGGGGAAAAAGAAGACCTTTACACAATGTTTCAAGGAAAAAAAAGAAAGGAAAGCATTTCTTTTAAAAAATGGACAAACATACAGATACAACAAGCAATCTCTAAAGCAATAAATACTACTGGTCCAATAGCGTTGTGATACTTTTTAATTGTTGAGTAGCGTTCCCTCCCCCAAAAAAGAACAACACCATGGAACAAGGTATATTAACACATTTTAACCCTTTGTTTCTGTACATTTAAACAATAACAAGTAACATCACAAGGAAAGTTATATCACACAAAGGAAGAAAAAAAAAACGGGGAAAAAATAGCGGCACTGCATTCATTGTGCCCTTAAAAAGTTTTAAAAACCAGATGTAAAATGATTGGTTCGCAAGCTCGTATTTAATACAAATAATAAAGAACCAACGCCTTCGGCAAGGGCTGCTTCAAAATTGCTTCTTTTTTCATTTTTAAAATCAGTCTTTGAAACTAAGCTATTGGAACTACATAACAGTTATGTATATATATATTTATATATATATATATATTTTAAACGCTACAAAGACTTTAAACAGCTGTTGATAAAAATTTTGGCAGAATCATGAGGCTTTTTTTCTCTCCATCTACATATTTAAAAAGGAAAAAAAATTGAAATAAGGATGGGTCAAATATTGACCAATGAACTCGATACACATCAACTAATGTAGCCAGCCATATGGCACAAATTTTTAAAAAATATATAAACGGAAAAAGAAGGGGGGAGGGGAGAAACCTTGACACAAAAAGAAATGAAATAAAATTTAAAAACGGCTACAAGAGGCTAAAGCTATTCTAAAGACTTGGTGACGAGTGACAGTGGCTGAGGCTGTGTCCCAGCCAAAGAATTATGGGAATGCAAGGAGGATGTCGAGGGTTGCGCTAGCGAAGAGGAGGACGGCGCGGACTGCGGTAAAGTGGCAGACTGATGGTCCAGTGCCCCGTTCTGACAATTACTAGCAGGCAGACCGCTGGATTTGCTAGTGGAGCTTTCAGTCAGGGCTACGGAGGACGGTGGGGGCGGCATCATCGAGAGGTGTGAGAGTGGGTCGGGTTTCAATGTGAGCGAGAGAGGTTGGGTTTGTTCAGTCTGTGGTTTTGAGTCTCTTGTGGGGGAGGCTAGCATGTTGGGAGAAGACGGTGGAGAGTCTAGTAGGCTTCCATCTGAAGAGGGTGGGCTGACGCAGCTGCCTTCACCTTGTATGTAGCGAACGCACTTTTTTTTTCTCCTAGAAATAGGGAGAGAGTAATCTGTGAATGAAGGGCAAAGATGCTATTTGGAGGGGAAAATAATAACCCTAAAGCAAAGAGCCATCAACCAACTATGCCGGGCTCTGTTTAGCTATACCCAATTATATAATGGTGCTGGCTACCTCTGGACAACGATTAAGGAATCCGTCTTTCTGCTAACTAGCGGAATTTGCTCTTTGTCCCATTTATTTATTTTAAAAGCCATCGGTTTTATGTTCTTTTAGCACCAAGTGAATTCATTCTTAGCTGTTTACATTCTCGTTCCCCTACAAACCAAAATATGGCAGATACTTCCTCTCAGTTGGCACCAAGCATTCTGAAAGACTGACTCTGGAGTCTCGCTTCTGGAATATCTCCCTGCCTGCCTTGGAAGAAACCCCACCTTTGCGACCAACTGTAGCCGAGGATCTACCACTCCTGCTTGTTTCTGTTTAGAACCACACCGTGTGAAAACAAGAACAAACAAAAAAAAAATCAACGTCACACAGACACAAAAAAGAGGAAAGAGTAACAGGAAGAATAAAAGTGGGAAATGAAGGAAAAGGAAGATGAACAGAAATACCGTCCAAATTAACAAGAATAACTGGTTGTATAACCTGCAGGTTGTGGATTATCACACATTCATTTGTTTTGTTTTATTTCGTAAAGGGTGGGGTGGGAGAAGGAATTGTTTGGCTTCTACTTTAATTTATAGAAATTAAAAGAACTTCAAAAGAAAACTTAAATCTCGGTTAGGCGTGGAGTGCACAAACAAAGCAACAACAGGTATCATTGTAAAGAGAAACAATCAGAAAACGGTTAAGAATTTCACAAAAATTTTCAATGCTATTAAATCAGGCCACTATGCACCCTGGCTTATCCAACTTACATAAAGAACGACATCTATGCATTGCACCTACTGCCTAATATTCAGAAGACACGTCTAGTGGCAGAACAAAAATATTAGGCGTACAATGAATGCGTCCTCTGGAGCAGATTCCCACAGGGCAAACGGATTCTAAAAACTGGTCACAGCAAACATGACGTTTTGATCTTTTTCTTTTTTGCCCAAAGCACTCGTGTTGGAGTAATACAAGGCACCTTTCTCAACTGAAGTTCATGTCTGTTAGCATGAGACTCTCAGCTGAGGCTGAGAGGCAAGTAATCGTATGTGGCCAGTTGACCCTGTGTTGAAACTGACCAATGCTCCCATCAGGTGTCAGGGCTTAAGTGATTGATTCCAAGCTGACCCATATGTAGAATTATAAAGGTCAGCTGGCACAATTTTCCACTGGTGTAATTATAAAAGTCCAGTAAAGTAACACTATTACCCAGTCATCTGTAATCTGAGAGTTAACACTTTCAAATCCAAGTGAGTGGACTATGTCCACTTCAGAGGGCATTCCACCCAGCATTAGTCTCATGTCACAGTCTCCATTTCACTTCACTGATGCTCTGTCACTGCACCTTTAATGATACATTTGCACTTTATTCCATGAGGTCCCAGGTTCAATCCCTGGTATTTCCAGGTAGGACTAGGAGAGACCTCTGTCTGGAAGCTGCTGCCAGGCAGTGTAAACAATGCTGGTCAAAATGGAGCAAATTGTATAAGGCAGCTTCCAAATTTAGCTCTTATTCCCCTCCCCCCTTTGAATTGTTTTTAACCTTTTATGGTATGGTTTTTTAAAAATCATTTTAATGTTGTAAATTGCTTTGATATGCTTTTAGGATTTAGTGGTATATAAATATTTTTATAATAAATAAATAGAATGGGTCACATTTTAGAAAGGATTACCTAGGAAACCCAAGCAGCTTGCTCTTGTCAATTCCTAAAGGTTTCTGGAACAGAACAGATTAAGAACTTTTCCCTCCCGCCCCCCCCCAAAAAATGAGATTAAGTTTCTGCCCAAAGTTTCACACAGCAAAGTCAATTGTTAGGGCAGTGGAGAATTTTAACCACATTAGCCTGCTGATCAATACATGCTAGAAACTAAGACAGCCATGCATGTAAAACCTTATGAATTAAAGCAACAAAGCACAGAGCAGAAAATAAAAGGAAAGAGAAAGTGCAAGATGGCAAGCAACAGCAAACCATGCTTTATTAAGGCAAGTTAAAAGATAAAAAAGAGTAATTGGTGGGCTCTAAACAGAACCTTGCTAGAAGCCTCCTACCTCAAGTAATAAAAACTGGAAATCTATTAGCAAGAAATTGATGTAGTCCACTGGCCTGAACTATTTCATGTTCTTTATGTCTTACTCTTTAATTAGTCCCTTCAGGCAGAAAGGAGGCAATGTTACCATATCAACAGTTCAAAGCAGCATATTTTTTTTACCAACCCATGGGAAATAAGCAAGATTATATTAACAGAGTGGTGCTAATATTTAGGAGATCCCATTATATGTTCCACATTGGCATGCAAGGTGCTATTATCTTGCCTTACAGATCAGCGTTTTCCAAATAGCACACAGAGCTCTACCTGTCAGTGCCATGGGGACCTTCTGAATCAGTCGCCATGCTGTTGGTGGGAGGCAGTGGGAGGCTCTGGCAGGCCATGCAGGACAAAGGGTAGAGGAGCATGTGTGTGCATGCATACACTTCATGAATCAATGGATAGGATCTCTAGATGTTAATCCCTCCCACCAAACTCAACTTCACAGATGCACCTCCTTGCTCAAGGATTTGGTCATTACAGACATTGTCTGCAATGGTAAGCCCATAAAGAAGCCAACAAGCTTCAAGATGGGTTCTTGTTCTGAGGTGCTGAAGAGAACTATACATTTCTGCATTACCAGTCTTGTCCCTAATAGGATTGGGATCAGTGCCCGAATTCAGTTTCCTCCACCTCCCTGACACCCACTCTTCTTTACAACTAAAGGATTTCCCTACAGCATCGGGCCAAGAAAACCCAGAACATGTGATGGCAAAATGTGGCGTCATTACTGAAAGTGGCGTTTCGGTTGTTACTGTTTGCTGCTGTTCATTTACAGAAATCACTTCAAAATCAGAATCAGTCTCGTATGGTTCAGGCAAATCAGTTTTATATAAAGGACAAGAGAAACTTATGTTTCTTAGGACGTGTGTGTTTAGTGTTGCATCAGGTATAGATTTATAGCTGAGTAAACAGTAGGTCATCAGCATGAGGCTTGTAGAAAACAAGTACTAAGGCCAGGGTAGTATGTAAAAAAAATAAAATTCAGTGCTGAGGAAAGCTGAATTCTATAACAACTAATAAATACAGACCTATTTCCTTATCCTGAACAATTTATTTTGTGAGTTATGGCAAGGGACAAAGTGCTATGCAAGCCATAAATGTATTTTCCTTCTCTGGTCAACATTTGGGAATTCAAAATGTTGGCAGTGATTTTCCTGACCATAAGGTCCAGGAACTTGATTTTTTAAAAAAATAATCTTACAACTTTTTAATTCAGCACTCAACAAAAGTTTTTGTCCTTACACGGAGCAGCCACAGAACTGTGAAATATAAACACAGCACTAATAAGTCATGGAACATGCAAAGCTCTCTCTCTCGCTCTCTCTTTTTGCACTTTAGACCTAGTGGATTATGGGCAATTTTTTTTAGCTCCAAAAGCATGTTTAGATTAATTAATTGAATAATTAAGGTGTCCCTGAGCCCAGTGGTAAATGTCTCATACATATATGCTTTAATATAGTGTAGATGACATACCATGAAGCAAATACTGGAATTGAAACCCAAAAGCACTTTATTGTTCAGCTAGTTATGATGGCACTGGTAACAGCTATAGAAAACCAAATATCTATCTAAAAGCATTATACCTAATTTAACTGACCTTTAAAGTATTTAACTCTATGTTCTAGACAGTACTGACCTAGGTATGATACACACATGAAGTGTGGGCCATGATACTTACGTATTCTCACAGGCTAATGCATATTTGGAATATTAAGTACTAATTAATACTAATATTGTCCCAACTGTCCTCATTTTACTCTCAGTAGAGTTTGCTATCAGAAATCAAAAACTATCTTGGGTTTGTGGGATGCCCTCACCCAATCACGTCCAGTATTTGCTCCTTCACTGAACTCTGCAATGTGTCATCTATCCCCAGAAAAACAAAACACTGGAGTCAAGCAGAAAGAGTGAGGGAGAGAAAGAGAGAAAGTGATGACCTACAGAGTTTCAAGTTAAAGTTTATTGTAACAGTTTGTTTAAAAAAAATTTTGCAGTGTTAATATGCATGCTCTGTAGCTTCAAGAATGACATTTTAAAGATCCTACCGCAAAGCTTTTAGAACTAAACTGAAATTATGTTAAGCTGAAAATGCTATTTTGTATTAGAGAAAAGAGTTTGTTTCTCCCCACACACAATTCAACAATCATTTGACTGAAAATACTACAGATCATGTAGCAGATCCTCTTTAAATATGACTTGAAAATAGTTAAATGTAGTTTTAAAGCAATAAAATACTGACTGCAGTAAAAAGGTAATAAAAGAGGCAGATGCTGGAGACAGGCATCTAGAGCCAAATCTGATCCTCATAAGACATCCTATCGGGCTCCCTTGATCCCAACCTCCTTCCCATGCACAATTAGGCACCTTGGCCACTTCGACCAAACCAAGACACATACAAAGATGGTCTTTAATCTCATTTTCCTCCCAGGGCAAAGAGAATTTCAGACCCGTGCATAAACCAAGTCACAGGTGAATATGGCAGTGAGCACCTGAGGTGCCCCAAACGACGCCTTTGACAAAGTATTTATTACTGTATATTCTGCAAGATAGATGGCTAGGGATGCCTTTGCTTATGTTGCAGTGACCAGACGTGTGGAGCCAACATTGCTGGCCTCTATCTCAGTTCAAAAATAGTCCCTTTACTGATAAGGGACTTAGAGCAGAATTTCTACCTTCCATCAGCATTCTAGTTTTGACAAATATAAAAATGGCCGCCTATGTCTCTATGTATTAGAATAATTGCCAGATAAGCTTAGTAGTGTTAAGAGGAATTTCGCTCTCTTAATGGGTTATGTCATTTTTTCAAAGCTAAAGTTGTTATCTGGCTGCTCAAATGTTTCTTGAACGTGTAATTTTCAAAAGGTATTCAATAATCTGCATTGACAATGACCTGTGCTATTTTGCTGCTTCTGTCACACAATCACAGTGCTTATGCATGCATCTGATGGGAAGTTACAGCGTTCAGGTGGAATGCCGTCCTTAAAGGACAATGCATGAACTTTATCTAACAGTTAGATGTACAGTACATTTTCAATCCATGTGTATAGCTCGGAATCACAAAACTAACAGAATTGGCATGCATATAATATGAATAACTGCTCTATTGTCTAAAAAAACAGAATGAAGCACATGGTATGGGTGTGAATCAGAGGGAAAGGTGAGGAGGGGGAGCACTACATACAGAAAAGAGTGTGTGTTGGACTGAGATACCTACCATCATAATATTCCAAATTCAAAGACTGCTTGGATCAGAACAGAGAAATAACAAATTTAACCATATTAAGGGGAAAAAAGAATGCAACAAGAGATAGTTTGCTTCCCTTCACCAAGAAACAAGTGCATACTGAATTTATCCTGCAGTAGAACATGGGTTGTTTCAAATGTTTTGGTCTTCGGTGCCATTAAGCTGAACAATGCAGAACAATGTCCTGTAATTTGATTAAAATCCCAAAACAACTTGCCAAGCAAATGTCAACTTAACAAGCCAGAGACAAATGGACTACTGCAAATATTTTTTTGCCAGGCACCTTATGAATGTGCCTAATATGAATTTTAGTTGAGCTTTCATAAGCACACAAGATTGATTCAAAAATATACAGAAGAATATATTATTAGCTTAGATCCAAGCAGAAATTCTAATTTGTATCCTCTTTCATCACAGTGAAAATACCAGTGCTGCAAATATCCTTTGGAGACTGAGAGCATACACATAGACACTTGTACGGATGTCCACTTAACACACTTGTTTGACCAAGAAAATGTTAGTTTCTGCATCTTGGGGATGTGTGTACCAACTCCCAGTTCTACTACCAAAAGAGAGGTTATTGGTCAAGAAGGAAAAGAAATTTGCACTGAATTAGCAAAGAATTCTGAAGATCAAAAATTGATTAGCAATCAATGTCGTAGAAGCAAGGAAGGCGAGAAGTGGGAGGGGAGGGGTTAAAAATAAACCACACATTTAATACTAAGATGACAGAATGCTTTTAGTTCCCAAAGGCCTAATGGGTAGTATACCTGCACGGTTTGCACCATAAACTCTGTCGGTCAAGCCCGAACAATGCCCGACACTTCTTTGGAGTATTTGCATCTGTTAGCACAAGGTAAACACAAAAAAATACAACACAATGGTGGATAGAGCTCAGTTGGATGCGAAATCTTAGCTACAGCTAACATTTCTCCCAGTTCATTTGGCAATCTCGCAGACCAAAGGGCAAGAAAGAAAGAGGATCTCCACAAGGCGACACACACTTACAATGCCTAAGCCTGCTGTGCATTCTGTTCACTTAGCCCTGTGTCTTCTCTGCTGAACTCTGCACTGTGGTATCAAAGGATGTTTAGCAATGTTATATATATATCTATATATAGATATAGATATATAGATATAGATATGGTATGGAACTTTCCAGAGAGGAGGGTGGGATTGTGTGTGCAAGCCTAGGCTGATGCTGTCTTACAGTGGGAATTTTCCAGCTAGCGGCAGTGTGCAGGTGGGTGGAGGAAACAAAAATGAGGGGGGGGGCGGCAGAAGAGAGCGAAATCCTTTAAACAGAAAGAGATGATCATTCACGGCAGCGTCCCACTCCCTTGTGTCTTCTAGATCACAACACAGAGCTACAAAGCAACAAAGCAGGAGGAGAGGGAGGGGAAGTACCAAATAAACCAGCTGCAAAACCAGCCATAGCAAGTCGGGGTTGGGGGGGAGACTATACACACCTGCAGGGGCCGCACCAGTTATTCTGTTGATCAAGGCCAAAGCGCGCTCGGCATTTCTTAGGAGCGCTCAGGTCTGAATGAGGTCAAGAAAGAAGCGAGCAGGAAAAGAGAAAGAAAGAGAGAGAGAAAGAGAGAGAGAAAAGGAGAATAAAAAAATAAAAAATAAAAATAAGAAAAATAAATAAAAATAAAAGGAAATAAAATCAATGACCTCATTATTAACTGCAAAATATCAACTTTTGATTGTTTTATTTTCTTTAAATAGTGATTGTCACATCTATCAAACTTTTGAAATTAGCTGTTGCAATTAAAGCTGCAGTATCCCTTTGGAAAGGACTGAATAATAATAATAATAATAATAATAATAATAATAATAGGAAGAATTGCAATTGATTCAAGAGGCATTGGAGGCACAACCCATCTACTGTTTCTGCACAAGCCCCCAAGAAATGCAGCGGGTTTGTGAAGAACACTATTTGGTGGACTTCTCTTTTGACATAGAAATACTTCTTTTTATAGGGGAAAAAGGTGTGTAGGGGGGAAGACAAGGAACTTAGTATAGAAATAGCTAACATGCTTTCTTCTTGGGGGGGGGGGATAATGCAGCTTTGGGAATAAACATTCAATTTGTATTTTTTAAAAAAAATTTAAAAAAGAAAAAAAGAAATGGCTCAGAATAAGCAGATAGCAAAATGGATATGTTAGTTTCAGCCAGAAATAAAATGATCAGAAGCATGGAAGCAAGTGGTATGCAGGTAAAGCAGGTGAATAGCAATGGATATGTTTGAGTAGAAAGGCATATGTCTATATATATATCTCTATACAGATATATATATTGCATGCAGGCATGAGAAGACTTAGTGGGTGCCGCATAAAATGCCATTAGATTAAGGAGGTTCATTATTAAGCTTTTTATATCAGTCTCTTTAAAGAAATACTGCATATTCAATTTGCACAGTTAGTACAAATGAGTTATTTTTACTGCATTACTGTTTAATAGCAACTGTAATGAATAACAAATCAGAAACATAGAAAAAAACTAACCATAGCACATATATATATACGCTACAAACGTGTGAATGATAAATTTATTTTTAATGTCAGTGTTTAAATGTTAATAAAATCTAAAATGGCAGGATAAAAAAAGAGCAATTTACAAACTATTTTAAATGGCTGAAAATGACATTAGCACCTGTAATCGGAGGAAGTGAAAGGCAAGGATTTAGGAAACATTCGCTGTGTTCTGAAAAAAAAGAACAAATTATACAAAGGCTTCAAAGAAAAAAATTAATCAGGGCTTTTTCAAAATTGACTATGAGATTGCCTATGCAGTATTTCTAATTTTCTAGAAAGAATGGCAAACCTCCTTAATTTAAAAAAAAAATGGCTGCAATTTACCACTGTAAAGGCATGCATCAGTTCACACAGAAACAGCCCAGATTAATACCAAACTCTCTCTCACACACACCTTTGGTAATAATGGCACAGGCATTAACAAACTATGGCTCTACAGTGAGTAGCTCTGCAGTTATTAAGGACAAACATAACTACCATTATAATATGCTATTCATGCATTTACGTGGCTACTAGTTTTAAAAGGCGAGCAATAAGAATTTAACTGTACTTAAAATCCAACAGGAAAAAGCTGGATGTAGTAATGGCCCTGTGGCAAGAAGGTTGGGAGATTTCAAACTTTCTTCTTATGCACAGTATTAGTAACTTATGGCCTTCATTGTTCCACTAAGGAATACGTAAAACATTCCATTTTACTTACCATTGGTCTCTCCTGGCTGTTTGTCCCTTTTCCTTTTCTTCTTTTTGCCCTGAATGAAACACAAATACATGAAAGGGTTGTTACAGAACCTACTTTCAAAAAGAGGCAAGAGGAAAGGAATGTTCTGCAGAGCTTGCTAGAATTGTACATATTTGAAAACATTTCAATGTGTGTGGCAACACAACGCTTTTCAGCAGCTCAAATTGCCCACTTTCTACTTAACATTTCATTCTAGTCATAGCGACACTTCAGAACTCCTAAGAGTATAACTTACACCGTGTACAAAGAGCAGCACATAAATGTATGATAAAATAAATCAGTTGCCAAATGCGTGTTTGGGTTAAAGGTGGGGCTTGGATCTGAAGCGCTGAAGACTACTGATATAGACTACTATTGGATAAAATCGTGTCAGAGCATTTAATGTCAACACTTCCCATAAAGAATCCAAAGCTGGCCAGCAATCAAGACTCTGTTTGTGTTACATAAACTACCATTACACACTTTTGCTCTTCATCCAGTCAGAACAAATGGGACTGGGGATGGGTGGGAAAATATTGTACCCAAAATATGCTCTACAATGTCTGACAAAATCTCACAAACAAATAAAGTTAAAAATGGATTGCAAACTTGCATTCAGCAGGAAACCTTTTCCTGTCAACAGTTTTGTTTTAATTATTTACTTGTGTTTTTATCTTGTATTTTATTTTGTAAAGCACCCTGAGATCTGATGATGAAGGGGGGGGTATTTAAATTTGAACAAACAAACAAACAAAGACGTAAGCATTAGAAATAAGGCTCAACTTCCCCATGAACCTTAAGGAAGCATCATTCTTATTTTTAATATGCCAAGAAATGAAAAGAACAGCAGTCATAATCAGGTATTATACCAGTAAGGAAATAAAACACCTGAGAAGGAAGATGGGGGTGAACATGCTAGGCTTGACCTCCATCACTGTTGCCATTGCCCCTCACAAGCTGAGCTGCAACGGTCTGCAGGGAGGTTTTTCCCACTTGGCTAGGATTCCTCCATGATGAAGAGCTCACTTTTATCACAAGCAGAAGCCAGCTCCCTGCTGCAATTAGTCACAGAGAGCAACCTTGTGGGTGTATGTGAAGTAAAGCTAGCATGCTCACACCCATCTGCCCTCTCACATCCCTCATTAGTGTGAGGCCTGAATAGGGCTCGTGTCTATGTTCAGTAAATTTGCTTTCCCTACAACAGAACTGGCAATGCTGAGCAACCATTAAAAGGCTGCTCAGTCTCACCTTGCTTTATTGGCTCTGCGTAGTGTGGTTAGCCTGGTGGTTACTTGCATGTTCTGCTTCTAATAAGGAGATATTAATGGAAATTCACAAGGGAGTAACAGAGACTAGATCTCTGTTCACCAGCGGGTAAACTGAAAGCATGCTCTCGGAATGAGAAAGCTTTGGGCTTAGTGAAGATTTGGCTACAACCCTAAGGTAGGTGGGCGAGAGGCTTTCCTACATCTGTGATGTCTTCTCTTCAATAGCTTGGTCTAGTTCCCACTTCAGCGATTCATTTTGGGTTTCAACTCAGCATGTCCACTATGATGTTTATGTTCCCTGGAATGTACCAGTAAGAAGAGGAGATGTGAACGTTCCTTTTGAAAATGTAGCTCATGCAGGTCTCCAGGCATAAGGTCTTTGAACTTGTTCCTCCTTGCTCATTCTGGTTGTAAACTGCTACCCTGCCGATTTGGATGTGACAAATAAAGTCTTGTTCAGGTGAACTTTTGCTGATGGAAGGCTGTGTCTGTGCTTGCTTGTTTTGTTCAGATTTAATGCACCTGCCGGGAATTTTGTGGCACTACTACAAAAACGGTGTAATTACCCAACTTAAGCCTCAACTTAATCTCTACCACTTATAAGGTGATTTGCAGAATGGAACTAGTATCTCAGCTATATAGTACTACTATACTCAAAATCCACAAAGATTAATGTTTCATGACCGTTCCATAAATAATTCCACAGAGGGGACCAAAACAACTCAGACATTTCAATGGTGTACTGCATAACTAAGGATCAAATTTTTTTACGCAATATTATTGAAACAGTTTTAAATTTATGGTATAAAATATATAGATTTTATTTTACCAACAAAAGTGACAAGGATAGTGAACTAGTAAACATCTTTCATGGAGAGTTTATTATTTTGCATGAAAAGGACTGGAGCAAAACAGGTAGAACTGAATTAATCCTTCTAGAGGAAGAGGTGGGAAATTCAATTCCCCCTCCCCACATAAAAGTCAAGCAATTATAAGTTTCTACCTGACCAACTTCCTTTACCATCAGATAACAAGATAGCTTGTTGAAAAGTAAATTCCTATCATTTAATCTGACACTGTAATAAGTATTTTAGAAAAAACTATTCTCCCCTTCGAAAGTAATCCATCAAAAATACCCGACAAGTGCATCTTTTCACTTCAGATAGTTTGGTTGACTTTTCAAACCAAGCTAGAAAATCTGTGTTAATATAGATGAACTTGGCGAAGGCCCTTCCACATTTCCTCAAAAACAAGTTTCTGAACCCAGTACATAATATTAAATAAGTGGCATTGTTGTGGGAAGAGAAACAGTATAAAGATGTTTTGTTTCTATTAGAATCCCGGCATTCTGGAAGAGATGCGTACTTTTCACTGAAGTATATGCAACCTTCACAAGCTCCTACACATGATGTCTAACAGCTATAATTAGGTGGACTGGCAAACCTCTTTTTGTTTACTGAGCCACCATATAGACATTTCCAGTGCCTAAGGCAAGGATAGGGAATGTGTGGCTCCCTACATATTGTCAACCCAAGCCTGTATTGGCTCATAGTCGGGGATGATGGGTGCTGCAGTCCAGCAGCATGTGGTGGGCCACAGGTTCTTCATCCCTGGTGTTAAGAATAATTAAATTTATGCATTGCCCCTCACTCGAGCAGCACAGGGAGTTTTATAATATAAAACACATAACCTAATATTAGTAAATGTTACACAGACAGGTCCATTCAGCATGGGAACATACGATATCATGTTATATGGTATCTTGAAAATGAATGGAAAAAATGTAGCTGTCTCTCAAAATTGCTACATTTTACATTCTTCAAAAGCATTGTCTTACTGGATCAGCCCAATATTTACCTACGCTTGATATGAATTCCCCAATAACAGACAGTTGGATGTTTCTAGATGGCTTAAAACCAAGAAACTCTGTTCCACTGCTAGTCCCCAGAGTTTGGTCACCAGAGACCTAGAGCCTCTGAAGATGGAGATGCTATGACATGGCTAATAGCCATTGACTAATTATTGATTAATTAAAAGCAATCTAAGCTAAGAGACATTATATCTCGCCATAATAAATGTTAATAAGGCACTGCATGTTTAAGTGCTTCCTTTTTGACTTCTAAACCTTACACTGCTAAGGTTACACTGCTCTATTCTTCTCCCACATCATTCACTTGATAAAAATGCATGGTTTTATAAATCCTTATTATATCCTCCTTAGTTTTATATTTTCCAAACTAATAATCCCCAAAGACTGTTGCTCTTTCAGCAATCTGGCATACTCTTTGAGAGAGAGGACCAGAAATGTACATAGTATTCAGAGTGATCATACTTTTATTTGATAATTTCAGTCCTTCTTTAGTATTTCCTAACACTGAATTTTTATTTTTCACTGATGAAACAGGTACTTTTAGTGAGCTCTCCACTCTGAACCCATAGCTCTCTAGGTATTTTTGTGATTTTTGTAAGTAGCTTTAGTAATAATAATAATAATAAAATTTTAATTATATCCCGCCCTCCCCAGCCGAAGCTGGGCTCAGAGTGGCTAATCTTTCTACTCTGTTGTTTTACTGATTTATTTATTTATTTATTTAACCTTATAACTTTTAATTTAAAATTACAAGTAACTATAGCTGGGCCATCTTCATGTCATGCCACAGTGAACTGATGCTTCTATGTGGATGTGGCACATGAAACCTCTACAATTTCCATAGTGGTACAAGCTCAAAAACCTTAGACCTCTGATATATATGCATCCTGCAGAGATGCGCCAGCTCCCACAAACAAGAGAATTTATATAAGCATAGATTAGATGTGAGCTGGTGGTGAGACCTTGTGTGATCTAAGTGATCTTGGGGTAGGGGCATTGTCACGTGTGAGCCAGCTGTCAGTTTATTAGTACTGTACATTTGTGTTTTGCTCATCAAAATAAAATTTTGTAGTCCCATGGAGACTGAATAGCAAGGGTATTGTAAACTGAATCCATCCATTCTGGGACTGAAATTGAACTTCTGAGATTATTTTTAAAACGAAAATTCATGCTTTTGTATAACAACTTTTAATCTGTCTTCAGGTTTTTTAAAAATATTGTGCAAGTATACAAAATTCTTATCCTGGTTGACATGCTGCTTAAATAAAAATAAAAATATGAATCCTAAATTTAATACTTAAATTTTGACTACACAGTTGGAACCAAGGACTTAGTTTCTGATATTTAATTTTGCTTCAAGTTGTGAAAAAATTAAGATATGTGCACAGAGGCCTCCAAAACTTCACTAGGTATGGCAGACACTATCATGCGTGTGTGAGACATAAATACAAGATGAAAAGGACACAGAGGGTCATCTAGTCACTACATACAGTGCAGTCCCCATTTCCTTTCTATATCCGTAGAAAGACTGTTGTCCAAAGAAAGAACGTGGAAGAGGATAGACTCCAAGAATTCTGAGTGTTATGCAGAAAAAAGTAAAACCTTGTAGATCATGTGCTTGTGTGATCCAAAGCTATTGAGTTCTCCTACTGTAGTAAGGTTCCCCCTGAAGGTCAGGTGGGGATAGAGCCTCAAGCTGCTGGGGACGCATCAGCTTTCTTATCCTGTCCTTTTTAGCTTGAGAAGAAAGGGATTTTCAGTGCTCACACGCTGAGGACAAATGTAAAGGTCCTAAACATTTAAGACACAGTACATGCCCATCTGTCAGTGACACAGTCACTAAAGCAGAGGAAATGTTTCCTGGAAATCTTTCAAGCATTACGGCACATCCCAGCGCTACTCCCCCAGGAACTCCCAAGAGGAATCAGACTGCAGAGTACCAGGAATGAATCGGCCCTGTGGTCTGACAGCTTCCATTCCACTCCGTTCATGGCACAAAATGTGGGCTATGAATTTGGTGGTGGCAAAAATGGTCAGAGACAGCTCCTGGGTTGTAAGGGAAATCACCTCAAAGAGGGTATACAGATACTCTCTTATGCATGTGAAGAAATAAGAACTAGGGAAGGATAATGTGAAGATTTTGATACCACAGATGTTGATTATAAGTTTTAAACAACACTTCATCTTTAGGAGTCAAAATACTAAACTAAGGTGCTGTCTTTGTTTTCTCTCAATAAATGGAATTAATAAAATGTTGCTTGGTAGCATATTAATGTGCCTCTCCTCTCCATGTAGGGCTATAGGCTTATGCATGCAAATATGTGCAGCTGCATAAGAACATAGGTTACCTAATTTACAGAAGAACAAATTCCTGCCTTTGCAAAACAAAACAAAACTAACGCACGCACACACTTAGTCCTATGCACACTTAGATCTAAGACTCACTGAGTTCTATGGAGCTTACTCCCAGGAAAGTGTGCATAGGACTGCAGTCTAAAGAAATAATCAAGACAGCAGATTCAACAAAACTGTATAAGTATAATGCATATCAGAGTGTCTGCAATAAGAGAGGTAAGATTGGCAGGAACAATACAATGACCAGAGGCAAAGGAGGTCAGGGATCCTGTACCTATTATACCTGTATGAAGAAGGAATTTCATGTTCCTTCTCATGTTAAGGTGAAACCTCTCCAATATAACTCTTAAAGCTACAGGATCTGGTCATCCTACCAGATATAAAGCACACCTTTCTCAATTATAGGCCTTTGTAGAACCAGCTGCTAAGTCAAAGCCTACTTATATTAACTTTTCCATAGTGCTTGCAAGACTTGGTTTAAACATCTGTTTGGTAGGGTCTAATATGTTGGGGCTGTGTGGGTGTATTTCAGCTGTTATGTCATCTTGTATATTATTCTAATTCTGCGAAACAGCTCAAAAGTATCTGTGGCAAAAGCAGAAGAGCAATGTTTTTAAATGAAATAAATTGATTACTTGTGATCTTGCAATAATGTCTTGATACTGTTGACATCTGGCCTCTATTTAAATTTTCCCTTACATGATTGGTGCCTTTCAGTGCTTAATTAATTATGTCTGGGAAGCTTTAGAGAATTTACCAATTTCTATTAGGTACAAACTTGGAAATACTTATCAGTGAGCTATTACTTCCTTCTGAATGTACATGCTATGCTTATTTCCTGCCTATGGGATTTTGGTTGCGATTCAGCCATAGCTGTGACCAAACAGTCATGCGTATTAATTGGTAGATTTATGCAGGTTTGCATCCCCTTCACATCTAAAGATGAAGCCAGCCACTTCATCAGGGTTTGAATGAACATTTTAGTGTCCAGTGCTCATTCACAATGCATCTGCATTGCCAGCACAAAGGCAGGGTTTGTCATGCATGCAAAAGGCAGCTTCCATGCACATCTCTCTCCTGCTAAATCGAGACACTGATCTCTGAAACCAAGCAGCCACAGTTAGAATAACTCAATGGAAGAAAGTGTGGCAAATGAGAATTGCACAGGAATAGTTCACCAATAGCTAGCACCAAGATGTTTGGTAAAGACATCATGAATTGAAAGCATTTATGAAAAAATTGTGACCATGACAGACAACAGTACAATAATATAAAAAAGTAGAGGGTGGAATAATTTATTTAGCCCCACTTGAGAGCAAGACCTCCAACAAGTCTTTGCCAGTCCTTCTCTGAAGCTAGGGTAAGCCATTCTTCCACTTTCCACTATACTCTCACACAGGTATGCAACAAGGCACTAATTTGGGGGGCAAGGGAAGGATATGAGGGTGATAATAGAGAGGGAGCTCTTATTTTATTTTTTTGTAAACTGCACAAAAGCTGGTGCCCTGATGGAAGACACACAGCCAGATTCCCCCCCCCCCCCGCAGAGCTCTACTGACACACCTCAGTTGAATGGGTGCCAATTGAATCCAAATGGGTTGGCGACAAAACCAAAACATCCGCTAGAATTACTGGATTGGTAGTGCTTGTCTTCCGTGTGTGGGTGTACTTCAGCAGATTACAGCAGTACTTGTCTACAAGCTCTACTACTGAAAAAAATTCCACCTACATAGCCACCTACATAGTTATCCCGTGCGGACCAGCCGGGGTAAAGCTGCATGTGGAGCTGTCGTTCCTTTCTGGCTAGTTCATAATATTTAGCTTGTTCTTCTCTGGATAATGCATGCCACTGCAGAGAGAAAGAAAACAAAACCACAAGCACAACAGAATGTCAGTAATACAGTGTGTGTACAATGTGCATTCACATTCAAACTTTGGAAAATGGCAGCCAATTAAAGCAAATCAACTGATGCAGACTATTCATTCATTTATTATTAAGAACTCTGTTTTATCCAGGTTAGCTTAAGCTGGGTTATACCAATGGAGCCTTTCACTTTTGAAAATGGAATAGTGTAATTCTTCAAGTACTTTTACCAGTGGTAGATGGTGCCCATTGGAAGACCAACAGTAGTAGAAGCAGGAGCCAATGACAGGCAGAATCAACTAATTCCAGCTTTGTCGCCAACATCCTCTTTGCTGTGTTGTGAAGGGGCAGCACTGAGACTAAGGAGGAGGAAAATGACAGGCGGTGCCATACCAGGAATGGTTGTAAGTAAGAAGGCAGGCAGGTGAGGTCTTGATGGGACAGAGCCCCACTCACCCTGGTGGACCAGCCGCCAACAGCTATTCCCCTTTAACCAGCATTCATTTGAACAAGACATGCAAGAAATGCCCATAAAGTAGGCCACACTTTAAATTTGCCTCTCCCTTCCCCACTTGTCACAATTTGTCACTCTGGTAAACCAGCCTCCTCCAAATAATAATAATGACATACATTAATCAAACACCTATTTTTAATGTCTGTAAGGCAGGCCCGCACAATGTGTGACACAACAAGTAAAATAGAACCTACAAGCTGTAGCTTGCTGGGAAGTCAATAAATCTTGAATTTGCTACCTGTCTTCAGAACTATGCTTTGCCACAAGTTGCGAAGGCCTGCTTTAAGATACAACTCCACCTTTCATATGTAAGAAGTTTATTTTTACTATTATTTTTCTGCTACCAGTTACATAAATTACTATAGCTTCACATGGGACTCGTGAACAGAGGCCTACAGTTCATACAACATCCAGACTTAAGGTTCCTACATCCAGAGAATGGAGAATCAAGCTTCAAGTAAAAGCTTCTACAGCCTTCTGAGTACAGAGTTCTTCACTAATAGGCTACAGTGGTGTGTTTAGAGATCGCTTACAGAGAGAAGTAAAAAAGCTGGGGTTCCTAAGACATGTCTCAGAATTAAGGGGCAGAGCAACCAAGGTATGGTGATGCCCAAGCACTGATGGAGAGGTGGATGGAGTTGAAAAGGAAAGGTCTACATCAAAGCGGGGTCATATCGACAGAAAAAGAAATGCATCTGCTGGACAAAAGTAAGTAGCATATGATTATGCTGTGCAGGTGCACATGCATTTGGTGAAAATGTAACTTTATTTCCTTGTCTGTGTAACTAGAATGCAAGGAAGTTTCAAAGAATTCAACCAGAAAGCTCGGAAGTTCCACCGGGCAGCCAAATGCCACAATCACACTTAAAATAACATTGTGGATTGTGCCCTTTCATTTCAGACAAATATCACACTCTCATTCTATCCCACATGCAAACTTGCATATACATATCCTGACTAGTTACCTACCCTTCGACCAAGGATTTGATTGATGGCTGCACTCTCTTTCAATGTGCATTCTGCTACAACTTTTGCTCTCATTTCCTTCATATACAACATAAATGCATTAAGAGGTTTCTTTATGTGTGGCTTCTTTTTCTCCTCTTCTTTTTTGGAGTCCTGATGTTTTCTGGATGGTTGACAAGAACAGACAGAAGGAGCTTGTACAACATTGTCACAATACTTCTGTGCACTTATCCCAATCTTTGCCTCCATCATTAAAACCACATTGAGGGGAGCAAAGAAAAACTCAAAAACCCTGAAACTAGCTGTAAAGCATCATACCAGCAGCCATGTACGAGAGAGAGCTGCCCTTGCTGCACATCCATTATTAAAACTTCAATAGATAATATCGCTTCATGACATTACAGTACACTACTCCATGTATTTTTTTCACACCAGGAAAATTTATTTACTCAGATTTTTAACCTTTTGCCATATCTACATGGGCAAACATAGGGTTCTGTGCTCCAAAACATACATAGCCATCAGTTTCGAGTACCTGACCCTGAAGCAAATATGAGCTTTGAGGTGGACTATCATAAGATGCAGAGGTAGCAAGGAGCCATTTTACTTCCCTCACAGTAAGTGGATCCTCCCCGCTGCCCAGGATATTTATAAACACTTCCAACAATTTTCTTCTCTTCCCCACCTGTAACTTCCCCTGTGGATCGTCAAGTAACACAGGCATCTAATAATTTACACAGTGAACGTGTGAAGAAGCTGACTTATAGTGAACCTGACCATTGGTCTAACTAGCCCAGTATTGGCAGCAGCTTTCCAAAGTCTCCAGCAGACAGGTCTTCTCCACTCTAATCAGCTACTGGAGACGCCAGAGAGTGGACCTGGGGCATAAAGTAGGTGTTACTCTGCTGGGTTATAACCACTCTCCCCAAGGCAGTAGACAGCCTTCAAACCTCAGGTCTTAATTCTCTTGCCTGGCAATAGGTGCTGAGATATGAAGCAATTAGGGTAGAGGATGACGAAGAGACAGGTATCCAAACTGTTGGAGAATGGGAAATCAAAGCCTGTGCAAGTGAACCTGCTGATGAGAATGCAAGAAGAGCCTTCCAAGATCAGAACAATGCTGTACATCTGGTTTCCAGCAGTAGCCAGCCAGGTGCCAAGCAGTGTGTGAAGGCGATAGCCCCTTCCTGATGCTTATCCCCACCATGTGGCTCTGAAATGTGTTTGCTTTTCTAAAACCAACTGAGATGACTCTGAAGGCGGGAGGTTTAACACAATGTCTGGGC
The DNA here is from genome assembly GCF_964188305.1 of Podarcis bocagei. Lineage (NCBI taxonomy): Eukaryota > Metazoa > Chordata > Lepidosauria > Squamata > Lacertidae > Podarcis > Podarcis bocagei. Next base: position 51,857,348 of record NC_138128.1, on the reverse strand, counting down.
GGATGAAAAATTGGGCCCCGGGTTAACCATTCAAAATGCTTATTTGGTTAATAAGGATCTTGGCCAATAAAATTACGGCCCCTATTTGTGCTTGCTTTGGCAGCACATATACTAAATTATGGCCCCTATTTAATAAACAGCATATGAATGTGCAAAATATTTGTGGGGCAATACTTCTCTCCAAGTCTTACTAGAAACTACAGGCTTTACATGGGATCACATAGACTGGGTTTAGCCAGAATTGTTGGCAATTGCTTTGGAAACAAATAACTGAAGTTATTTCAGAAGCTGCATACTTTGCTATTAGGTAAAGGTAAAGGGACCCTGACAATTAAGTCCAGTCGCAAACGACTCTGGGGTTGCAGCGCTCATCTCGCTTTAAAGGCCAAGGGAGCCGGAGTTTGTCCGCTTCCGCAGACAGTTTTTCCGGGTCATGTGGCCAGCATGACTAAGCTGCTTCTGGCAGAACCAGAGCAGCGCATGGAAACGCCGTTTATCTTCCTGCCGGAATGGTAACTATTTATCTACTTGCACTGGCGTGCTTTCGAACTGCTAGGTTGGCAGGAGTTGGGACCGAACAACGGGAGTTCACCCTGCCATGGGGATTCGAACTGCTGAGCTTTCAATAGGCAAGCCCAAGAGGCTCAATGGTTTAACCCACTGCGCCACCCGCATCCCATAAATATTTTGCTATTAGCAACCCATAAATAAAAAGATAAGGAATTCCCGAGTGCTTCAAATACACACATTTGTTCACTATCTTGACTCGTTCAAAAACCATAGACTTCATATATATCTATACAGGCACTCTCCAAATGAAGGAAAGGGGACTTGGGATTTTCTCAGGTCTGGGGTGGGCAGGCTCAATTCACCCTGAACAACTCAAAGGCTAATGAAGTTAAGAGATTGTAATCACAGTCTAGGTGCTTGTAAATCCCAGCACGCCCATCCCGTAGGAAAAGGGCTGTTGTTTAGTGATAGAGGTGTATGCTTTGCTTGTAGAAGGTAGTACACTTGATCCACAATACTTCCCTGTCTGAAATCCTGGAAAACTATTGCCAATATGTGTAATATTGAGCTTGCATGGTCCAATGGTCTTTACTTTGTTTGTCATAAGGCAGCTTCCAATATTCCACACCTTCTACAATAAGCAACATTAAATAGAAGTTTGTAAAATAGATTTGAATATTAAAAAAATACTTACGAGCTGTGGAGTGAGCCGACATCATTCTGGGAAGATTCTTGTTTGACTGTTGGGGTGACTATGGCCGGATGAGGGATCCCAGTCGTATGTAAACTATGATGTGGAGGGACCATGTGTGGAGGGAACCTAGAGGAGAGAAAGCTGTGTAAATCGTCAGAATAAAAATGAATGAATGGGGAGGGGTGTATACACGCATATAATAAAAGGCATATAAAAAGCAAACAAACTCTAGACAAGCATATATGAAAACTGGCAGCAACAATAAATGATACTTTAAACATCATAATTGTTCTACTATCATGAACAGAAATAACAACTTTTAAAATAATAATAATAGTAACAATAACAACAACAACAACAATAATAGTTCAGTTCAGTTCAGTTCATGGTTAAAAAAAAAAAGAAATTTGACCACTCCTTCTTCATTGTAAAGTGCAGGTCCTACTCATATAAAATTATGGGGATACAGCCTCTGAGAATTTGAACTTTTAATATGAACCTCAAATCAGGCTGAGGATTACAAAATGGCTCTTTATTTCATTGTTATAAATAGCAAGTGTTTGTGGAACCTCGATTTACATGCAATTCTTTACTTTATTAGCTATGTTCTCTTAAAATGGAGCGTAAAAAAATTGGGGGTTTTGTTGTTTTTTAATCATTGTCTTATAACTCGATGGCACAGGAAATCAAATTTGAAATTGACTTGAGATTTAAAAGCAGGGACTTCTTAAAGAGGGAAAACAGGAAACATTTGAAAGGAAAATGGGAGATGTGAGTGGTAAGATCCAAATGTACAGTCAAATAAATATTGAATCGTGTACTGGTGTTGTACCTATGTTCCTATAGCCATCTTTCACTAAACAAGAATCAATAAATATGCTTTCTAGTGGCAAAACAATACACTGATTAATGAATGGTGTTCAAGTGTACTCAGAGTAAGTAGAAGCAACATTAAAGTTGACTAAGCTATTTCCCTTCAATCCTAAAACGCTACTTTAGAAGGGGTGTGTATGTGTGTGCTGAACCAAAGAGAGATGGGAGAAGGAGTCCTTCACCTCAACCCACATGCAAAATTGCACAGGTCCCTCTCACCTTTTTGTCATTCTTTGCCATATTATAATCTATCATAACCAAGCTACAGACAACAACAATGGCATATGTTAGTGCCAGAAGCAGCTCAGTAGGTGAGGCCAAGCAGATCACCTGTGCTAGCTTCCCAACAGGTGGGTCGCTATTGCTTACTGGAAGGGGCAGGAGCAAGGCACTGGAGACATCTGCTTGATGCAAATGCAGCAGCAGAGCCAATCTGAAGATCCTGGCTGGTTGCCCCTCACCAACCTCCCCACCACCTCAATCCTGCTGCTCCCAGGAACAACAGTCTCAACCACCAGCCAGAAAGCTAGTGTAGTGGCTCCATCCCACCTCGCAAGCTGTTCCTGGGAGGGAATAAAGCTTTGCAGATATTGGTAGGGTTGTGTCATATTGGCCTCCACTTAGTTAAATAGGACTAGGTATGAACGTTGCAGGCTCATGACCAGTGTGTGGAGTATCTGGGTATCAGGTGGAGGTATAATACCTGCTCCTGCCCTAGACATGGCTCCCACTGACTTCCACTGGCTACAGAGTGTAGTGTCACTTTGCCTCTCCTGATGACCCCAGGGCATGGATGCCTTAAACATGTCAAAGCCTTTCATTCCTGGCATGGATATACTCATCACCAACTCACTTCCTTCCCTTATTCATGTTGGATTTGGCCCTTGGGACAGGTGTAGCATCAAATGAGAAGGGAAGGGGTTAGAAGGGGGTGAAGCAATGAGAATGGGAAAGAAAAGAGACTTGCCACTCCTCAATATTACCAACCCTAGCCTTCAAATTGGTAGGCTGTTATCGCATTCTAATTACGGAAACTGTTTTCACCCAAATTGGGATATGCATACAACTGGTTTTCTAGCCCTTAGCTGATTGTTTTCCTTGGATGAGAAGGGTAATGCAGAGTGATATAATATAGGGGGCACAGAGAAGATGGGAATGGTCAATGTCCATTCTGTTCCTCCGTTCCCCAAAAGAATTTCTTAGGTGGGAAAGCTTGGGTTTCTGCTAGAACAATGTAACCTTCCCACACATCCCCTAAATATGTTCTGGGTTCCCCCCTCCTAAGCCTCCAGAGCAGATTTAGGGGCCATGCAGAGAAAGGACAGGGAAGGGAAGTTCTATTTAACAGCCAGAAGTGCTTATAAACAGGAGCAGAGAGGTGTTTTCATTTCCAAGATAAGTTTGCAAATCATTATTGAGAATGACTATGGAGGCGGAACTAAGAATTGTGGCAGGGACAAGGAAAGTAGATATTGTATTAACTTTGGTTTGGTTTTGTGATAGAAGAAGAGAAGACAAGGTGAGAAACCAGGTGTACTACACTACAAAAGGGGCTGTGTTGACTTGTCAAAATGTCATTTTCAGCACCAGTTTGTACATGGTTTTTTTGATGTAGTGAAGCATCAACAGTCTATCATAATTTCATATGGAGAAGAATTTGTGTGAAGGAGTTTCTTCCCATTGGAAAAGAATGGGAAACTTCCTGCATCACAGAGATATGAGAACCACATTTTTCCCCCAATGCAGATTTTTAAGGTATGTAATATTCTTCATTTTACCATGGAAAAGGTTGTGGCAAAGCTACTGCATACAATCGTAAACCTTGTTACAAAATAACACAATAAACAACCTATGGAACACCAGGATAGAAATCCCATTATTATTCTACTTTAACTAACATTTAATTTCTAGAGGTTGGGAGGGAAGGTAAATAAAATTGAGGAGTATCCCAAAGAAAGAGCAGGGAACTTAAAAAAGAAACCTCAAGCAGTAAAGAAGATACTACTTCTGGCATGTGAGAAAACAGATTCCACCATACAAAAGCTCAGAGTGGTAGTCAGCTAAGTTTTACTCAGAGTAGACCTATTAAGATCAATGACCAAACTTGATCATGCTTATTAATTTCAATGGGTGTACTCTGAATAAACATAATAGGATACTACCCTCAATTTTTTGTGTTTTTTTTTTAAAAAAACACACAACTGCATGGGATTTCTGATTATAACTACAAAGGTACTTAGCCAGACTCAAACTTTATGTTCAGCTGTAAAATACATGGTCACAGAATTACAGAATCGAAAGAGACCACAAGGGTCATCTAGTCCAAACGCCTGCAGTGCAAGCCATATAAGTTTGCTACGCCTTTGGGCAAAGTTATATGGTCAACAGTAGAGAGGTGTAAATTATGAGTTGATGCCCAATTTCAGAACTTGACAGAGAGCTGTGATGTGTGTGTGTGTGTGTGTGTGTGTGTGAGAGAGAGAGAGAGAGAGAGAGAGAGAGAGAGAGAGAGAGAGAGAGAGAGAGGGGCAGGTGAGGGTGAGAGAGAAGATAGTAATCTACTTTAGCGTTTTAATTCTGGGTCTGTAGGGGGGGAATCTATCATCTTTTTATATTATTATTATTATTAAATAAATATAATTAAATATTAAATCAAACCACCTATTCAATATAACGGGGCATGATTATAAAAGGCACACGTCCTGCACTCATGCATGTCAAAAGAGGACAAGCATAAACATATGAATGTGGTGCGTGTTCAATTACTCAGAGCATATTTAGCAATGTAAGAAACTGCATGTCAGCAAAAATGCTTAATCACACTATTCATCACACAGTAGGTCTTAAAGTTGAAATTTTCAAATGTGAAACAAAAGCACACATTGTACATTTTAATGCATTTTGTCCGTTAAACATAGAGAACATGTTTCATTGCGCACACACATGCCATGTGCACGCACATGTGGATTATTTTTTAAATGCTACCCCTCCTTTTTCTGCGTGTTTGTTTGCATAGCGTGCTATCACATATAAAGGACACACACCCTTCTTTGACTGAGAAATTCCTTTCCGCAGACAAGTATTCTATGAATTGCAATAAACACCCTAAAAAATTCTAAGCAGCTCATTATATACCCCTGTCTGCTTTTATGGCTCCAAGCCAGAATATAATGATGAGCCGTAACTTGTTAAGGACAACTAATTTTTTGTTCCTGGCTGTCTCAGGGGCTTCTCTCTTACTCACTCTCACTTTACTTCACTGTTGACATGTTTCTGTTAACTGGATGTCATCTGCCTGCCTTGATTTTATGCACAAGCAGTGGGATGCATTTTTTCGTGCAACAATTCTGCTTTGAGTTGCATTAGATTTGTCATTATTCCCTCATTTTCCCCTTGCACTTGTAACATTTCATCTATTCCTGCCTCTCCCCCCCTTTTTTCCCCTCCTTTTTTTGAGCCACGGTGCACCCATATTATGGTTTATACATGATCTTGCTCCCTTTGAAGCCGGCAGATTTCAGAGCCAGCCCTCGTCAGGAGAAGTGCCTGCTACCAATTTAGCAGGCTGAGGGCCCCGAGCTCCAACATCTCAATCTAAAGGGGGTCACAGAGTGGCACAAGCGAGTGTCAGCAAGTGCTGTTTAATTGCCAATCTTGGCTTCTCCATGGTGTTTAAAGTATAATGACCCATCACTTAATTCTGAGAAGTCCTGGCCCTGCTGCTGAATAGAATGAATATCAAAGGATGTGCTAGAACAGGGCAAGGAGCATACAATTCCTATAACTGCTGTAAGTATAATAGACTTGTACTTCTGTCGTCCCATTACCACAATAATGTATTTAATTTGCTGTATACCCTTTTTAACTAGATCCCTTTCATAAAGGCATATCTAAGGGATAGAACTGATCTCTCTCTCTCTCTCACTCATTCCTGCCCCTTGCAAAAAACTAAACAGATAAATAGAACAGCCTTAATAATAATTAAGATGAACTCAGATTCATTTTTATTGCCCTTTCTCAGCTTGCCAGTCTTTTTCACAAATGTGCAATATTAGCAGAAAGGTTAGCATTAGGGAATCTGGGTTTTAATTATATTTGCGTGTGCAGAATTGGTTTGCTGCCTCGTTCTGCAACTGTATAAGAGAAGAGTTATCTGCTAGCCATGAAGTTTCCTTTAGCTTCTCCATGCCCTTTGCTTCCTCAAACCCTTCCTCCTCTGTAATCTAACCTTCACGTATTAACTGCAGGGATTGGAAAGGTCCAGGAGGGGGAGGGAGCTGAGGGGGAAATGTGGAACCTTGCTATGTAATGCATGCTAATTTAATTATGTACCATCATCAAAATGGATTAGCTGTTTCAGCCCATCAGGAAAGTCTAAACCTCCACTGATTTAATTAACTAGACTGAAAATCAGATGAACAGAGAATAAAACTATCATTAGGAGCAATTAGTGATTACTTAAACATAGTGCTGCCAAGCAGTTTGTAAATAAAACTAGCAGCCCTTGGAAAATTAGCTGGAATTAATTGGAGGTTGGGGCAGAGAGAGAGAAAATATATACTTCTAAGCCCTTTAGAAGATCAGGTGGGTCTTTTTATGTCAACTAAAAATAATTTGAGCTTGGGAATGAGAAGAAAATGCAACACCCCTCCTTCTAAGTCTGCTTGCATAATAAAAGCAGACAGACCCTGTTCTTCATAGAAAACCCTGCTTGAAATGAGAGCCATGGAGAAAGCAAAACTTGCAACAGCATAATCTCCAGGCTTCTCAATATCATAGGGTTACAATGATGCCTCCCTCTAGTTAGTTAAGAATTAAAATAAATGCAGTTCAAAAGCACTGATCTTCAAGAACGGACCTATATGACAAGGCTTTGTCACTGGGAACAGTGTGAGGGTTCCCCACACACCCCCAAACTAAAACAAAGATCATTGCATAACTAAATCAAGGCATTTTTTTAGCAAAGCTTCACTGCCCTATAGAGAGTGATAAGCAGAAGTAGCAGATGCCCCTACTTCTGGACCTGAGTACTTTGAACTCACCTTGACATGGAAGCATTGACAGTCAGAGCGGTTGGGTAGGGATGTCGGAATCCCCCTGTTGTGATTGGATAGACTGGTTGACCTTGCCTAGAAAGATGGGGGGAGGGGGAAAGAATGAGTAAAAAACCAGGGGTATGTATTTTTGGCATTTTAAATTTCTCTCTCTCTCTCTCTTTCTCTGCACAGTAAGCTTTATTCTCATTTGATCAGAACAAAAATCTTGGGGATTGTACAGCACGGATCAAAGGAAAGAAACACAGAACAATTTGAATGCCATAAATCTGATACGAATGGCTAATTAAATTTTATAACCTCTGCTTATGTCAATAGAGACCCTCTCCCCAAGCTGAAACTAGGTGTTTTGTTGTAATAATTAAAGGCGAAGTCTTGCTTGCTTTAATGGAGCCATCACACTAATTGAGGGCTACACATCCAAAGGAAAACAATAATGAATGTAAATTTATACCAAAATAAAGTACAGTGAATCAAAGGACTTCAGTTGCGCTTTGGGCCTCTTTCGGTATTTAGATCTCGGTGAGAAAACATTAAATTAACAGAGCTTAATTTGTAGCCTTTTGTCAGATTAACAAGTGTTGACAAGAGTTACCGGGGGAGAGTCCCCAAGAAGTATTGTGGGTAACCAATAGACAATCATACCTCATTACAATAATTAAAAAATACAGCAACATGCAAAACAGCATCCTCATGAAAGCTACACAACTTTTTCTGATTGAGGTTTGTCTGTGTTGGCTGGTCCTTTTCATCTGTCTTTCAAATGTATCCACTGAACGGGTAAGTTGTTATTTGGGGTGTGAGTTTTTCTTGAAAGGTTACTCTGCTAAATATCCTCACAGCCCATCTTAATACAGAGCAGAGCCCATAAATGGTTAAAATAATAAAAATACCAGGTGGACAGTCCTATCTTTTAAAGGAATTTGATGATTATGCTCTTTGGCTCTTCAAAAAGTTGCATGGGGTACAAAAAAAGTTATCTCTCTGAAGAAAAGAGGGGGGGGGATGATAGTTGTACATTAAAATGTCTTTGAAATACCCAAACAGTTATTTATTATGAATTTTGTAAAATCTACTTCTGCATACAGAAGATATGTAGGTAGCCCATCAAATGACAAGACATTGTAAAAGCCCTATAACAATATAGAAACCAAAGGTATACTGGTGTTTGTTTGGATAACTGTCACAGGGAGAACAAGAGGCTAGTGATTCTATTTTCCTGCTATTATTTTCTTCCTTTGAAGTGTGAACTTTCTGAAGCATAATCAGGATGTGTTTTCTAAAACTGCAGTGTTTCCCCCCTAGGGATCACACATATTGTCTATAAAAATAAGAAATAGGCCCATAGGACCAGGAAAATGAATACAATAGTGTACCACCTGTAAAAGGAACCACTGTTTCCAGGTGGCCACATAAAAGGCCACAGGTTCCAATTCTGGAAGTATATTTGAGCTGTATATACTACAGTATAGTAGTATAGCAATAGTACTAGGCTGATATTTTTTCAGTGCAAACAACCTTTCTCCCATTTCAAAACCAAAAGGTTGCAGGGACATAGGGAACCTGCTACTTAGAATGGATTACATAATAAAGGAAACTATTTGAAGCTAAAATTAGATTAATGAAGCCAAACAGAAGGAAAGGAGGGGACAACACCACAAATCAGGGGGGAAATATGAAAGAGAGAGAGAGAGAGAGAGAGAGAGAGAGAGAGAGAGAGAGAGAGAGAGAGAGAGTCTGGTTCAAGTTAATACTCAAAATCATCAATGTACTTTTTCGCATCTAATGCATTTCGACAAATTGTCATATTCAGACTCATGTAAATCACACAATCTTATTACAACTATTAATTTAGAGCACGTTGCAATCAATTGTTTCAACTAGTGCAGTGGAACAGGATTGTGCAAGATTTGCTTGTCCCTGAAGAAGACAAGTAGTCAAAATGTTCGAGGCAAATTACATGCCACAACACATTTTTTTAAAGCATTGTTTTAAGATTTTTCCTCTTTTAATTTGAATTTTCAGATTAGTAAGACCATTACTGCACCTATTCATTAGACATTGCAAAAATACTGCCTACACTTTAGAACTCTTCTTCCCTCTTGTTGTTATTACACATTTTGAAATTAGGTTCTCCCCATGAGCTCCCTCCTGCAGTCGGTAGAGCCTGAGACTCTTTATCTCAGGATTGTGGGTTTGAGCCCCATGTTGGGTGAAAGATTCCTGCATTGCAGAGGGTGGGGCTAGATGACCCTCATGGTCCCTTCCAACTCCACAATTCTATGATCCTATGATTCACTTAGCTCCCTCCCAATTTTTAAGCCATGTTCCAGCCCATTAAAAAATATTATCCCAAACCTTGGAAACAAGAATTAAAGGGGAATGCAAATGTAATGCAATTACACAAAGCTCAATAGTAGTGCACTATAAAATAATAGGGTATCAGCAAGGGATGTTTCTGAAACAGCAACCCTACAAGTTATACTATCCAGAACGTTTTCACCCCACTCTTTCAGAAGAAATGTTTGACATTTATGATCCATGGGTCACCCTCTGATGTCAGGACACATGAAATGATGCCCTCATGCTCTGTTCTTATTTAACACGCAATGACCCATCACTTTAGTTCATTTAATCTTTATTGAGCAAAAGTTATTGATTTGCCCATGCCATAAACTGGCAGCTGGCAAGCATGCTTAACTCAACGTATGCATTTCAGGCAAAGCAAATAAGCACAATTATCCTCCTCCCCCCCACTCCCCCCCCCACACATATGTACAAAAATGAAAAATAAAAAATAAAATGAAAAAAATGGAACTCCTTACTGTGGTACTAACCATCCTAGCGGATGGGGGATTTGCCCTACAGTGCCCGGTGATAGTGGATAATAAGGAGATATATCTGGAGGGTGCGGAGGCCGTGGAATTCCTAGGGAAGAGGAAAAGGAAGCATCATGAAAGTGGGTCAGGGCAGGGGGAAAAGGGGGATTAAAAAAGAAAAGAAAAAGGAGGCAGGAAAGTCATACAAATTTCTACACCATGAGTACCACACTTTCTGCCTTTCATAACTCTACTTCCTATTCTCAAGACATGGCCTGCTGCCTTCACCTATCGTCCCCAGAGCATCCTACTTAGTACAGTAAGCAAATGAGACTCAGCTAGAGAAGTAGGACATTTGATCTGTTTTCTTCCCCACAGTCAAAGACCGTGCAGGACTTTGTTCTCCCAAAGTCTTAAAAGGATGGAGGCTCCCACCTTGCTTTCATTTTGTACCATCATGTGTGTCGCCTCTTTTGTGCAGACACCTTCAGGTCACTCAAAAAGGTACTTTCTAAAATAAACCATTTTATATGGCTGCAGTGCCTTTCTGTTTCCAGAAGGTTCCTGTTACGAGTTTATATAAGCCACATTTGTTCTAATTTTGATTTGGATTAGTGTTTCCACATGAAACATTAAAACCTTGATGGTAAAGGGAAGTTTGGGGGCGGGGATGGAGTGCTGAGAAAATGAAACAAAACAATGAACTTATATCTGAGGAGTTGGGGGGAAGTAGTCATCCATTTAATTAATGTACATTATTAGCCCTTAGCTATTTTAATTACTCTTTTCCTATGGATCACATTCTGTTTCTGTACAAAACAGTAAAGTTTTTCACTGTTCCAAAATACATTTAGAGAATAGAATGGCAAATTTAACTTCATTAATGACTAAGATACTAAATCTAGAAACAAATCCTTGGATTAACAAAGAATACTACATTTTCCAAGCACAAGTAACCATATTGTATTGTACATACAAGAGAAATATGTATGAAAGGTTACATTAATCCACATTATTCTAGGTAGAAAAGGCATCCTCAGTTGCAAAGGTTTGGGCATACACAGTGTTTCTGATTTCATTTAAGTGATCAGTGGTGGTCCATAGGGTTGTCTGCTCCCTCCACTTATGCATGAAAATCCTCCCTTGATGGCCATAAGCTTAGTTAAAGATTATGTTCTAAACTAAAGCTATAATGAAAGCAACCCTAGTTAGTATTAGCCCTGGTTAGAATCAGTGCACACTAATCCTTAACCATGGTTAAAGCCAAAGGAAGTAGGGAATTGAATTGTGAGAGAGAAACTAGGAAGTGAGTGATTCTTAAGCCCTTTTAGCCATCAGGAGCACTGTGTCTCCACCCAAGTGATGGTTGTAATCAGTGCTTTTTTCTGGGGGGGGGGGGGACGGGACAAAAGGAAGTAGGGAATTGAATTGTGAGAGAGAAGCTAGGAAGTGAGTGATTCTTAAGCCCTTTTAGCCATCGGGAGCACTGTGTCTCCACCCAAGTGATGGTTGTAATCAGTGCTTTTTTTCTGGGGGGGACACATACCCCTAAACATTTTGTGAATCTAAGTTTGGCCTCACTGAGGGGCAGTATTTCAATATGAGTAGGAAAATAAGAGTACCCCTAAACATATTTTTTTTTAGGAAAAAAGCACTGGTTGTAATATATACAGCTATATGTGATAACTGTCCAAATCATGAGTGGTTTGGATTGTTTTGGTGTGGATGCAGAAGAACCAGTTTCAAATGCCTCCCAGCCATAAACAAACTCAAGTTTCACACTGAGTGTAAACTCAAGAGGGAGCTTCAGCAAATCCTGGCTCTTGGTGATAATATGTGCATAAACATCTATATTTTCAGATAAAATGAGTGTAAAGGATGAGATCCTTGAAACACTTTGTTTGGAACTATCCCAAGAGTTCTGCCCAGGAATAAATAGATCATAATTTGCAGTGCTTGCATGTTCAAACTTCTCAGGTGAGTAGAAGTTACATGTTTGGGTACCTCAAGAGAACCCAGCTCTTCAAAATATAGCAAATGTAGAATTAAGAACAGAAGCATTAAAATGAAGAGGCACTGTATTCACAGCTAAAAAACTATTTTTTAAAAAGACACTCAGGGAGCTTTTAATCTCTAAATTAAATCTTCCTGTGTGACATTTTCGGGCAGACACAGCTTTTTCTCCATTACAAAATCCAAACAGATTAACTGGGCTTTAACCATACAGTGAGCTGTTTGCACACTTGAAAGAATGTTCGCAGAAGAAAAGTAAACAGTCTATGGACGTTAATCATATGTTTTACGATAACCATTTAGAAACCATTCCCTGTACTCCCATTATTTAAATGGGTGTCAGACTATGCTGCCATGCACTTGCAATACAGAGATGGCTGGATGAAGATCCTTTTAAACCTATGCAATATTAGCATTAAATACAATCCAAAGGAAGCCCAATTGTGGCATATGGGAATAAAAGAAACATTGATTCATTCATTCATAGACTGAGTTTGGATGCATTATCTAAATATGTTAATCACAACTACAGCAATTCTTTGACAAGCTCTAACACGTATTCACGGTTTCAAATTTACTTTTTAATTAACTTGCAAGGATTTGGACTAACTGAAAAAAATGCCCTCTGAGGACTCTATGCAGTCTACAGAACAAAGACTGACGCTATTACATCCTCTAGGGCAACAGGCTAACAAGATATATATTTTTAGTTAACAAAATAACTAAAATCTAGTCTTTAACACTAATAAATCTAAACAGGGTTGAGAGAGTGCCATGTGTCCACAATAATCAATTTGGACTGGAGTAAAATTTACCAGAATGTAGCAGTGGGATTAAAAATTACAAGAGAGCATTTGATCCTGTGACACTGGCAGCCAAAAAGATCACTTAACACGATTATGCATTTTATTCATTGGCTAAAATCAGCAAGCCACATATATAACTTGATGAAGTCAACAGAATGGCCTCAAGAATGTGGTTTTATAACTACACATAGGATTTAGATTTCATTTTTAAAAAACAGAATTGTTAAAAGCTAAGGTAAAAAACTGATTTTATCCAGGAAAAGAGCTAAAAAAGTATTATAGAACCTTTAAATACTATAATATAAAAAGTAGTAGGAAATGACTCTGAAATTAAGAAGATCAAATAAACTATTCAAAAAGCAGGGCAATCTCCATTTATCCTCTTTTTAGGAAATGTTCTTTATCATACATCTAAAGTAATTTATGATATAAACCTTTAGTCAAAACAGCACCTCCAACATCAGTTATTTGGAACAGTGAATGCCTCTATAGCATTACAGACTGCTGCACTATTAGAATTTAACAATGGGGACAACGTGTCATTTCAGTTTCTAGATTTTGATCAACATATTCCATCATACGCATAGATGTTAGAAATTGAACACACTGTTGTTATTAAAATGCGATTGAGGGCCTAAATGACAGGAGACAGCATCCTGAGATCAATTACACAGTCAATATGTTCATTTTATTTATTTCTGGGTAATCTGCAGACAATTAGCTTTAATATACTTACTCCTAAGTGAATATTTTGCGTGTCCCCCCACCCCCAAAATGATCTAACTCTATGATATTTCAGGAAGCTTCCTCCCCGCAAAGCCTAGCTCCTCATCAAACATTGTTCACCCTACCTGTTTTCGGATCTACGTCGGCTTGTAAGTGTGGAGGAGGATTCCCTGGTGTGAAGTGCTCATTGCTGTACGTAATAAGCGGCGTGAGAGGATGTACATGGTGTGGGTGCTGCACAACTGGGACTTTGTTAGACTGTGAAAAAAGAAAATGGAGAGTGTGAGGAAAATGCTGTGTTAAGAAAGCTACATAGCGCAAACATTAAGAAAGCAGTTTAGAAACACACACACACATACTCTCCTATAAAACTAGGCGTAAGACATTTGTACACAGTCATCAAAATAGCCTCAGTCCCCCACCCCCCACATTTTCACACAAGCTTATTAGTTCCTGCTTTTCCTAATGATCTGGTTCTCAAACTGTTTGCTAAAGATGTCGGTCAAGATAAGCTCATTGTTATTAAGGACCACCCTTTGGCTTGCAAAAGCCTGACCTGTAAAATGAAACTTCTTTAATCCACTGCACTGTATTGTCCCAGCACCCATTCCTGGTGACCTTGTAACCCACCTGTATGGTTTTCGGGACCTACAGACAGGCCACCCACCGATTGGGGGGGGGGGCTGCCCTTATGGCACAGAAAGTAGTATATTGTGTTTGTTTGTTTTACTGTGCTTAGACAAAGGCAGGATGCATTGTGGTCTTGTAAGGGGCTTTAGCATCCTGAAATAAGGAAGCCTAAGGGAGCAATTGATTGTTGATTGTTATCGGGTATAGGAGTTAAAAGGATCACTTTCACCAATATGTACCTGCTAATAATGCAACGTTCAAACTGCTGAGACACAGCTCTCACCCACAGTCAGATGTGTGCATGCTGCAGAGTTCATTCCAGGACACACAGATCTAGCCAAAAGTGAGACCCATGTGTCGGCAGTTCAAAAGTTATATTACCAGGCATGCACAAGCCAGAGCCAATTGTGCATCTGCTACACCCTGTAATAAGTTGCCATTCCCATTGGATCTTGTATGTTCTAAAATAAAAGGCAAATCTTTACAAGAAGAAAATGTGGAGGCCTGGCAATTCAAATTTCACCCCCAATTTTCCCTTCATGCCTTTTGAGAACAGGCAGTTCTATTATTTCCTTACGGAGAAACTATTTACATCCTCTTCTTTCATCAGAAGGACCAACTTCTGTTTTGCTTTGTTTAAAACTCTTTCCATATGAACCGGAGAACGGGACAAATCATTTTGCAGTACTTAGACCATTAAATAGAAACGAACAACTGGTCACTGCTCTGTAGTAAAAGAGATTGAGACTGCAATCCTCTACACATTTTCTTGAGGGTAAGACCCTTTGAATTCAGTGGAGCTTACTTTTGAACAGCTATGTATGAAACTGTGCAGCAATGTTCAGTTCGAAGTACACTAATAAGCAGCTTCTTAACAATGAATGTAAGTACACTAAGTTTTAGGGAGAAAAATGGCATGGTTATAAACAGATGCTTAAAGACATGAGGGCACATTTTTTTCTGTTATGATTCCAAGACAATGTAAAGCTATTATTTATTTTTAAAAATAACGCAAACAGAATGCAACAATCTATTTTTTTTAAAGTGCTACAGTTTGTGTGATACTGTAAGTTACCTTCACAAGATCACCAAGGAAAAATTAAGATGAAACAAGCAAAGCAAAGAACCATTTCACTGTGAGTAATCCAATTCTCTCTCTCTCTCTCTCTCTCTCTCTCTCTCACACACACACACACACAGAGAGAGAGAGAGAGAGAGAGAGAGAGAGAGAGAGAGAGAGAGAGAGAGAGAGAGAGAGAGACTTATTCCCTATAGAGGATTTACAATAAAATCCTACAACAGGGACATTTAACCAGATTAGGTAGCAGCAAAGATAAAGAGGCTAGTATTAGATGACAAATGGATTAGAGTCAACTTTCATTTTCAAATGTGTCTTCATTTTCTTTTATTACTTTAAGTAAGGAACAATTTGCATTAACATCAAGTAAAAGGAATTACATTAAAAGACCGAGGGACAGTGCAGTGGTGCTCTCGAGCGCCACCTCAGTCCAGCACCTGTCAGTCTTTGCTATTATCCTCAGACTAGATTAGCAGCATCCATTGTCAAAAGGGGATGGATATTTTCAATGCAGACCATGAAACCTAGAATGTGTTCATTAAAAAACAATACGTATGTGTTTTGTTGATCTTTTCAAAGCACTTTTCAAAATACTGTATCATTCATGTTTGTTTTTGCAGTAAGATTAACAAAAGCTTTGAACTGGTTAAAATTAAGTTAAAACTTCAGCACAGCTATGGAGTGAGTGAGGTCTGCTTAATGCTACAGGAGTTACTACTGAAAACAAAGAATCTATCTGGAAGGCTGCAATCCTAGGCACACTTAGTAGGGACTGAGTTCCAATGATCACAGGGAGACTTGCTTCTCAGTAAACATTCAGAGGAACACACTGCATGCATTCATGGGAAAGTCATGCTTTCTTGGCCTGATTTTCCCACCTGTACAATGGGAATAAACACAACCTAACTCACTATTTTATGAAGAATAATTCAACAAGGACCGTGCATTTACTGCCTATTGTTCTTATTTGTTGTTTTATGCTAACTCGTTTTTAGAAGAATTTCGTTATTTTACGGCTTTTATTTCACAAGCTATTTCAGAAGCACAAGTGAATGACTAAAAAGTGGTATTTGAATGGAGCAAATGGGTAGGTATGTGTAGAAGGGTTTCTAACAGACTACAAGGTGTGGTGGTTCACCCATCTTGTTCTGTGTGGAATTGTTCTAAATGGGTGATGCAGTCAAGCAATCTTTCATCCTTCCATGAATGCATCTTGCATTTTTATATCTGCAAACTGTAAACTGTGACCTAATTAAAAAGAATGCACACACCAAAATGTTAGAGGAAAGTCACACTAGAGAAGAAGAAAATCCTTTGGGGTTCATTCTATCTCTTCAACAAGCTTTGCGCGCGCGCGCGCGCGCGCACACACACACACACACACACACACTGCCTCCACACTTCCTTTCCCTCTGTTTTCAGACAAATTGCATGCTTGCAGTTTTTACAGTGTAAGTATGTCAGAGTGTACTCAGTCATATAGCTTTTTAACTCCTCAATGAACCATCAGTCAAATGTATCACATGGATTCTATGTAGAATTCTCAGATTCCATGTACTGTACAGCAAAATCCAGTTCACAGATCACACCTCCATAGCTTCCATGAAAAAGTATGGCATATAATCTGGTATGACCAGCCAAAATATATGATATGGAACATCTTTTCACTTTGTGTGTATAGTTTGGACCACAACATACTAAGGCAGATGTGACAAACCTATGAAAACTTTGGGAATGGTTGACGCATTTCATTAATAACATGCACTGCCTTAACAGCATCCATGGTCTACATGCCTGCTTCAGCATTAGACCTGCTCAGATACAGAAGTAAAATCATGATGCCAGCTTCTGGTGTTCCAAAGTTCATGAAATGTTACATACGACATGGTAAAATGCAAGAGCAGCTGATGGGGAGGGCAGCCTGTGGACCTGGCTTCCTGGTACTGGTTTCACTGAACTTACCAGGCCAGGGCAGGAGCAGGGTGTGGCAGCAGTGAGTTTGGGATGGTGACAGAGCACCAGTGGAACCCTCCCACCAGAGCACCCCCACCTCACCCCTCTAAGTGGCAGTAACACCAGTGGCAGGAGGTCAAGTCTGCAATACTGCCTGTCCCTGCCTGCCATAAGGAGAGAATGTACAATTCCCAAAGAAAGAGTTTAGAGAATAATTTGGTAAATCTTTATCTCTTTTATTCAAATAGTTGCCCAGAAGCTAACGTTCTTATGAGTGAGCACTTAGCTCCAATCCTCACTGTTCCTATAAATGTTTAGCATAAGCGATGCTGACTTTTCTTCACCACATCAAGAAATTTATGCTAGAATTTGAGTCTGAGGCACCTTCATAGCAGGTCTTCTGAGTTATCATCAGACTTGTAATAACTGCTTTGTGAAGGAGGGAAGCCTTTGTTTTCCTATTTCACTCCTGCTATTCTGAGTCCTGCCATGCCATGTTCAATGCCTGGAACAGCCTCACCTGGTTATTAGGGGAGTTTATTCCTGAAGGTTCTGTAGGTTACTCCCTTGTCACATCAAACACTCATTTGTCCTTCACGTACTGTCAAGCCTTCCTTTCCTGCTTTGTCCACCAGGTCTGATACCAGTGATCAGATCTCTGAATAAGCGTTCGGCACGCTGTTGGTTTTAAAGCAGAAGTGAAGCAGAACAACGGCATGGTGGTGATGGTTGTTGAATTTGCAAATTTGTACAGAAGGCAGTTTACACAAAACTGACACAGTACAAAATAAGATTTAAAAAGCAACCTAAAAACAAAATGCACTAACAAACAAACCCAACAGCAGTTAAAAGCAGCAGTTTAAAACAGCAGGTCACACAACAGAAGACTGGGAGTCATGAGTCTGCAGTCTCTTCCACTCCAGTTTCTCCTACCAACACTCGGTTCAAAACTAGGGTCTGGGGCTGTTTCCACAGTTAAGAGGGAAACACACCACCAGTAAGTGTGCTGATACATAGTGCTGACCACACATGGTTAAAACTAATCTATGTCGATCTATCTATATATGCATATTTCTATAGAAATGAAGCTCTCCCTTTGTTTGGCGGCCACAATTTAGTTTTGTCGCGGATAGAAGAGTAAGGTGAAGACAATCACTGAAGAAGGAAGCATTGGGAGAGGAAAGCTATGCTCGGTTTCAAGATATCCAATAATTTGCAAGAGGAAGGTCCAAACAATTCTGGAAGCACTTCTGGTTGTGTAACAAACAAGGTTGGCTTTAAAAGTAGGATTATGGAATTATATTAAATAAGCTTTCGCTGGGGGGGGGGAGTAGAGGCACAGGGGGAGACTATTAGCAATGTGAGTGATGAGAAGAAGATTAATTCTGCATTTGCTTCTCTCTTTGAAGTATACAGGGGGTTTGCCTGACTAAAAAGAGCAGTCTCTAGCACTATCCAATGGCTATAAAAGGTAAGTCACAGAAATGAGATAAAAAGCACTATTAGATCATCTTAGCCCATCCCGTCTTCCAGATACTGTATGTGATTGTCCCCTGGAGTATATTTTCCTCTTACTTTGTTCATGCTTATTTTATAATAAAAGCTAATAGCTATTCTGAGAAAATTGAAGTTCTTTGGAAACAGCATCTCTTTTTTTATGCCATTAATGGCTATCACAGCAGTTCTTATTTTTTAAGTTAGTTATCCTAGTAGACGGAATTCAGAATAAATGCAAACGTAAATATAAAATGAGAGAAAAAGGAAGTAAGGCACTCCTTTTGTTTTAAACTTGCTAATTAATGTTCTGGACTGAAAAGGCAAATCAAAATACAAACAACAGGAAAAGTTTGTTTCCCCCCCTTGATTGCCTATGCCTGAAGCAAAGCAAATTAAATTGCACTCATGGAATCAACAATGAAGTTACCAAACAGGAATTAGGGATGGTTTAGCACATGTATAAACAAAGATAACATAAACCATAGAGCTGAGTTTCCCATTAGAAATGTAAGCTGAACTGTAGTTGAAAGAACAGCTGTGTTGTGAGTAAATTCCTATACATTTCCCTCAATGCATTAGGTGGAGAAAAACCAGGGCATTACACATGCAGGGATACTGCTAGTAAAATTAAAGGTAATTGCACACAACAGCAATAATTACATATACAGCCCAATGCACTACCTTCTTATATGCCAAATGCTCAAGGGTACAGAAAGCTTTCAATAGGAACAAATCAGATCCATGCCATAGTTCATGAAGGTCACAACCCTGGGAAAGAACCGCTCACCTTCCAAGCATACTTAAAGCATAAACTTCTGTTAGCTTGCACAGCATGTTCTGTTAGCATCCTCCTGTCTACACTGTTCACATTTTGGATTGTGGTAAATTTAATACTGAATAGGCACTTTGCCCCAGACCTCTATGGCTCTAATTCTTCCTCTAGGATTCATATTCTAAGAGAAATGGAATCTCACAACTCACCTCTAAACCTATGAATCACCACCACATATTGAAAACAAATGGAACTATAGCTCTACCTGCCTTCCCCTCCCCATCAATATTCCCTTAGTGCTTTATTTTTCTACACAATAAAAACTGGACTTGTAACTTAAAACTGCCTTTAAAAGCCTAATACACTAAAGCAAAAGAGAAGTAGTTTTGTAGGCCTTTTCTGTTAATCTTTGAGAGATTGCATTAAAGCACAGTCATCTTGGATTACTAAACCCTTCCAAGGACAGCTCTGTGCACCAGCAAATTGTGCCATTCACAACACATTTACATTTAAGAACTGGTATTCTATACTCTTTCCAGATGCTCTTATTAAAACTCTGCACCATACTTATGGCAGTCGGTAAAATATTATTATGAGGTAACACGCTTACGACTAGAAAGATCCATTAATTTTTATTCTCCAGGCTGAAATGCATAAATTTAATCTCATTTATCTTCACTAACCAATGAACGTTTTAAAGCTTTCTTTAGAAGTTTCTGGACTTTACAAATCTAGAAAAAGCAATGTGCAACATGTGATGTTGTTATTATTATACAACATCAGCCACACTGAACATGGATTTCTCTCTTGTTTTGAGACACCATAAGTAACTAATTTCACAGGAAGAGCGCCTGAGTTTTGTGCTATTTCTAAATTTTATTTTTACCAACCTGTCTGCTATAACCTGGTTGATCCTTGCAGTCATAATTGGTTCCCAATGCCATATTTACAACAGAAATGTGTGTCTTTAATGTGCATTATTAATTCGAACAAAATAAGATTGTAAACCTTTTGAAACATGGAGCAGTATATAAATTACCTAAATAAACAAATACAACAGAATAAGAAAACAAAAATGTCACATTTTAGAGAATTCTGACACATTTAAAAGACAATGAATACAAACAATCTCTTCATCTTTCCCCCTTCCAAGTGCTGGACATGTTCTTGTGCGGAATGAGACCATTCTGTTTATCTACGCAACATGCACTTTATTGAAATAAAGAATGCTTTCACACCTGACTAAGCATTTTCTTCAGAAATCTACTTCTCCTTAGCCTATTATTGTTGATACAGTGCTCTGAACCCTTTCAAAGTTTAGTGTAGCTCATTTCTACCTAAGGTCTTGCCCCGTGCTCACTCCCTATTGTAACTGAAGACAAGGCCTCCATTGATAACCATGGCTCCCTACACTAAAAAAAAGGGCTCATTTTCTTCCTTCACACAAATGACAACAGAAGCGCTGACAACCATGTGCTGGGACAATACTCCCCTAGCTTGAGTCTGACAAAAAGCAAACCACACACACACACACACACACACACACACACACCTTCAAGGAGTGGCGTAGGCACAGCATATTTCTACTTCCCTTCTATTTTTCTCTTAGCAGCTATTTCCTGGTTAGAGGACTGCTACTATCAAAAAGGGCCTACCTTCCAGTCCCCATAATTCGGTAAATTGTTTAAATAAAACAATGCTGGCTTCTTGCTCTAAAATATGGGACAGCTAATTTAAACAAAGTCTGGGGGCAATGTTCACTGATATCCCATGTCCCCTGCCTCACTTCTACATGACACTTTTATACACTCTTTCTTATAGAAAGATTGCAAGACATACCCACGTAATTTAATAACAAAGACACATTAAGGATACAATCCTAAGAATACCTACCAGGAAACAAGTTCCAACAAACTCAGGGCGACTTGCTTCCAAGTAAACATGGCTAGGATCGGTCTGTAACTGAAATCATTAGGATTTTACCACTTGCTTAGGAGAAAGAAAACTATACATAGTACCTCAAACAATAAGATTCAAACAAATGCATTTTTTTTTAAAAAAAGATTGCTGTTATTTTAATGCTACTTTTGATGGACAGAAAACCAACCATGTTTCATAATAGCATGTGACATAGCCCAGAATGTACAGGTAATAAATGTGATAATATACATGAAATATTCTTTTACAGGGAGGTTTTATTTTATTTTATTTTATTTTGGGGTGAGATCTAAATAGAAGATTTTGGGAACAATCAATATCACGTCAGTCAGTGTTAGCTTTTAAAAGTTCTGCAAAAAAACCCCTACAAGTTAATGCATTAAACATAGTTTTCTCCTAATTCATGCTAATTTCTTTATGAAGTGACAACAATGCTTAGTTTTTTATTACTTGAAACAATTTAGCAGCCTGTTAAATAACTAGCCATTTAAAAATTGTGGCCTACATAATTCCAGGTTAGTTTTACCAGCATTATAAAAGGACTAAAGATTGAAACCCACAGGTGTATGCCTAATACAAGAAGTTGTGATGGAAAAACGGACAGCCATCACAATCTGCCCCCTCCCCACCTACCAAATTCTTCATGGAAACTTTGAAACAAGCACTAATTTCATTCTACTTTATATTTAAACTCATCTACATAATTTGTTTTAGGTTGTTATACACTGAGATATAATACGGATAAAGATCAAGAGCCCAGTGACATGATTTTTCTCCAAAGTGATGCTCGGAAGTACATGCATCAACCTCTTCTAAAACAGAGAAACAAATGAAACCAATCACAAAACAAGTAACAATACACAACCGCAAAAAAAGCATATAACTGTGCTTTGGAATTCAGGAATAATGTAAAGATAGAATGAGGTTGTGCTGTTTTGTTCCAAATGTATTTAGAGAAAAGATTGGCTTCCTCTTTCATATGAATCACTATCAATGTAAAAATTATCTAAATGCTTTAGTTTTTGATTTCCAGAACACGGGGGGGGGGGGGGCTGTGCCAATTCATGCACTTGTTTATGCAGGTCTCTATTATGTGCAGACAAAAAAAAACCCCCCACACACAAACTCGGCCCAGGCAAGGGAAAACATGATATTTATATACAATAGAAAAGCTATTCAGAACCAAAGTCTACATGTATTTGAGGATGAAGAGATGGTTTGGATAGAGTGAAATGAGAGAAAACTATATTAACTGCAATTCATATGTATGTAGTTTTTATCGCAACAGTAAAACAGCATTAAAAAAATAAAATTCAATATTATAAATTCTCCAAAATCCTATATAAATATGCATTTGATTATTACATAGTCTATAAAATGTCATTTTTATTAACTTATGTGCGTTATGTAACAGTTTAATATCCACAACTATAAAGACATAGAGAGACGTTAAGCCAAACTTTCGTCTTTGAGAATCTTTTAGTCCACAAATTATTTAAACACACACACACACACACGACAGGATCACTGAAAACGGAAAGATAAAAATGATATATAATAGCATTTCAACCATTTTGTGAAGACATTAGATAGGGAAGGCTATCCATAACGAGGCCTAAACCTCAATGAGACAGAGCTTGGTTATTGCAGCATAGCAAGCAAGGTATGTTCTGCATCCCCTTAGATGCGTCCTGAAAACCCCCCGAATGCATTTTTCTTGTCACAAGCACTGAAGTATATGTATCTTTTCAACTAACATCTTTTGGATATTTTTGCAATGCAAATAATTGCTATAACAACCTGTTGTCTCTTCTATGTTCCTAATAAGAGTAAATGAACATTGTCCTCACTGAATCCAATTTATTTCCACATGGAACCCAGAACCATTCGAAAGAGCACATGTTTAACAAATCTACTCAAATTAACACCTCAGGTGAAGGTGGGTGGAACATTTAAACAAATAATATGTAAGGTTAAGACTGTAGAAAATTTAAATACTACATTATGATATATTTTTTTTTAAAAAAAAAAACCTCCACTGTGGAAATCAGGCACTTAAAATCAGCAGAACTTACTTTACTAATGTAAATACTTATGACTGTCAAGCAGAAATAAGGCTTGGCTTCCAAAGCAGAGAATAACTAAGAGATGAAATACCTGCACAATCAAATAAAATTCTGAAGCAAACATAACAAATAAATAAAAAGGGAATGTTTTGTTATGCTACATACACCTATCACAGTACATATACAAAAAAATACATGCACGCATACACACTTGCTTTTGTTGGCAAGCTCCACTCAACAGCTTTAGCTCAATAAATACAACCAGCTGTATATTATGAAATGGCCTTTTCCCTATGACAACACTCCGCAACGAAAAAGAGAACTGCTCTCCAAGAAGAAGAAAAGGCAAAAGAAAAATCCACTCCAACAATTATTTTTTAATTGTTCCATGCCTTTGCATGTGATGAAAAGGACATGCATGCTTTATGTTGTTTTGTAACTATTACAGTATGTTAAGAACTGTCACTGACAAGTCATTCTACCCCCTCCCCTAAACTGACTCGCACTGTATTTTTTTTTAAGTATTGAACAAAGGTCACAGCTTGAATTGACTGTTCTATCTTCCTTTTAAAAAATGCTTCCACAGACACGAATAAAAACAAGTCACACAACTAGTTCAATGGTCAAGATGCGCGCTCTCTCTCTCTCTCTCTCTCTCTCTCCCTCACACACACACACACACACACACACACACACTTAAACACAAATGCTACTCACCCAGCAATTCAAATTGAGATGCCAACAGCCAAACTGCTGAAACAGAGAGAACCCAGAGGCGAGTGCTCCTCCTTTACCACTCAAATCTTCCATTCCCACTAAAATTGCATCCCTCGGGTACATAACGGCTTTGTCTTTCCCACTCTTAATCTCATAAACTTTTCCCCCCTTCACTGTCTAGATGCCAATTGTACTAGCTTTGTATTATTTCCCTTGCAGCTTTTCACTTTCTGTCTCCCTCCCATCCCCCGCCTGCGTTTTTTTCACTTAAAGTACAGTCCTAAAAGATCAAGATGTTTCCAGATTTGAGGCCTGGCGTTCCCTGAATGCTCCGCATCCATCGTGACATCGGATGTCGGCTGTGAGAGAAGGTGTCTTATTTTCTAAGATTGTCTCTGTTGCGGATTTCGAAACTTGAAATAATCACTTCAGTTTTCTAATACACAAATTCTCTTACTGTCAAACACACACACCCCCAACCGCCCCTCCGTTTGCTTGCTAAGGATAGCTAAAGAAGCAGTTACCTTGGAAATAAATGACAACGCTACTACGATTCAGATAGTTACAGGTAATGCTATGCGCAACAATGGATAGCCATGAGGGAGCAGGAGCACCTAAGTGTAACAAGCAGTCACTGTCAGATCCCACCAAACAAATTTCTTCAGGAGAGACCTGCAGGAAGCAGTTGATTTTGTTATCATTTTGACACATTAGTAATCACTCTCCTTCGCCCCCAACTTTTACCAATATTAATTTTTTGGGTTCTTGGATTAAACAGGTTGGTTCACATGAAAACAGTATAAGAAATGCTCATCAAGTTTTCTACAGTCTCACTGTCTAAGGTATTTTGCTACAGCAAGCTTATTTTGGTTTCTGTAAGCACGAGCTTAAAACAGAGACCAGATTCCTCCGCGAACTGAAAAATGGTGTCTTTTTTCATCTACATTCATAAGTTATCCATCCTTTGTGATAGGTATTGACTTAAGAAACAAAAATCGCAAAGGCAGCTCTGGTTTTTATGGGGGAATGCGGTCAAACCTATAGTGGCTACCTCTCAAAATACCTGACAAGAAAGCGCCAGTAATATGGTTAAGCACGATGGATAGGTAAAAC
>NC_138128.1:51607089-51827089 GCF_964188305.1 Podarcis bocagei | reverse complement strand
CTTATCATCTTCAAGAGGTACTATGCTTTGGGCTTTGTTCAGGCCTATTTATTCTACATTAAATGGAAATTTACTTCGATGCCTGTATTACCAAACCCGATACTGGTCACAACAGTAAACCAGTAGCTTATAATCTACTTCAATAAAGCCAACATCTCATTTCCCCTTAATAATATGTTAGAGCTTGCAAATTTTTAGGTCAATATTTACAATTTGGGATTTTGTGGATACCAATCAACACCATCAGACACCTATCCCCATCTCAGTTCTTAATAGGCTGCTTTCTCTGCCTCTCTCTGCTTCCCCAGCACGACTGCATCAGCACTAGTATCAAATTAACTCTCCGACTTTGAAACTTATTGATCTGCTATTAAGACACCAGTGAACCTGATGAAATGAGTGCTGTAGGTGCAGTCAGGACTTCAAAGTCTCACACAGCCACATAAAACAAGTGCCTTTGATCCTAACTCCGATCTGCTGAGGGTTTAAAGCCCAATTCTCCCTAAGCTGCCCTTCTCACTCGTCATGTCTGATGTCTTACCAACCAGCGACTTGATAATGTTAATAATGCAAATTTTAGCAAATGATTTTTACAGTGGCAAAATTAATTATATGAATTTATGCTCCTTTCAATTTGGGCATCTGAAGTACAAAAAAAAATCATGGCAGCAATTACAGTTGCAAAAAAGAAATGCTGCTCGTGTTCTGCATTTAAACTATAACAATTCTTGGTATTTGTACTGGCAAAATCACACTGAAATACCTATTATTTACTGCAAATAAAACTGAGCTTTGGGCTAAAAGTTACACAATTATTTTAGCCTTCTTGTACGATGTGTAGTGGGAACTAGCAGCTATTTGCAAGCTTCACATATTCGTTTTTCTGTCTTTTTGCCACTTGTATAAACAACGAGTCCTTGTTTGTTCTTCATATGAATTCCAAATAACTTCATGCAATATGTTCACATTAAATAACACTTTCTTTAATGCATGTACCTTGGGATATACGATTATTAGGTACAACAAAAGGATTTCACACAGTTTATCAAATATAGAAAGAGGCAAGCATCATGTTGCCCGAAAAACAGAATAAATCAGTGCTTAAATACTAAAGATTAAATACCGAGGAACTTAAATCTATATATTTATAAGTTCACTTATGTAGATTCTATTATATATTAAATCAAACAATCCTTTGTGCCACTAATAGATTATAAGCATTTTCTTGAACATCATACTGAAGGCAGAAATCTAATGGAATTATAAAAGTAAATAATATATATGGTGAATATTTGCTCTTTTTCTCCTCATGGAGACACACATTATTTAGTCAACAACTTTCTGTATTAGCATAGCAAAAGAACAATAATCCTTAATACTTAATCAACGTCAAATATTAGGGCAATTTTTGAAGAAAATTTTGAGGGAAGGTACCTCAAATATATATATTTTTAAGCTGTGTACAGGAACAACTTTACACAAACTAAAGCAGCAATCCTGATCCCACTGAGCATAGCAGGTTTACTTCTGTGCAAGCATGCAAAGGATTGTACTCTAAAAACGGTTCTTTTTAAAAATCAAGGACAGGAAAATTAAGAGATGTATTGTTATACCTTTAATTTCCCCAATATATTCCTTCTGAGGAAAACATATCTCAACATTTCTGCCATACAATTCTGCCATATTTTTCCCCTCAGAAGGAATATACTTTGGTGCTCAGCACCAAAATATTATTTTGTAGAAATACTGTTTCTAGAAAACTATTTCCCCCCCTCAAGAATTTGTTTCTAATAAAATTTAAATTAACATGGGGGGGGGGGAGAGAAGCCCTAAAAAGCTATTGCTATGTTGATACTCACTTAACCTACTTGCAATTCTAAAGAAGTCAACACTTGATTGTGACAATGTTCAAAAGAATTTCCTATGCCACAAGCACAGTAAAAACTTTCACCAATTAGTGCAGGAAAAAAGGAGGGAAAAGCCACAGCACTGGCGCTCAAAGAGCCAGGCCTTGCGGCAAAGCTGTCATGTCGAGTGGATTGATCAACAGGACCACAATTTCTAATGGCATGTTGTCATGAAAAGTCAGCCACGGGGAGCCACCTGCTTTACTGCTCGTAGACAGCTAGGGAGAGGAAGGGGGAGCCTTTCATACCTATCTTCAC
The DNA here is from genome assembly GCF_964188305.1 of Podarcis bocagei. NCBI lineage: Eukaryota > Metazoa > Chordata > Lepidosauria > Squamata > Lacertidae > Podarcis > Podarcis bocagei. Next base: position 51,824,924 of record NC_138128.1, on the reverse strand, counting down.
TAGACCCTTTTGCTGGCAATTTTGGAAAGGGTCTCCTGATTTTTATTCAGTAGAAATATGTCATGTCTCCAAACGCATTACCCAGCCTCTAAGATTACAGTTATAGAAGACTGGAATTCTCATCTTCTCTCGCTCTTTTACAGACACACACATACACACACACCTTTTTTTAAATAGAAGAAATGGCACCTTCACTATCACACATATTCCCAGATCTAAAACATTTCCGTCGCAACTCTAAACCAATCACAACTATAATTCATGCCTGAAGACAGTGTAGACTACCTGCCTTTGCCCTCAACAGAGATCCTATAGCTTGTTTGACACAGAACATGGTACTGGCATTGTTCCAGTTTATATGCCACCATATTTTTAGGAACTTGTTACACATTAGACCACTGTGTTGCTTGTACTATGGGCAGACACCTGCAGATGAAATGGTTGATATTTTTGATTTTTAAAGTATTTTATAATTTAACAAAACAAACAATATTTTGTCTCAACTCTTGATGGAACACAACTGAAAGCTGAAGAACCTTCTGCCAATTTACCATCAAACTGAGCACTGTACTGTCTTATTCAAGAAAATTGTGCTAACCTTTGGCTTGTACTGTTTTGACTGAGGAAGCATGGGTATTTTGTCATTAGAACAAATACTAAGGACAAATATTATACCATCAAATATGATATAAGGAAAATTGCTGTGGTAATTATGGCTTAGTGGAACAAAAAAGGCAATGTTGTGTCACAGAAGAAAATAAACATATCCAAGTTGAAAATATCTGTGATTCAGTAGACAAACTCAGAGCTTTTATTTACCTAGACTTCAATGAGGACTAGCAATAGGTTTAAATTTTCAAGATATTGAACATTTTCTATCTGTTTATTTGAAAGCATCTACAGTAAGACAATAATAATAATAATAATGTACTGTGTATACCAATTTAATGTGTGTGTTTTTTTACCAACACAAATCATCTATGTACAGAAGAAAAAAGTCAAATAAAAGTTAAAGAACTTTCAAGTTCATGTAAGCAACCCCCAATTGACATGCAAATCACGTACTGTAACCTTTTATCGGTGCAGCCTCTGGTCTCATCAGTCGATGAAATTCTCAGCCCGCGGCAACAGCTTAGCCGAGGGACGCAGACCAATGAGAAAATATTCATTGTGTTAGCATTTCAAATGGCGAGAAAGGAAGAAGAAGCACTAACTGATCACTGCCCATGGAATTAATTGGATATTCCAAGAATAATGTCTCTCACTGAAGATCCTTGGAGGCCAAGCACGAGTAGAGACCACATTTTGTGCGGTGCCTTCAAAAAAAGACCGCTTGGGGGGCAGTGGACATATTAGGGGTTTAGCGCATTTCCCTAAAGGCCAGAAAATAATCAGATGCACTGAACCAAACTCAGCTAATCCATTCCATAATTATACACACAAAATCCAATAAACTTTGTCACATTACTGGAAAATTAAACCATTATAGCAAAGGCATTGCTATTGTGCATAAGTTTGGGGTATGATTTTGGTTCAAGGAACATTTTGATGAAACACTGAACTTCAAGGGATATTGTCTTTAGAGTCTAGAATGAGAATAGTGTAGATTTAAGTCTTCTGTTTTGTTTCAAACTTTTCTAGATGCATCCGTCCTTTATATAGATGAGATTTACGTTTCAGCTTTATCGCACATAGTCCAAGCCTATGCAATGACCCCGTGTGATATTAGTATATCGTTCCTTAAGACACATCTTACTTCAAGCTTTTCAAGACTTGTTTGCTTTCAAACTCAAAACAGCATAAAGAATTAGCATTGTTGGGGGCGCTAGAAGATTGAACTAAGACTTTGACTTGGTCCAAAGCAGTAGCCTTCTGGATAAACAGTTGCTTGTGCAACTGAATAATCTCCAAAAGGTAAAAAGAAGAAGAAGAAGGGGGGTAAGAAAGGGAGAAAAATGAGATTAAGAACCTTCCCAAATGTTCCATCTTTCCTATCGACCGCTGGCCTAGCGTGAGGTGTCAATTTTGACTCCAAAGAGAGCACACGAATTCGCAGCGGTCCCATTATGCGGTCTCTGCGCTCATTGTAAATTCTGCCAACGAAGTCAATCTTATTAACTTCCGCACTGGTTCACACATGACATTTTCTTCAATTTTCTTGCTGACATCAAAAACATCAATTAGCAGCCCGAAAATAGGAAGGAACGAATGACAGAGCCTGATAACGTCAACTATTTGAAGCCAAGGGTAAATCTATTCTCCAGTTCTGAATGCGTTCATTACAATTGCATTTTCAAAGAAGACCTCCAAATAGCAAAGAAAATTAAATTTATCATCTAGAAATGCCTAGAAATTGTTTTTTTAATCCTATGTCTATCTCTCAATCCCAGAGTGTAATACAAAGTATCGTAATTCATTTTTATGATAACATGCCACAACTTTAATAGAAAGTTTATAAAATATGCAGCCCCTGCCATACTTCCTATCACACAGAAACTAGAAGGGACGAGAAATTTGTCCACCAGATTGGACCACTGCCTTGTCTACTCATCGGTTCTTATAGGCTGGCATAGAACTGAAAGGGGGGGGGGAGAGTGAGAGAGAAAGGACACACACCGACATCTAGAGAAATGAAGGAATCATGGGCAGTGCAGCTTTAGACTAACTAGTGTCTTTAAAACAGTAGCAAGCAGTAAAACACTTTAGGGGGGGGGAATCCTTCCATTTGCATTTTTCCCATCTCAGATAAAGCAAACCCAACTCCTCTTCCATTAAAGCAAAGGGAGAAGTCCACTCAAAGACTTTATACTACCTGTCAAAACCTGAAAGCACATGTCTTCAATCATCTCCTTGAACTTCACTAACTGAACTATTAAACCCATTTCATTTTATTGATGTTTTCAAAAACAAGAACTTAAAAATATCTTCCCTTCACCTTAAAACACTTAAAACCAAAATGGAACGTATGCAGTACTCAACAATTAATTTGTGGGGAGGATAGCAGCCTTAACACGACTGGGGGGGGGGACACACACACACGCAATACCAAGCTGCTGATTTAACGAATTTTTTTTTTTGTTCTTGTGTCTGCTTTGTGAGACATCGTAACTTTCATGCTTGTATTACATCTCCTAGGGAGTGAATGAAAGCAGCTTCAGTTGGCTACCAAAGACACTCACTCGGACTTAATGCAAACAGAAAGAGCAGCTACACCCTGATAAACAGATCACATTCCTTCAGCCCATTGATTTTTTGATCTTTTGACATTTTTTAGTTGCTTCCATTCCCTTCCTTGTCTTTTTCTCAATGTCACAAAAGACAAAAATGTCTAAACAATTGATGGTGGGGATATCTATTAGCTGTCAACCCGACTTTTTTTCCCGGCACCGACTAACAAATTCCCAAATAGAATGCCGAGAACCGGCATGACGATGCGCATCACAGGAGTTATTTCAAAGATAGCTAATCATGATCTAATGTTTTGTCTTTACCAAGCAAAACCTTGCTAGGAAGAAGTCAAGTATGGGAAATGTGGAAGCAGAGGAGGAGAGTTCTGTTGAGCAAGCTGATACTATTTCAACCGTGTTGATACACAAACCAGGAAGGAAAATAATTCCGGAAAAGTTGCACACAGTTCTTTGAGCTTTAGTAAGGTTATAAGACACAAGTACTTATCCTGCCTTCTTACAAAACAGATCACATTCATAACGGAAATATTGAAGAATGTTCAAAAATATGGATGATGGCAATGAATCGAAGCTTGAAAAGATTTTTTTGAGGTTCAGACTGGTTGTCAATATAACATCTTATTGAAAAATCAGTATTATTAATTATATAAATTATAAACTACATGAGTAATCATCAAACCGATTCATAAAATATATTATTGTACTATTATTTGCTAATGACTAAAGCTTCTCATGAACCAAAAATGAATAAAAATGTTCAATTAGCCATGTATTTTAGTTTATTACAGTGCAATCCTGTGTATTTTTACCCAGAAGTAACTGTCACAATCTTAAGTGGGACTTACTCCCAGGTAAGTGTGTGCAAGGAATATAAACCAATATTTGAAATTACTGCTGTCTAAAATTACTGCTTTTAATTTCTTTCTTACTCCCCAATAAAGTTAAAAAAATTAGCTGAAAGAATTTTCAAAAATATAGTTGCAAAACAGTTTCCATCTCCATCTTCTCGGAGACAGATTCTTGTGCTTTTTCCACATTGTTCTAAACATAAACAGTGACACTCCGTTGAGTGACAATTCTCTGTCTCTAATCTTTTGTTTGAATCAAAAGAGTCATTTTGAATCTAGTAAGATAATCCACTGGGGTGTTATCTTGCACAAACTCCAGTGAAATGAAGGAAACCTACGCGAGAACACGCACATTCAAACGTACATGCTCTTGTGTGGTTTCCATTGATTTCCGTGGAACTTGTGTGGGGAAACTTTCCCAGCGGACTGTGCCCTAGCATTTAAAACAAAGCTCTAAAACCTTTCAGGAGCAAGAGTTATACATACTTTTAAAGCGTCCTCTCGGATGGACCTTCAGCAACTGCATGTGGCGACTATTACCACTGTTAAAAATGAAACCAAGGCAATGCAAACGGATATTTTAATCAACATACAAGAATGCTTCTGTTCTGCAGACTCAATGGATTTGAGTTGGACTAATTCTCATTGTGAAAAATCTTCCAGGTTTGGTGTGCTTCTATCGCAACAATCCTTAAGGAAAATAAATTAAATATTTTGAAAAGTTTGTAGTCTTTTCATCTCTTCAAGAATACTGAACATTATTTACATGTGATGGTTTTATATATGTGTAAACATTTAGATAGATAGATAGATAGATAGATAGATAGAGTTATATTTAATTATGTGAGGGTATTTTACAGCATTGAAAAGTCTACTGGGTTATATTTGACTGTCAGTGGCAAAGAACTGACCACAGGTTACAGATAGGATGAACTGCGGTTATGTTTTTTCAACCACGCGCTGTCCTTGAAACGGAGGCTGCATACGGCTCCATTAGATATAGCTCCGGTGCTCTTGATCTATTATTTACAAAGAATAACCCTTCACTGCTTAAGTGGCGACTTCTACTTCATCCTTCCATTTCAGACGCATCAAACAATTTGGGAGGGGGGGAAGAAGGGGGGAAATAAGTTCATAATACAATTTTATGCAAGTGAAAATAATACTTGAGGGTTGTTGGGTTTTGTTTTGTTTTTTAAAAAGGCAGATTATCTGAAATAAGAATGTTCTTGTCAGCAGAAAATGAGACAGCTTTGTTCTGCTAAAAAAAGTTATCTTAAATTGATGGTAAACTGTAGATAATAAAATTATTTGTGGCCTTAAAACAAAAATAGATTTAGAGCAGCATACATTCTTATCTGACTATAGAATAAACTGACGGTCCCAGTGGAAGAATCTCTTCTAATATGAGCATTTTTTCATTGAAATATTGTCTCTGTAATGAATAAAACTATTATTTAAGCCTATTCAATCTAATTAGGAAGCTTAGATCTCACCTTTGAATTGAACTTTCAACTTTCTGATGCCAATTAGAAACTATTTTAAAAGTATTTCCCAATTAAACAGATTCCTGTGATCATTTCTGACATAAGATAAAATAGAGCTTTTCAGCAAAATTCTGTTAGGGTAGAAAAGGGAGATATGACTATGCAATGTCTAAATCTTACCAAATATATAGACTGGATTTGGCATCTTGCCAACAAAAAAGCTGCTTAACTTCCTAATGTCCCTGTTTTATCTCCACCGTATTTGACAACAGTATTAGAGCTACAAATTCTTTTTTATTATTATTTAATGTACTTCTGCCTTCGCTGAGTTATTATATTTTGCCACCAGCTATATTCATACAATGACACAGATGTTTGTTTGTTTAAGAAAGTAAACCGTTTAACAGTGAAGTGTTCCAGACCACTGACTGCCTTAGGTGCACATTAGAAACTTTGTCCCATGGAATAGGTGTCCCATATATGCACACATGTGGAAGAATAAGGGCATGGCCTGATAATACAGAATGCAGGTAAGCTTAACATACATGTGCATATGAGAATGTGTATTAAATATAACTGCAACTCCCATCAATTCTGCACACTGTGAATTAATGCACATTTTATCACTGGCCTATCAAATCAAGCATATCCCACAGAGTACCGTATTTTTCCGTCTATAAGACGCCCCCATGTATAAGACGCCCCCTATTTTTGGGGATTCAGATTTAAGAAAATTGGGGGAGATGGCCCAGACTGTAAGACACCCCCTAATTTTTGACATTATTTTTTAGGGAAAAAACCTAGTCTTATACACGGAAAAATATGGTATATGCCATACTTTCTGTTCCATCAATGAATCCTCCAAGTCAATTAACAAAGGTTTTAATATATTAAAAAAATCAGTTACAAGAGAAAGTAATACACTAAAACATATCAAGAATTATCTAATAAAATCAACATTAAGAAGAGGAGTTATCCAGACCCCAACAATGGAGTAACACCTTTTTTGTTTGTTTTATACTATCAAAGAAGGGACCAACCAGACCTCTTAAGATAAGGAGTTTCAGAACTTAGGCGGCCTTCCCATGTACCCAGCAGCTGATGGTGGAACATGAAGCAAAGTCTGCCCCAGAGATCTACACAGATGGAAAGGATTATACAGCAGAAGACCCGCTTCTTATATATCTTGGTCTCACCATTCAGGACTCGGACAATGGAACTCGGTACAATGGAACTTGGAAACAATAATGAAGCAATGAAGCAGTAGGGGTATATATTATTTTAAAAACTTAGCCTGGTACACCACATTGTGTACCAGCTGAAGTTTCTGAGCATGCTTCAAAGGTATACTCAGATACTATGTGCTGAAGTAATCCAACCTGGATGTGTGATAGCGATAGGAGCTGACTTTTATGGTAAAGGACAGAGTTAGCGTAGCAAAAGCAATCCTAGCCATAGCCCCTGCTCAATGATCAAGAATTAATGCTGATTTGAAGAGTACTCAAAACTATGATCCTGGTTCATCAAGGGAAGTGCAACCCCATTCAAAACATGTCATATAACTTTCTTCATGACTTTAAAAAAACCCAAAAAACACCTCTAAGTGTTTCTATCCATCTGGATTAAGTTTCTGGTTTTTCACTCAGATCCAGTCCTTCACAGATCTCATACACCAGACCAGGACCTTCACTGCCTCCCTGGAATTAGATTAAAAGAATCAAGGTCTCATCAGCATACTGATGCCACCCAAACCACTGGACAAACTCTTCTGGTACTTTAATGTAAATGTTAAGCAACATGGGAAACAAAGTAAAGTGTAAAGTCCTCCTGAACCCCATATGCCACAGGCCATTGGATTTACCAACTTTCTAGAATTTAGATGGGAATCTGACACTTTGGTCCACACACACCTTAATCCTCACTAGATGTATGTTGCACCTAGTTCTAAATGTTGACCTAAGAAGACCTAAGTTTTAAAAGTTAATCTCCTGAAACCTCCATAAACTTTGACCACATATAGAAAACTCATAGTATATTGATCCCTAGCTAACAAAATATATATGAATAAATGTCAAACAAAATCAGGTTTCTCATATGATAGAATGTATTGAGATATCTAACTATCAATGGGCAATTTGGCTTCATTTTATAACAAACATCACAGTCAATGTGGAATGGTGGATAATTATTATTCAAGAGATCAATTCCAGCTGCACCAAAGTGCAAACTATGGATCATTACAAATAGGACTACTCAAGGCCGGATAATGTTATATAGCTCAAGACGACTTCTTATGTACACACATGCTTGCATTTGCAATGTTTGTCTAACAATTTATCATTAGGCTCATCCTTCATTAATGACAAGTCAGGTCAATATTTATGATCAGATTGCAAATTAACCAATTTAAGCATCCCACACACCTGTGTTGAAAAAATGTAATGTTATATTACGAAACTACCGTGCAATTTGGTGTATCACATTACCGCATTTCATGCCCAGTGCAAAAGAATGTAAGTAAAATTAAATATATGCCTATGTAAAGAATACAAATCACACATGAGATAACTGCAGATGTTTTAAGCACAATTTTTGATGCAAGGCAATGATTCAGTAGGCAAATACATTAACCAAAAGTGCAAGTATAGAGGTTAAGAGCAGTGAGGTGACGATAAACATGTCATTAAAGGCCAAGTAGCAGACTTGAATTTTCATTACAGATTATAATACTCCCAATTCTCTGAATTACACTTAATCATAGTTTTCAGAGCATTTAGCTGTCTAAATGACATGCTTAAAGGCTAGCTTAGTAGGAGATGGGTATTTGATTGTGCAAACTGATGTTTGTGGGAAAGAATAAAACATTTGAACATTAAATTCTTTCAGAATTTATGTTGATCTACACACATCTAAGTACACATGTAGCAGTTTTTATAGAAGAGAACACAAAATTAAACTTTTTATTGGGATTTGTGTGTTCTGAAATCATCATTGGAATTTATAAATATTTAGGATTTTATTCATTTAAGTCTATATCATACTAATATGCTGTATATCATCCAAATCTAAAAAGTCAGTTCTGTACCTGTCTTCTTTACTTCTTAGTATTCCCAAAAATCGTCTATTAAACAGACCATTAGGGAGCCACTATTCAGAGATATTTCTTTTGAGTTATCTACAAAGTATTTGGCTGGTATGAATACTTAAGAGACACTTGTGAATTCAAGTTAAAATGGCATAAAATTGTATTTTGTATAATGCCTGGGTGTGTTGCATTCTATTTACTTATTCTGTATAAATTTTATTTCTTTACAGTATATTTATGTCAACAAAGTGATGATAGCTTCACATTATTAGTAAATCACCCACCGTTTAATTATCACATTCATGCTGTGTATTGTGGTGTTGCATACGTATGCAGAACATGCACATGAATAAATATGGGGAGAATGCACATCTTATACAGTTACAACTTAAGACATGTTTTGAAGTTGCTAAAACATTTCATGAATAGGCAGGAAACTACCATTCCAAAGAAAAAAACATGATGAGGATAATTTCAAGAAGCACAGGTTATTCTAAAGGAACTTATTCATAGTTAATGCACACAGGGCAAGATCCAGCAAAGTCTAGCACTTTGAAGTCAAATTAATTTCTACACAGAAATCAATCAGGATTTTTAAAAGCACTTAACTTTGATTGGATTGTGCCCAAAGTGCCTAAGGAAATATTCTGTTTTATGAGACTGTTTACAGTATTGTATTTTTACATTATGAACCTCCCTGAAATCTATGGATGAAGAGTAGTATACAAATTTAGTAAGTAATAATAATAATAATACCAGAAAATAATTATGAAGCAATTCTATTCTATTCCCCTGTTTTAAGGCAGATCTACTATGAAACTAATGAAGCTAAGCTTAGAGAGGCCCCAGAATTGACTTTAGTCCAAATTGCTTAAAAACTCTGGATCTAGTAGACCCAATTTGAGTCACGTGACTCAAATTGATTACTTTTTTGTTGTATATATTTCAACAGTCCCAAAGTTTGAGTGTCAGTGGCACAGATGTTGTAAAGGTGAGGATCTGTCATGGAACAACCGCACTGAAGAAAATAACAGAGGTTACCCAGTAGTCATCATAGGTTGCGAAACTCCCTTCAAACTTTCCCACTCAGTTCAAGGACATAAGAGCTGCCTGCTGGATCAGGCCAACAGCCCATTTAATCTAGCATCCTGTTCTTACAGTGGTCAACCAGATATCTATGGACCTGGCAAGCAGGACCCCCGCACAAGAGCTCTCTCACTTCCTGTAGTTTACAGCAAATGGTGTTCATACACATACTGATTCCTACCGTGGAGGCCTCCATCATGCCTAGTAGCCATTGGCAGACTTAATTTCCATGAATTTGTCTAAATCACTTTTAAAGCTATGCTAGTTGGTGGCCATCACTGTCTCCTGTGGGAATGAGTTCCATAATTGTAACTATGCGCTGCGTAAACGAAGTACTTCATTTTATCTGACCTGCATCTTCTAACATTCAGTTTCTATGGATGTTCATGAATTCAAGAGTTATGAGGAATAAATACGTTTCTCTATCCACTTGCTCCAAGCTATGCATTGTTTAGCTCTAACAATCATAACTCAAATTGGACACTTTCACTATCAAGCTTGCTAAGTTTTATCTTCTATTGTCAAACCAATATTGGCTTCTCATGTTAGAACTCATTACATGAGACAGAAGAACACCACCTGTTAAGACTATCCAGAGACTTTCGTAGAAAGTCAAGGGCCTCAATTTGTTATTAACACCGAGAAGAAATTTAGCCAAAAAAATTGTATTTGCAGTACAGTCAAACCTCTGTTCCTGAACGCCTCCGTTATCGTACATTTCGGCTCCCAAATGCCGAAAACCTGGAAGTAAATAATCTGGTTTTCAAACATTTTTCGGAACCTTAACGTCCGACGTGGCTTCTGTTTCAGTGCAAGAAGCTCTCACAACCAATCAGAAGCCGTGCCTTGGTTGTCGAACGTTTCAAGTCGAATGGTCTTCCGAAACGGATTACGTTCGACAACCAAAATTGGACTGTAACGGGACCCAATTCGTTACAACATCTCACAGTTTCTCTATTGAAAGGTACACCATTATTAATTTTTTTAAAATGGATTTCTATAACGTCACCTGTTACTCACCTTTTCTGTATACTAAGAAATGCCATGTGCCACAGCCATTCATCATAGTGGAGTTGCTCCATCTCCTTGATTGTTTTGGTTGCCCTTTTCTGAACCTATTCAAACTCTACAATATCGTTTTGAGGTGCACTGACCAGAATTGCACATAGTATTCCAAATGAGGTAACACTGTAGATTTGTATAATGACATTGTGGTATTTGCAGTTTTAGTTTCAATTCCTTTCGTAGTGATCTCTAGCTTGGAATTAACCTTTTCCACGGCTGAGTTATCTGCTATGAAGGTCTCATTCCTGGTCAGTCACCACCAGTTCAGACCCCATGAGCATATATGTGAAATTAAGATGTCTTGTTTACATTAAATTTAATGTGCCATGTTGCCACCCAATCACGCAGACACAAAAAATGATGAATTGATACCAAGTGTACCATGGTTGGACGTGGTTTGTGGTTTTTTGTTGTTGTTTTTGTTGTGTTTTTTTTTTTGCAAGAGTTGAACCTCAGGGGTTGGAAAACAGATGGTGACTTTGCAGTTATCACTGTCTTGTGTGCATTTATGATGCTGAAGTTGGTTCCCAGTTCCTTATTCAACAAAGAGCTGCGTGGATAACCTAAATGTTTTATTTGACCCTATACCACAAAATATGAATTCTAATATTCCATATCATAGATCTCCCTCATTAGTGAAACTCTCCCCATCATCATTCTCTGGGGCAAAAAGTGTTGTTTTTGTGCAAAGCACATTAATGTGCAATGACCTCAGTCTGCAGTTATGAATAAGGGAGCTGTAACTGTGTTCCCCTACATAGTGGCAGTCAGTAGTTCTTTACCTCTCTTTTCTTACTGCAAAACGGGAGATACTCCGATCCTTGCCAGTAAGTCAATGTAGCAGCTCTGCCTAACACTAATGGGCAACTTGCTTTAGATAATTGTAAATTTGTTTTTGATTGCATTGTTTTTATTGTGTGCTTAATTTTAAAACTGTTGTTTTGTATGAAACTGTTTTATTATACACCACCTTGATATTAATTTTATGAGGGGCAGTAGATAAATATTTTAAATACACAAACAATTTTCAGTACGATACATATGAAAGCTCTCTGTTAAGCCTCCCTAAGAGTATTCCAGCTCTAGCACCACAAGTGTGCAATACAAATGATACAAACATATGAAACTGGCAAGATAATGAAAAGTTAATTGCATATAGACTTCTATCCACTGATACATATTTAGAAACAGAGTAACACAGAACAAAGGAAATATGCTGGAAACAACACACCAGAAATTTAGATAATCAGCTATCTTCCAGTAAAGATGCATCACTAATTTACTCATTCAACTCATTCAAACCTTTATTTAAATGTATTAACGTTAAAAAGGTAATTAGTGCCCTTATTTTCAATTTCCCTTTTTTCTGTCTAGATCTAAAATGAATAAGGTTTAGAGAGAAAGACCTGCCAAATCAATCTAATAACCCACTGATTTGTGCGATATGTTGATGCCTTCTTAACTGGTTGCAGAATCTGAAGTTCAACCCTAATGTCTGAGATTTGATAGGCTACTCTATATGCATGCATAATTTCACTAAGTTCAAAATTCATTTTGTTCTAATTATGCCCCACCACCCATCAAAAATGAAAATAAAAAGCTCCACTGATATGAAAATAAATCTTCAGCATTTGAGGAATAGTAGGCCCTTTCTTTGTACTAGAAAACAATAGCTGAAATTGGGCTTTCCGTTTTGTTTTTCAGCAATGATTTCAGCATTTGTTTCTACCTCACAATGGCCATATTTGTCACATGTGAAAACATGCAGTGGCAGAGAAATAAGGTAAGTTTAGGGGCTAGTTATGTCCCTCCTTTTGCTTCCTGAGTTCAGCCAATATTTGGTGAAAGTTCATCTCAGCCATGTGAAAGAGGTTATGGCAGCAGTGTTCCAAGAAGGAATTTGAACTCAGCTCTTCCCTGCACTCTAACCACTGTACAACATTATCACTACCATCTATGGCATTACTAACCCCTAATTATGAGAACTCGTAATGGCTGAGTCAGTTTGCTGCTTAGAACACGCTCACAGGGAAATGGATATTAGCAAACTGCACCATCTTCTGGTATGGCTGGAAGCATGCTGCCTAGGCTGTAAACGACTAAACCAGAAAAATATATGGCCACACACTACACAACCTTTCTACAAATTAGGGAAATCTAAATGGTCTTCAGACATAATCCAACCAGTCTACTGGTGTAACTGATTACTTTCAGAGGTATTGTAACAAGTAATTCCTCCCCAAAATGCATTCAATACAATATTCTGGAACACTGTGGAGGCATAAAAACAAAGGCTCCAGACAAAACATGAATATTTGTGTCCATATCTTTTTACCTCTGATTCAATGGTATGCAGTACACAAGCATGAGTGTTGCAAAGGGGCTAGAAAGCCTTTGGGGTATGTGGTTTCAGTGGTAATTCTAGTTTGACATTCAACTAGAGGAAAGGAAAGGATTCTTTCTATTAAAATATTCCCCACCCCCACCCCAATCTCTGGAAAGGAAAAATCTTTCTTCAAAGTTGGAGTCTCCATTCCAAAAGGTTTGGAACGAAGGATTTTCTGTGTTTGCAATGCAGTCAGAAATTTTGTTGACACATATTCCAGCTATCAGTGGGACACACCAAGGCGTATGTACTCCTTAAAAGTGAAAGGAGCAAAAATGCCTTCTCCTTCGTTCTCTGCACATGCTTATAATCATCAGCCCATGAACGGCTGAATATGTATCTGGATCCTAGCTGGCAGCCTCTTAATGGAGTTCAGTGGAAGCAGAATGCAAACCCTAAGGAGCCTATACAGACAAAACACTGTCAACTGCAGTTAAGGGTTGGGTATAGAAGACAGCACTTCCCATTTCGCACACATATTTTCACTTAAGTCTTACACGGTGCTAGCTAACCATGGTTTGCTCTTAACATGGAATTGTGAAGCCAGTTTCAAACTCTGATTAAATTTCAAATTCTGATTAAAAACTAAATGGTCATAGAGATTTCAATATACCTGAAGGAGCGTCTCCACCCCATTGTTCAGCGCCGAGGGCCTTCTGGTGGTTCCCTCACTGTGAGAAGCCAAGTTGCAGGGAACCAGGCAGAGGGCCTTCTTGATAGTGGCACCTGCCCTGTGGAACGCCCTCCGACCAGATGTCAAAGAGAAAAACAACTACCAGACTTTTAGAAGATATCTGAAGGCAGCCCTGTTTAGGGAAGCTTTTAATGTTTAACAGACCACTGTATTTTAATACTTTGTTGGAAGCCGCCCAGAGTGGCTGGGGAAACCCAGCCAGATTGGGGGGGTATAAATAATTTATTATTATTATTATTATTATTATTATTATTATTATTATTATTATTATTATTATTTCAATAGAACTCTATATCATGAGTATGGTTGGCATAAGATTCATGCAGAGGGGTGGGGTTAAGGTTAGGAACATTGTGTCTGCAGAGCTTCAAGGTAAATGGCAATGTGTAAAAAGTGAGTTAGATTAAGGTTACCAGATTTTCCCCCCATGAATCTGGGGACACTTTTCAACTTCCTACTAAAACTCAATAGATGGATTTTGTCAGGGGACTGATTTGTAAAACCGGGGACTGTCCCCAGGAAACGGGGACATCTGATAACCTTAGGTTAGATCCTTCTGCGAATGGAAGGGCTCCTTCCATACACAGAATGGACCAAGATCTAGAAGTGGAAGATCCACAATGGAGAAGCAGTATTTATCTACTCTCTTTTCTCATGTGTCACGCACTTCACCTACAACCCTAGAAGACTCCTCTGGAGCAGATTTTCTCCAGATTTAAACCTCTGGAGCAGATTTTCAGGGCTTACAAGGAAGGAAGAATCACCTATCTTCACCTTCTCCAGCATGAGCAGAATTCTGCTGGGTTGGTTTCTGGATCCAATTTTGGTGAAGCAAACACAGGGAGGGAGTTAGACTGTGCCCCTGTGAGCGGCACAAACGTGGCACAGTTGAGACAGAGAGATGCAGAGAGGAAAAGGCAGCCTCAGGGCAGCACCTCACTCAGGGCTGGCAGAGGAGGAGAAGGGAGAGTGCTGAGCCCAGCAAAATACATGGGAAATGGGACCACCCCATTGGCTCTGCTAAGACACCGGGTCCATTGGGCCTCTTCTCCCTCAAGACAATCATCACAACTCTCAAGAACTGTTGCCTCAGCTTGCTTGTTTTCCTTTACCCATCTGCTTTCTTTTCTCTCTTTTTGTGCTATGTCTTTTATATTGTAAACCTGAGGGCAAGGACTGGCTCACTTGTTAATGATCTCACACCATTCTGGGAGCTTTTTCAGTTGAAATGTGCATTAAATAAAACACACATCTATATACACGCACACACATTTATACTATGACTCAGTGTTTACAAGCATCAGAAATCCATAGGACCGAGAAGTTGCTGGTAATGAGAAACGAGCAAATGACTTTTACAGTCTTACTTCTAGAATCTGCAAAATGGGTTAAATGGATAACAGGTACACATTCAACAGCAGTCGAGTGTCTATTGTCTGAAATGGTATTCAAAAGATGCAGGTGTTTCTTTTGCAAGTTTCAGGTAGTTTAGATAAAAAGTGAAGATAGAATGGATTATTGGAGATGGAAAAGCAAGCCCCCTACCCGCCCCCTCAAAATGTAGATCAGTATATTATTGCCCCAAAACATCTAACACTCACGACTAAATCACTTGTGATTATCATTTAGTTTTCAGCACCACAAAACCTTTGAAACTGAATTTGCGTGTATGTTTCAGCTAAAACTGAAAGATCATTCCCTTAACATGTTTCCTTATCGTGACAAAAATACTACCAAGGAAATGTCACGTTAATGATATTGGGAATCCCCTTTAGACTTAGAGCTTCCTTCTGAGGAGTTATTTTTGCAAGACTTTGAAACAACACAATCGCATTTGAGCCTACCAAATTCCACCTAAGCAGTACTTCGAAAAAGTCTGTTTCTTCTTCTACGTTTGCAATTTACTAAACTTTCACCATACATGAATGTTTATGTTTGGGGGGGTGGCTTTGTGGGTTTTTTGCACTTTAGAAGACAATTGTTTTGGGGTGTGTGGAAGAGGGGGGAAAGGCGGAGGCTTGTCTGTGAAATTATACAGACTAAGACACAACACAGCAGGGAGGGGGAAACCTTTTCTTTTTTGCAGTCTGCAATTCATGACCCAGAAACATGTTTATTGACACTATGAAGGAAGGCAATGTGGGTGTTCTTAATTACCACTCCTGGTGTGACTGTAGTACAAGAACTGTTTACAAGACCTCTATGATTTCCACTATAAATATAAGCTCTTTCAATACTAGCCAGTTTCAGAACCAGGGCTGAGTACTGGAATATGAACCTAAGGACATAGGAAGCTGCCTTATACCGAGTTAGACTTATTGCTCCACCTAGCTCAGTTTGTCTATACTGACTGGCAAGAAGCTATCTAAGGCTTCAGATAGGGCTCTCACCAAGACATACCAAGCTGGGCATGGAATCTGGCTATCCCAGATGCAAAGAATGTGCTTGGCCACTGAGCTCTGGTGCTATGGGAAACCAAGTTTGCTGGACAATGCACAGAATATTATTTTCTCATCCAAGGAACTATATTTTCCCATTTCCCACACCAGAAGTAAGAAACAGGTTGCCTCTGAAACCAGGATTTTAAGAATTAGGGCTGAACACAGAAATCCGCTCCATTCCACTCCATCTTTCCACATTCCAGCAGCCCGGGGGTCACAAAACATGTCTTTTTCACATTTTTTAAAAAAGAGCAAAAATGGAGTACATATTTTGAGGAAGTAGTCAATCCTTACAGAAGACTTCAGCAGGCGTAAGGGTGAGCATCACTGCTTGTGTCCCTTAAAAAAAACACAACACTGGTGCACTCTTGACCTCTGCTGGTCTTTCAAAACTCTTGCAGTTTTTGGTTTATCAGAGGCAAAGCAGGGTCTCCTTAAGCAGGAACTCCTTAAGCACTTTGGGGTGCCTCAGTGATCTAGACATTAAAAAAAAAGTTGCAGGCAAGCATTGGCTGAAAGCAAACATAATGTCTCTAATATTACTATAACACCAGGGACTCTGCTAGACTGGCAAAGAAATAGCGATTTATATGCGTTGTATGTGCAATATAACATTGTGCCACAAGATGGCGACGTGGAGTCCCGTTTTTCTCTTCCTGTTTTCCCTGTTTAAATTTACAATGCTTTAAACCATGGGTAGGCAAACTAAGGCCCAGGGGCCGAATCCGGCCCAATTGCCTTCTAAATCCAGCCCGCGAACGGTCCAGGAATCAGCGTGTTTTTACATGAGTACAATGTGTGCTTTTATTTAAAATGCATCTCCGGGTTATTTGTGGGACGCAGGAATTTGTTCATATTTTTTCCAAAATATAGTCCGGCCCTCCACGAGGTCTGAGGGACAGTGGACCGGCCCCCTGCTGAAAAAGTTTGCTGACTCCTGCTTTAAACTGAAACGCTTCTTTGACGTGTCTAGATCCAGCCTTGGATGGTGTGGTGGAAGAAGGGAAAGCAAATCAGAAGAGGAAGGAGGTAGAAGTCCACTGTGACTGATAGGTCAAAGGGAATAATTTTAGCCAGAAAACAAATCTGTTTTCATTGTTCCCACCCCAAAATCAACTTTAAAAGATGTCTAGCACAAAAGTCCCTCTATGTACAGTATTTGTCTACAATTTGGCAGGTTTCTTACGCTTTCGTGTCTACGATTTACAGACCAATTGCACATAAAATACATGGAAAAATTAGAAGAGTTCATTTTCATCCACATCAGAATTCTTAACAGCTGGCTTGCAGGAAACTCACTGCAGTAATCCTTTAGAAATGTAGGAGAGGAGTAGCTTCCTATGATTTTCATTAAACTCTGCCTATATGTTTCCTTTTTCTTTTCTTTTTTAAAGGCAACTATTAAAGGTGCTCAGCAAAAACATCCCTAAATCTATCTGCCTATAATTTAGCTAATCTGGAGCACTAGCTCGGCTGGAGTTTTCATCCACTGTATCAGAAGTTTAAAAAAGTTATAGATGGTTATTTATTACAATACTATTTTCCAGGGCTGAACTGGGGTGTGAATGGTGGACAAAGCAGACCTGGATGCATTCTGAACCAAATGGGACAGCCGGTGAAGTGCCCCACACCCAAGTGGGGTTCTTTCCAAAGCACCAAATTGGAATCAGAACCAAATCTTGTGGTCAGTGCACACCACTAGTACATTCCAGTTTCCATATGATATTTTTATGTATCCATTGATAGTGGTAAGAAATAATAATAATAATAATAATAATAATAATAATAATAATAATAATAATTTACACCCCGCCCATCTGGCTGAGTTTCCCCAGCCACTCTGGGCAGCTCCCAATCGAATGTTAAAAACAATACAGCATTAAATATTAAAAACGTCCCTAAACAGGGCTGCATTCAGATGTCTTTTAAAAATAAGATAGCTGCTTATTTCCTTGACATTTGATGCGCATATCGTTTAAAAAGCAGCATGAGAAGCAGTCACAAGATCTGATGATGATGATGATGATGATGATGATGTTGATGATGATGATGATTAGCAGGAGCAGCATATTCCATGCCTTCACTATAAGGTGAAGAGTTACAACGATGCAAAAATGAATTCTAAAACCTGTTAAAGTAATTTCAGATAGCATCAAACTATTGACTGCACACACCAATCCATTCCATTCATACATCACGCCTTGCTGGAAGTCCTTCATGGAGCTGTGATAGTCATTTCTGGTATCCAGCAGTGGCAGTCCTGTTGTCCC
The DNA here is from genome assembly GCF_964188305.1 of Podarcis bocagei. Classification (NCBI taxonomy): domain Eukaryota; kingdom Metazoa; phylum Chordata; class Lepidosauria; order Squamata; family Lacertidae; genus Podarcis; species Podarcis bocagei. Next base: position 51,806,374 of record NC_138128.1, on the reverse strand, counting down.
ACTCATGGTGACCATGAGAAGGATCCCAAGAATCGGAATAGGAACACAACTGGTGTTTGCAAACAAGTAAGTGGGGCTCAACCCAAGTGCACTAGCAGCTGCCACCGCTGGCCACCCTATATTAATAGCTCTTTGGGATTAAACTGGATAGACAGTCATTCCATATGGATGCTATTACTTTTTAAGCTGTCTTACTTGTTCACCAAAATATCAAGCGTTCAGCAATTCGTGTTATTATTTCACAGTTTTTTTATATAAATAAAATAAGATTCTGAATAGCAGTTTGAAATACCATATGAACAATCTCTATCTTTCACAGGTGAGTAAACGCAGGTCTATGCGGACAATATTCCTGAAAAATTAAGATAACACTTGTGTAATAGTCACATTTAACTATGGAGCTTGACAACTATTCTACAAAGGACCCTCACTCCAGAATATTATGATGAATTAAAACATGAGCTACCCTGCCCTGAATTAGCTCTTTGCTACCCCTCCTTTCTTCTGTAAAATGGAAAAAAGGGATCTTAATGATGCCCAGGGGGTGCCAATAAGTTTAAGTAGAGAGTCATTTTTGTTAATGGAATTCTAGCTTATTCAGTTTGAGTTAGAAGGATGAGAGAATCTTTCACTTTAGCTTTCCAAAGTAAATATTTGGCACTTTCATCTTCCAGTGCTTAACATGCAATCTGTCACCAAACCCTATCCCTCCCCCCCTCATTTATGCAAGAGCTCGTGGGGCGGGGGAGAGAGAATGGCAAGTTTCTGATGGCAACCAGATAAGGGTAAATGCTATTCTATTGCTCTGAAAAGTACATCTTACAAACTGTGGTGCATGAACAAATTGAACATCAGCTGCATTCTCCCAGAGCCCTACAATTCTGAAATGATTGCTCTTTTCATAGAATTCAGCTGCTGTCAAAGAATTTGGGTAGGTAACTTTAAAACTTCCTGCAATAATGTTGACCACATGCACTGCAGAATATGCCTTGCTCCTCACTAGACCCATTAGCCTCTCGTTAGTACTTTTACTACCTATCCTGGACATTTTCCAGCATTCAGATTCTTTAAAACGATGTAGACAGAACTATGTAAAGAGATGGGTGCAAGTATCAACTCCTCCTTGGGGTCACTTTGCAGCTTTGGGAAAGACACTACTTCTTGGATTTTGATTCATTACATACAAGATAGGAATCACGTTAAGAATGAACTTAATGAAATACCAGACAGGGAGCATCTCTCTCTATAGCTGGCCTTCAAACTCTCACTCCTGAGTAGAGCACCCAGGAAAGTAGCGAATTTATTTATTAATATTTATAAAAGTATTTATATACTACTCTCTCTCTAAACATAAAGGCAATGTACAACATAAAAACATTTAACAGCTTTACAAAGCAACAGTGCATTAAAATGAATGACTACTCAAGGGATGTTTTAGACAACTACATAGGTGTAGTGGCGTAAAAATAAATAAATTCAAGGGACACCTGAATGTAAAAAGCAATGATGCCTGGCAAATCTCTGTTGGAAGAATCTTCCACAGAATAAGACCAGCAAAACTAAACACTTGGCTTCTAGGTAGTGGATCTCTGTAACATGGAAGACAATGAACAATGCTTCTCCAGATGCACTCAGTGATTGGGCTTGACCAGGCTTACTCAAACTCGGCCCTCCAGATGTTTTTGGCCTACAGCTCCCATGATCCCTAGCTAGCAGGACCAGTGGTCAGGGATGATGGGAATTGTGGTCTCAAAACATCTGGAGGGCCAAGGTTGAGGAAACCCGGGCTTAACTATATGGGCTCAGGCAGCCCCACAGGTATCCTGGACCAAAACTTTTCAGGGTTTTGTATATCAACTCAAAAATCTTGAACCTGACACATTAGTACATACAGCAGCCAGCACAGATGCTTCATCAGAGGTGTCACATGCAGCCTGCCATCTGCCCCCACCAGTGTTCTTGCCGCTGTATTCTATGTCAGCTGGAGCTTCCAAAACAGGCCCAAGTCCCACAGGGTATGCACTGTATGCTGTTGTATGCTGATCATCTGAGCTCCAGTCAGTCACTGTACTGCACACACATCTGCACAGACAATCTGGTGTCTCCGCTGGTTTCTTTGCAAGAAGCAGTGCCTTTCCCAAAGCTAGTGCCTCCAAACCTCCTGTAAAACCATTTGCTTAACTCTTCAGATTATCACTAGCAGAGTCCAATAAAGCAACAGAAATTCTGAGGTGGGGGCGAGGGGAGCAGAGATGTCCACACAGGCAGAAATGCATGTGTTCACAAACATAGAAGTGCCTGGCGCGCTCTGGTCCATGGGGTCACGAAGAGTCGGACACGACTAAACGACTAAACAACAAAAACAATGTAACATTATTATTTATTATTATTTACTAAATTTGTATACCGCCCTATTCCCGTAGATTTCAGGGCCTAAAATCACAATATAAGGCAGACATTATGCAGATATAGATAGATAACAGATAGATAGATGCAATTATGATAGAAGAATTCATAGAGCATCTATGTAACATATGATGATGATGATGATAATCATCCTCCTCATTTATTACCTGTACCCCATCCATCTGACTGGGTTGCCCCAGTTGCCCTGGGCAGCTTCCAACAAAAGAATACATGATAAATCAGGCCTTAAAAGCTTCTCGATACAGGAATGCTTTCAGACAACCTTTATCATTGTTTATCTCTTTGATATCTGATGGGAGGGTGTTCCACAGGGGGGCACCATTACAAAGAAGGCCCTCTGCCTGGTTTACTGTAACTTCACTTCTCACAAAGAGGGAACCAGAAGAAAGCCCCTGGAGCTAGATCTCTATGCCCAGATTGAACTATGAGGGTGGAGCTGCTCCTTCAGATTTGCAGGACCAAAGCTGTTTAAAGCCCTAAAGGTCAACACCAACACTTTGACTTGTGCTCAAAAACGTACTGGGAGCCAATGTAGATCTTTTAGGAATATATATATACACACACACACACACACAGAGAGAGAGAGAGAGAGAGAGAGAGAGAGAGAGAGAGAGCGCAGTATTCTTCAACCTTGCATCCCTAAACTTTTTAGAACTCATCCTCTGCCAGCTTACCCAATGGTGAGGGATGATGGGAGCTGTTGTTCAACAACATCTGGGGACCCAAGAGTGAAAAACACTGATCTACAGTGTTAATAAGAAAGCACAGGAAGTCTAAAACATAAATCAATGTTGTTCACCTCAATCAACCAGTTAAAATGGCCATCATATTTTAAAGCAGGATGCAGTTTGTGGAACACTTTGATATACATGGGCTCTGGTGGTGGTCTATAGTATAACAGGGTTAGGAAAGGGATTAGATCAGAGCTTTCCAAACTTTTAAAGTTGGTGACCCACTTTTTAGACACGCGTCATTTGCAACACAGTATTTCAGTTTTACTAGCAAACCAGAGGTTAAACTAACCCCTTATAAGAGCATTCACACAACACACTAACGTGTCGTGACACACAGTTTGGAAAGCTCTAGATTAGATTAAAGATTGGAATACCAGTGGCTATCAAATAAAATGTCCAGGTATCGTACATAAAGCTTGGTTGAATAGTGGGACCGTCAGAAGGAAGCAATATCATAGTACCATCCTGTGGTAATTGTTGGAAGCAGAATGTTGGGCTCATTGCACCATTTGCCAAACACTCAACATAGTTGTCATGTCTTCTGCTTCTTTTTGGCAATACAATGGTACCTTGGGTTACATACGCTTCAGGTTACATATGCTTCAGGTTACAGACTCCGCTAATCCAGAAATAGTGCTTCAGGTTAAGAACTTTGCTTCAGGATGAGAACAGAAAACGTGCTCTGGCGGTGTGGCAGCAGCAGGAGGCCCCATTAGCTAAAGTGGTGCTTCAGGTTAAGAACAGTTTCAGGTTAAGAACGGACCTCCAGAACAAATTAAGTTCTTAACCCAAGGTACCACTGTAATAACAAAGTAATAATACACAACTCTCTTTTCTAAATAAGCAGTCTAAACTGAGACATGCTTGCGCCATCTAGTCCTTACCAAAGGGTATGGCTATTCTCTCTCTTTCTCTCCCCCACCCCGCCTCCCCAGCTACTTAAGCCACAACATTTTGGCATTCAGAGGCTCTTAGCCTCTTAAATTGTCTAGGGACCTGCTGCTATTCTCAAATGGCTCATCACCTGCTGGCTGTTTGCTTGCCTGGCCCTGCTGCAGCTTTCATTCCACATTCTTCCCTTGGCATAAAAGACAGAAAGGAAGGGTGGGGGGGAACACAGCCCAGACCATCATTTTTGCTTTGTGCTTAAGCCAAACTCCTGTCTCCTTCTCCCTCTGTTCATAAGGACTAACAACAGGAGCAAGCGGAAGCAGGTCACAGAATGTTTGGCTGTTTCTGTTTGGAACAACTGCTGTGCAGAGGGCCACACGTGAACATTTTGACTGCCACAGAATGCAGCGTGCCAAGGCTGCGCTGGAGTTATAAATGCAAAAGCTGCCCTTTGATGACACTACCCAAAAAGCATGAGGGAGAGAGGGGGAAGAGAGAAATGTAGGGGATGTAATTAATGCCCACTTCCTCTTCTACAGTGGAATTCTAAACATGTCAACTCAGAAGTAAGCCCTATTGCATTAAATGGGACTTTCACCTGGGTAAGTAGGGTTAAAACTGCAGCCTTGGTTTTAGAGTTTAAAGGCACCAAAAGTGAGACTGATACAAACATCTACTACTAATTATTAAGATCATTCTTTCCCATCCATCCCTGAAAAGTCACATTATACTCAATAACCTTCCCAAGGCTTAAGCTCAGCAAGGAAGCTGTTTTCATGGCCAGGGCTATCCTGAAAAAGGAGATAATAAGAGATTGCTTCTGAGCGTATACTGAGTGCTTTTCCTCAGTGGGTAAACTATGCACACTGAGTCATCCCTATGGAAACATGGTGTGTGGTCATGGCCTCTGTGTTCCTACAATGAATTCTTCATGATGTGAGGTGGCCCAGTGTTTTGCTAAATGCATCATTAGTTCTAAGGAACTCCTTGCACTCTTGACATTGTCAATTTACCAGTCTCTAATGTGATAATATTGAAAGGAAGTTATTAGTTATAACATTTCACACATCGGTGCTCTCAAACTTTTGGATGTTGCTTGCACCTGATGTGATTCCACCTCTCTTTTGTTATTACTAGCACGAATAGCTCAACAAACAGCACTGGAATATGCACAGGAGAAAGCGGCCAAATGATCCCACCTGTGGTTAAAACACATTTGTTCAGAGGTTCTTTTGCACAGGAAGACGAATGTGAAAAAAAGATCAGCTCAGAACAGAAGGTACTATAGCAATGGTAGCAGTCAGGACCATTTGCAATCATCAGCTGCCTGGGCACACGGTACTGCTTTTGGAATTCAGTAACTTGAAAACCTGCCTCCCCTTCCCCTTTGCAAGACCTCTGGGTCCAAACAACATTCTAGCCACTGCATTTTCAACCCAATTTCTTTGGCTTTGCTTGCATACACGTTATTGCTAAGCCCCTAAAAATAAAGGCAAGTGTTTATTGACCCGCTGTCATAGATATGAAAACAGACATGAAATTTGACCAAGGTGAAGGAAAAATGGAATCTTAATTCATATGTCAGTGCCTCCAACTTGTTCAGTTGCTTAGAAGGACGAGTTATCAACTCATTAGAAGACAATATTTAGATCACACAAAATTCACATGTGTAGGCCTGCAATTAATTTTTTGAGCAAAGCTTGCACAGGCTGAAATTTGCAATGGCCATTCAAGTGCTGCAAGTCTGTGTCACTGGTCACAGTCCCCTAAAGGTGGTCTACTTTCAAGATATGGATGCTAACAGTATTCCTACAAGGCTAACATTACTTCGTTTTTAAAAAAAATCTGTGGGAGATACTATTTATGCATAAGGACCCAAACATTCCATGGTGCAGACTTAGGTGGGAAAAAACTAATGAAATGTCAGTTTAACATGGCATGGGAACAAGACCACTGGCAGTGGCTCTCCAGAATTTTCACCAGGAGTCTCTTCCCATTTCATCAAGAAATACCAGGGACTGAACCTAGGAGAAAAGTTATAAATAACATAAATATAAGGCCAACACTACTACTACTAATAATAATAATAGCAGCAGCAGCAGTACCACTACTAAACCTTCTTTCCTTTCAGTGAATAGTGACATGTTTTTCAATTTATTTTTCCCTGGCAGTTTCCAAACTACACTTTTTCCGTGTGCTGTTAAAAGCAGGCTTCTTACCTGTCACTTTAGTTTGTTGTAAATGTAACCCTGATCTGAAAACTGCTGGTACTGATGACACACTAAAACAAATGCTTACTGATTGAAGCCCTTTGTGATCACCCTTGACCCCAATTCTGTAGATCATGTTAAACCTAACATTATCTCCCTGCCAATGTTGTTTTCTTAAGAGGCAAAGGCTTGGTGCAGAGCCTTGGGCCGGAGGCAGTGCAGTGAAAAGCTGACAGGGAAAAACTGTTGGAAGGTGGAGCTCTAAAGCAGCTATTTCCCACTCACGGCTACTCCTTATTCAGGTCTCCTTTTCCTCATTACCTAAATGCAAGATGAAAAGGGGTTTCTCCTGTATGTAGTAGGAAAGCCAAACCAAGGAAAGGATTCAGTAGGGTGTATTTGCAGAAACACTGAGTGGACCCCATCAGAAATGTAAGACTGCTCCTCCCCCCCCATAAAATTCCCAGCTAAGCAACTTTTCTTAGTTTATTAGGAATGAAGAAAACAGAACCTAAAACTATGTACCTCTCTTTAGATTCTCAAGTAGTTTTGAACTATCACAAACAGGAGCCCCACAGAGTATTATTTTAATCACAAATTTCTACCTAGTTAGGGGACAAAGACAGTGTTTAATGGTTATTTCAGTAGTTTGAGCCGTAGGATTAGCACATGTTGCTTTGGGGTTGGCCTATAAAAGTTAACCAGGATATATCACTATACACTGAATAAAAAACAGTCAAACAAGAAACTGTATTAAAACTAAACCAAATATTGACATTCGGTTTATCAGTCAAATTCTGCTAAAAACAATTTTGGATGCACAATAATCTCTGATTTTTGTCTTTCAAGCTAAATTCCCAAACCAATTTATTAACTAACCAAACTAATTTACCAAAATTAGAAAACAAAGACAAAATGCAACAATTCACTTGGGAATTATGTCCCTACCTGTCATAAATAGTAATCTGGATGATATCAGTGGTATCTATTTCCACTGTAAAAAAATAAATAAATCCCTCCAGTGTAACGAAAGCTTTTCATGCGTACCAGAACAACTGGCTGAAATTTTCACATTCAAGTGAATCCAGACCTCAGCTTAATCCATGCCATCAATAAATATGTCAGAAAGTCCCTTTCCAAACACAGGCAAACAAACAAACAAATGAATACATTCTAATAATTACAGGGAGGGACACCCACATGCATACAATTACAAATAAGTTAACACTGGGAACAAATAACTGAGAAGTTTTCCTACTAACACACTTGTTAAAATGATCAGGAATGTACCAGACCACAATGACAGATTGTGTCCATATTAAGTCCACAACACTTGATCTTCCATACATTGCTTTCAGAATGCTACTTTCTCAGAGAGGGTAGAAGAGTACAAAGGATTAGGACTGGACCCACTAATTCATTTATAGTTTCTGATCTATCCTGAATCATGGATTATAAAGAAGTTATACCACTTACATAATTAATCAGTAGCAAAATTAGCTATGATAAAATGGGCAGAGTTGTTGTTCACCTATGATGACTGAGCAGTCAAAGGCTCCCTTTAATGAGAGCTTGATAACCTCACAGGTAAGTAAAAAATGTATTTAAAGATCAGTCAACTTTTAGATAAAGGTATGCAAACATCAAACTGTGTAGCTGCCCCATTAGGTTACAGTAAAGTAGAGTTAGATTCAGCAGAGGAGTGCACAGCATAAAGCAGGGCCAGGAATCTGTGACCCCATCACCACTGATCATTGGCCGTGCTGGTTGGGGCTAATGGGATTTGGCATCCAACAACACCTGGAGGTTCATGGGTTCCCCACCACTGCACTAAAGAAAGGTGAACATTGGGTACTGCTTTAAGGGACAGAGTACTTTGATGTCCACCAAGATTTTATATAGGACTCTTACAGCAATAGTGGAGGAATAGTAGAGCAGGAATCAATACTATGGCTGCATACATTTAAAGCACATGACGTCCCCCAAAGAATGCTGGGAACTGTAATTGACCCCTCACAGAGCTACAATTCCCAGTACCCTTCACAAAGAACAGCTCCCACAACTCCTTTGAGCAAGTGATGTGCTGTAACCGTATGGTGTGCACACAACCTTATAGCTTTAAAAGCTTGTTAAAATGTTGCTAAAATGGTAATATAAAAAAATGGTACCCAAAAGGCAACAGAGTAGTATCAGGGTTGGGTGGGTCAGATCACATTTTTCTAACGAATTATTACTCTTCAGTAACCTGATTTTACTGAAACAGATGCCCTTGTAGTTTGAGTCCCCACAAAAACTGGGCACATAGAGGACAATTACAGGAGATTCAGCAAAGGCCCCAAGAAGTTAGATTTTTATCCAGTATGATACAAAGGGATGAAACCCACAGCAAATACAGGTATGAATGGTTCATTTCTAATCTCAAGAGCTGCCAAGAGTCAAATGGGGAACTGAAGCATTTGGTTGAAACATGTGAAGAAGTTGTCCATTAATCTGCCCTCCCTGCACTAATCCCAATGAGACAGGACAAGCTGTTTTGTTATCAGTAATAACCTTGCTCTTAGACCAATTATAGGTGCATGGCTTTGCCTTTTCCCTGAGTACACACCCTATTATTGTCATTATTAAACCATGTTTAATGACCCAAATACAATTACTTAGGGTGGTTTGCTTTCAAATATCTATTGATAACTAAACAAAAGGAAGTGAATGATGCATTTTCTACCGTGTTTACTTACTTAGCAATGTTGACACTACTGATCTACCACCCTTAATGCAAGGTGGTGAGAGAGACTTACTTACTGTGTACGTGCAGGACAGGGCGGGAGAGCAGAGAAAGAAACTGCTCTCTCTGGGTGGAAGAAAACCACACCCATAACCACACAAATCCTAGATTACTACTTGAGAAATCTATATCTGATCATCTGGGTAGCTGTGGCTAGTCTGCCTCCCTCCAATTTTTAAAGGTTTTTTTAAAAAAAACAAAAACAAAACTGTTCTATAGTTTGGTTGATAACTTTTCAAACTTTCACTTATCCCAAAATAATGATGAAAATAGAAGGCTAATTCAGAATTGAAATTGTAAGGTATTGGGGATTTAAAAAATGGCCATAAATCATATTCCAGTACTTTATTTAGGCACTAGATTTTGATTGTGAGTAAGAATGGAGGTTCAGCCATGGGGAGGGGGGAAACGTAACAGTAAATCAAGGAACACTTATCCCAGGGACAGGCTAGGTTCTTTTTACAGGCTTAAAATGTATATACGAGTGAAAATTTAGTCATACACACAGTGCAAGAATAGTTTACTCACCTAGCTGCTTTGTTTGTCCAATATGAACTTGCAAGACAAAGCAACTTTGTGTAGATAAATAATGATTTTGCAACAAAAAGGCCAGGAAAAAACAAATTTTAAAAGCAAATTGGTTTCTGGTGTTATTTCATAATCGATGAAATGTAATTTCAGAATTAAAACATAAACTTTGTTTTCCATGACTCATTATGTATGAGTTTGTGGTGTTTTGTCCCCCCCCCCCACCACCATGTTGGTACTGAGCCCCAAAAGATGATCATTTGGTTGTGGCAGTGACAGCACATATGGAAGCCTGAAATGAAGTAAATGATTTAGAAGTAAATGATTAAGCACTGTTCAATAAATTACATTACTGAAGCAAACTGTGGCCCAGTTTGCATACAATATTAAGCCACAGTTTAAAGAAATTATAGTTTAATCTGAATTCTTATGCAAAAATAAAAATAAAAAGCCAGAGTCATCCAAACCAGGGCTCACAGTGTTTCTCTCCAAATAATCTATAAGCGGTAAGCAAAGAAAAAACATTGGCTACCTCCTCATGGTTTGTTTGGAGAGAAGCAAAACAATGAGCCTGGGTTCAGATAATAGAACCAGGCTCTTTCTTGTTTCATCTGCTACATAGCAGGAATGGGGAAGAAACTTTTTAACCGCCTTTACCAACTCACTGTTCATTCACATTAAGCAATAGTTTTCTTTAAACTATGATTTACTATGACATGCAACCAAAGCACGTGAGTATCTGTAAGAATTGTAGAAATCTGCAAAACCACTTCCAATTTTACAAAAAATAAAATAAAACCCAGTATTATTATTATTATTACAATTTTACAAATAAAACTCAGACTCCAGTAAAATGTACTGGAATCTTATTAGAAGTTTAGCACTTATTTCCTTGCTAATTGTTGCCTCAGGAAAACCACAAGAAAATAACTTGGAAAAGAATGAGTTTCGTGTCGCAATTTCACGTGGCAAAATGTGGGGTGGTATCCTGGCATACAGTTCTTTCCCGCTGTTTCAAATTTAGCGTGACAGGTCAGTAAACTGATGAAAGAGTCACAGTTTCATTAAGCAACAGGTAACACAGAGTAGAAGGAGCATGACAAATCAGGACAAGAAGCATTATAACCAGCAAAATTAATGGAATAAACCTATCGGAATGTAGCCAAAATCAGAGCATAAAAACAGCCACAGATCTCAACATCCTGAGCTGAGGCAATACCAGCAAAGTAAGATAAGAAGAAAAGATTCTAAGGGTGCAGAAACAACACACAATGGATTTTTAAGTGCTGAGGCTGGACATGGGCAGGCATGAGAGAAATACCAGGAGTATTGTCTTTCTAAGGAGAAGAAACCAAGGACCTAGGTGTCAACGAGGAAGTCAGCCTCTTAACAGGGCTGTACCACTTCAGACTACAGGTGTGGAAAAATCCCAGCATACAAATTGTGCAGGGATTTCCTGCCCCATGAAGAAGCATGATGAACTCTCACCTGTAGGGGGTCCACCACCACCGTGAGAAGGAGCCTTCCGGGGTGTGGTTTCTCCTTCTCTACAGCAAGTTTTCTCTCAGACTATAAGAGTCACTCAAAGAAGCTTTGCACTATAGCTGTAACAGCGCAAAAGACAAGGGTGACAATTTTCAATTGCCACCCAATGAAGCCACTCATGTCCTGAAGGAGCATCCCCACCCCCATCGTTCAGCCTGGACACTGAGGTCCAGCGCCAAGGGCCTTCTGGTGGTTCCCTCACTGCAAGATGCAAAGTTATAGGGAACCAGGCAGAGGGCCTTCTCGGTAGTGGCACCCGCCCTGTGGAATGCCCTCCTATCAGACGTCAAAGGAATAAACAACTATCTGATGTTTAGAAGGCATCTGAAGGCAGCCCTGTTTAGGGAAGTTTTTAATGACTGGTGTTTTAATGTATTTTTAGTCTTGTGTTGGAAGCCACCCAGAGTGGCTGGGGAAACCCAGCCGGGTGGGCGGGGTATAAGTAATAAAGTATCATCATCATCATCATCATCATCATCATCATCAAAAATCTGATTCAGAGGCAGAAGAGACATGGAACAGAGGGCTGAAACAGATGGAGGGTATTGGTGGAAACTGGGAGTCCCACCTAGCATGAGCAGAAACACATCCAAAGTCACAATCAGATACAACCTATGATTTTACTTTAAGAGCTAATGCCCTGGAGTGTAACAGGCTGCCCACATCCAGTCAGCTGGAGAGATAAATACTGTTACTGTTAATATTAAAAAAAATGTCCATGGCTCCCCTGGAATCTTAAGATTCCATAAGACTGAAAACATACCAGATCTAGGGCTTATGTACATTTTAATGCTTTAAACCAGTGTTTGGTTGGTTTGGTGTGTGGTTTTTTAAAAATATATATATATATATATTCAATGCCCCAGATGTGTATGTACTAGAAAAATACAGTATAAAATGAATGTTAAGGAATTTAAATTTATAACCTGAGCAAGCGGATTATACTTCTTTGCCAAGTTTCAAGAGCTATATTTGGCTTGGCCTGCTGTATGCAAAACTTTATTTGTGTTTTCTTAACTGCAATTATAAGTGCATCTCAAATCTGGATACGTTCCTGTGATTTTGTAAGAAGAAAAATTCAACAGCTTGATTGCACAGGAAGGTGTCAGTAGATTATAGGGAGAATTAAAGCAGATTTGTTCTGTCAAGCTCTCACATCATAAGAAAAAGCCTCGGAGAAATAATAGTAAATTTCCAACCTTCTTGTGAATGCAAACTTTGAAAAGAGGGAATCATAACTCTGAAATATTTACAGGCATATTTCTTACATTTTATACTCTTCTACTACATGTGTACTTCCCAGGAATAAGATTCATCTATGTTTACAAAACTTGCCCATCAATTCCTCAATCACTTGGTCTTTGAGTACCCTACCCCAACCTCCTTCCTCCCACTCCCAAATCCGATTAATGTCTACCTCCCCTTAATGGCCTTACTCATGTGGAGATCTTACATGGTGGTTACATCCTGGACCCCTGTGACCATAAGTGAAATCATGTAAATAAGGAGCACACGACTTTAATGGGGAGGGTGTACAGGGAGGAGAGAGAGAAGGAGACTCATATGCATCACTGGGGCTGCTGCCTGGAAGTTGCTTGGGACGGCTGCCCAGCCTGTCCTAAGCCTTCCCTTGATAGGGGCTGCTGCCTGGTGGACCTTTCCTTACTCACTTCCAGGAGTAGCCCCAAGCAACTTCTATCTATCATCTATCTATCTATCTACCTGTCAATCTATCTATCTATCTATCTACCTGTCAATCTATCTCATGATGACCCGCGTAAACATCGTCACATGTGAGTGGATGGCACATAAAGTGTGTGTGACTGTACTGTAAGTTAACAAGGCTTATAATGGAATAATGGAATTGATTAAGCATCTGAGTCATTAAGTAGTCTGTCTAAATGTCTTGGTGTACTTGGACAAACCCAGCATGAGGAAAGGAAGCTCCCAGCATTCAGGAGGACAGTACATAAGACAAAAGTTTATTTGAGCATTAATGCTCCCGTGTTCACTGATATGGGGAAAGGAACACACTAAGAAGCCCCTCCCCCTTGTCTTTGTGTGAAAAGCACAGCCAGTCATCTGTAGCAATGGAGTCTCCAGACATACAGGCTTCCATGTGACTCAGAAACTATACAATTAAGCTTACGGTTTGAAGTACAGTTGTACCTCAGTTTACGAACTTAATCTGTTCCCAAAGTCCGTTCTTAAACCAAAACCATTCTTAAACCGAGGTGCACTTTCCCTAATGAGGCCTCCCGCTGCCGGTGCCCTTCCACCATTCAGATTCCGTTCTTAGACTGAGGTAAAGTTCTCAAACCAAGACACTATTTCCGGTTTTGCGGAGTTTGTAAACCAAATCGTTCTTAAACCGGACTGTTCTTACACCGAGGTACCACTGTAATGCTTTGTGCATGCAGCAGTCCATGAAAATGTGCTGTAGCTGTTCTGCTCTTTAGACAAAGACATGCCATGTAGTCTCTCCCCCCCCCCACCCACTCCTATGCTGAGGAGCATGGGAGCATTAGCACCCAAATATGGCTAGAGGCTTTAATCTACAGAGGTGTGAGAACTGCTTTGCTGCTGTACAATCCTAGGATCCTGCATACAAACAACCACATGAATGTGATAATTGTGTGGGAATTTACACAGTTGTCCTGTTCAAAAATACTCCCTGCTGTGTGAAATCACACCCATACAGCTGCAGATTTGTGCAAAGAGAACAACGGAATTAAATTCATCACAGAAATGATCAATGGTCCAACTATATCACATAAGAGAACACCAAAATAAGATACACAATTCCACTTTTCTAGGCAATTTAGGTTACAATCCTAACCCAACTTAATTGGGAGAAAGTCCTGCGGAATTCAATAGGATTTACATCTGAGTAGTAGTGGTTAAGCTTGCACAGTTAGCTAGCTTTTCAGAGTTATCTTGCTAGATTAAAAAGGTTCACTTTGAAAGTAATCCTATGACAAATTAAACCACAGATCTCAACATTTTACAGTATATATATTCTACATAGTTGTCATAAGAAAATGAAATAATACTTTTCTGAAAGTGCTTTACCATCATCACATATTTGTAAAACTATGAACAAAATTAAATAAACATACTGTGATTTTATTAACTGGGCAAAAAGTGAACGAAATATATTGGAGCTGGTTAAACGGTAATGGCATTTGCACTGAATAACTTGTCACATCCAGATTTAAGCCTGGTCTTCAGACTCTTCCTTGCAAAAATTATGCATCCGCATTGAGCTCTGTCTTTCCTGAGATAAAAGCATGTCCTGAATATTCTCTAGTCTTCAGGGCTACTAATTTGAACAGGCTTGTCACTCTAAGTCTAGGGAGTTGTGGGATATTGACATTATATTGAATTATTTAAGGGGAATTAACAGTGCTTCTCATCCTATGAGATTGCTATTTCCAAGCAACGCATAGCATTCTTCTTATGTTCATGTTAGCCCCAGTTTTTCAGAATTATATACAATGAAAAATAAAAAGCCAAGAAATAAAGTTGCCTAGTTATGCATGACTTCACGGAGAAACTGCATGCAAAGCCCCAAATTTCTGCAATTCACAGCCCAATCCTATACAAATCTACTCTGAAATCCATCCCATTCAATTCAATTGGGCTTTTTCCTAAGTTAAGTGGTTGTAAGGATGACAACCTCAGCTTCCTTTTCTCTTGTGATAAGAAACAAAATATTACAGATGAACTTCTGCCTCAGTTTATATATTATGTACTATATATATATCACATAATATTATATACTATAGAATGCTTACAGTCCTGCTTAATTAAGGGTACATACCAACAGAGTTGTCAGTCGGACCCCTATGACTTAGAAATTCACAATCAGGCCTTCTTTACAAAACCACCCAAATTACCAATAGCTTGGAGACGCTACTCACAGGGATCTTGCCCATTCTGAAGCAGTGGTAACCTCAGTCTTCTCACAAATATCAGGGGTAAAGTTCATGGAAAGGACAGTTAGTAAAATACTCTGTTTCAGAACTTTACTTTATACTTTAAGCAGAGAGAAGGTAACAGAACCTCACATTTATTTGAAAACAGTCATTGACTTGGTCTTCAGAGTAGAAGGGAGAAAAGACAGGGAAGAGAAACCAGCGAAAATTCACACTGTATTCCAGCCACTATCACCAGAAGAAATAGACTAGATGTGGTGGGAAATAATCTTACAATAGGGCTAAATCAAACTATGGTAAAATATTGTGTATTCCAAAAATAGCAGTCCGCAATTGTCAGCACCTTCGTTTATATCAGGTTTTAAAACTTTTTCCAGTAACAATCCCACAGGGAGGTCAGCTAATCAAACTAAATTTGTGGTCTCTTATGGTCTGTAACAGTGGCTGGGCAGCTTTCCTGGGGCTCATCTACTTGGAAGATGCACAAAAGAGTGCACTCAATTACTTGGCTAGGAACAAAGGAAGTCCCACAGACCTATTACAAGGATAGAACTAGAATTCCTTGGAGCTATCTGATATTAACAATGGTATAAGCAGCAAACTGCCACCCTTTCCCAAGCATCACCCTGAAAACAATCGAATGGGTAAGTTTGGCTTTACATAAGACACAGCAAGTTGTGACACTCGCAATCTAAGAAGGAAGATGCCAAGAAATCTGCTGACTGCTGTAAGTGAAAGATTCCAATGTAGGGGTGGAATTCAATGTAGTGCTGAGTAGCTCATTCCATCAATGCAAGAGTTTCTGCTTGTCATATGGAATGCTCCCCTCTTATTCTCTTCCTGTGCACTGTTCTGGGGGTTCGCCTCACCTGACCCTCCAGAGAAGTTTTGGAAGAGGCATTGGGGAGGATAGGGGGATCCTTGTGTTGGCTTCCGCTAGCATAATGGGATAGCTAAATCCAGTCCTTGTATTTGAAAAAGCAGAGGGAAGAAACGGTCATAGATTTTTAAAGCATGAAGCTGGAATACATCCTTGTGGTTGTCAGGTGGCTGAAAGTTTCTCCTGGAGACTTTAGAATCCTAACAGGCATCATTTGTCCATTCAAGTCCAATGGGCACATAGCTGTGTTAGAACGTTCCTTTTGTAAACACTACCCATGTGATGCAGATTGAGAATTAAGAGATTGCCAGTTATCTGTGTAATGAGTTCCTTAGCCTTTGTTACTCACAGAAATGATTCATCTACAACATTTACTGGGTAGGTGTGTGTGTGCTCCCATTGTTCACACCATATGATTGCTAAAAATGGAATTCATTTTTTTGTTTGCCTGTTGTTTTCTTTTCAAAGATGAAACAAAGAAACAACAAAGGATTTCCTACAAACAAAAAAGGAGAAGACAGAAAGATCTTGGGAAGATAACTGGAATCCCATTGGGAAAAACTCTGAAAAGATAAAAATATTAGCATTTGCTAGCACACTTAACTTAAACGTTTTGTTTCGAGTAAAGTAACCACCAGGGAGGTCCCTGCCCTTTTTAGACCTGGGCACATGTGGAATTCTGAGAAGGTGCTATGGGCATCAGTCACAAAATGGCTGCCATAGAAAAGGATGAACATAGAAGTCAGATAAAAACTGGATCCTCTTTCATTATTTTTACGTGGAATTTACCCAATTTGTCACTTCACAATACTGAAAAGCAGATATTGTGAATAGTATTACACATCTTCATTTTCCACTCATTGAATTAATCCAATTGGTTGTTTCCTCTTTAGTGTGAGATACAGTTCTCTGTTACATCCAAATGAACAAACTATGATTCATACTTGGCTTCCTAACTGGAATTGCAGACTATTGTTTGATGCTTGATTGCAGTCCAAGAGAAGATAAACACAAGGTATGAACCCATAAAAACAAAAACTGGGCACTTCCCTCCTCATGCTCTTTGCATCCTTCTCTGGCCTATATGCAAAGTTAAGACATGCACTCTATCCTTCTAATCAGAAATCCTCTCTTCTCTGTTCTACCCAGAGGACAGGAGATATTGAGCAGTAATGGATGTAGTTGTGAGGAATAGAAAGAGTGTGTGTGTGTGTGTGTGTGTGTGTGTGTGTGTGTGTGTGTGTGTAAAAGGAGGCAACATGCAATCTCAGTTTTTATTCTTGTAGCACCATACCACAGTTTGACAACATCTGGCCCAGATGTGTGTATCTGAAGAAGTGTGCATGCACACGAAAGCTCATACCAAGAACTAACTTAGTTGGTCTTTAAGGTGCTACTGGAAGGAATTTTTTTATTTTAACATCTGGCCCAGTTCGCTGAATTGAGGCAAGAAGCAATTGCAAAAGAAACACAAGTCGCCTATGAGTTTGATACTGATATAATGCTGCAGGGAATACCTGGTAGATATTTGCACCTTGATCTAGCATTTAAAAAATATGCAGAACTTGCATAGTTCCCCCTCATAATGTAGAGAGCAGTCCTCAGATTCAAGGCAAAATATGAAGGTGTTGTTGGCATAACAAAAACATGGATAGCTCAGTCATCTGGAAAGGTCTCCAGGGTGCAATCTAGGAAGTGTGTGGGTTCCCTCCCCCCCCTCCCAAAATGATCAGAATAGAAGCACTCTTTCAACAGGTGTAATTATAAAACAAACAAAGCATGTCAGTTAATGTTTCACAATCATGATGAAAATTGTATCTGTTTCGGGTGCTCTGCACAGCTGTCTTGAAAGTTTAAGAAAACAGAAGAACAACATAGAGAACATAATATAAAGTCAGAAATTCTACCAAATATTAAAGACAACTTCTAGTTTGAAAGAGCAGATTTACTTTTTTTTAATGTAACAACACTAAAACCTTGAAACCCAAGGCCTCCATTCACGCTGATCTAAGTCTCTTTAGTTCTCATCAATTTTACCCGTCACTGAAGATGGTATACCTTTGATGTGAACTAATTACATTCGAAACATTTTGTCAAACAGCTTAATGCGGATGCCAAATAAGCTCTGTCTGTCTAAACAGGGCTTTAGACAACTTATCACTTTCACTGTTAACTAAGAGCTATGTTCCACTTCAAATAGACCATTATGCTGAACCCAAAAGCAATCTACATATAAAAATATCTTGCAACATACAAGGGTTAAATACGAATCTGCTTCCAACTTATCTACTTTTTTCCCTTTGTATTTGCATTGAACTGAACTGAGCAGAGCAGGCACTCTTCTTTATTATACACATTTATATAATGTATAGAGTAAAACATACAGTGCCCAAAGCCCGGCTTCTTTTATCTGCTAAAACTACCAACATGACAAGAGAAAGTGTTTTAGGACAAGGCATTCTGTCTGCTGTCTGTAGCATCATTTCAAGATTCTCTCCAAAGAATCTTGTTTATTAAAAATGCATTAAAAAGAATGATTATTGCAAAGCAAAGAACAACAATAGGGGGAAACCACATACAGTGTGTTAGAACCTTACTGCTGGAGGTGAGAAAACACTGGCGTTTAGCCCTGTGAGCAAAAATTTGATAACAAATAGTTTTCTTTCTTTCACTTAATAGAAGGTTGGAATGGACAGAGCTGGTAGTTACAAAATAGTGAAATTGTTCTTATTCTAGAATATTTGTGTTTTTCTAGAATGTGAGAGGAATCAGTAAAACAGCATTGCACTCACCAAAGTAGAGTAAGGAAGTGGCAAGGTAGCAAGCAAATGAGATGAAAAGTACTAATTGCCATCTGATGTCTCACTCACACTTTCTTCTTCAGTCCAGTCATTATTTGGTGCCATTGGGCATATTTTTCTTCCCTCCTTTGACTTTCCCCTATTCACTTGCACTTGCACTTCCATTTCAATCTGCAGAAATGATACCTGTAGCGGAATGACATCCAGATATCCAGAAAGTTTGAATGACATGAACAGTCCCATATGTAAGTGATATGGAAAGACTGTTGCAAAAAATCAGGCAAACTTTTTTTTTTTAATACAAAGAATCAAAATCACAGAAAAACACTATCAGTTTGGGCTTATAAAACTGACAGCAAGAGGACAGCAGGCATGAATTAAATTCTGTACCAGATGCAGATGCTGCACTGATAACCTGCAGTATGCCACCTAACACGGTATCTGTAATGCTGAAACACACACTCAGCTGGGGGATTTATGGTCACAGGAGCGACATCGTATTTTTGCTGATAGCTTAAGGCTTTAAGTGATCGAAAGCTCATTTTGGATTTGCATCTCTATCCATCTTTTCCTTGGAAAACTTAAAAATTAGGGATAAGGTTTTTTAAAAAAAATCTCAAAGATTTGCAGGACAGGAACTCCCAACCACTGGATCTTCACCAAATCACTGGGTTCTGTCACATTCTATTAACTTGGTTCAGTAAGAGCAGGCATAGGCAAACTTGGTCCTCCAGACATTTTGGGACTACAACTCCCATCATCCCTGCCCACTGGTCCTGATAGCTAGAGATGATGGGAGTTGTAGTCCTAAAACATCTGGAGGGATGAGTTTGCCTATGCCTGAGTAAAAACCTAGGTATGAAGCTCCTCAGCCATGAAGCTCGCTGACCAACAAATGCTTTGTATTAAAGAAATGAAGAACAATTCAAGACCTTTGCTGTGCCATCATATTCAGTCAACTTTTGGAAACATGGGAAGACACATCACCAGGAATTGGATAAATTTCAAAGGCTTTCATGGGTCAATGACTTAAAGTTGTCAATCTTGCAAACAAAGTGCAATCTTCAGCATTAACATGATATGACTAATACATGTCCCTTTTCTTATTGTTTTAATTGCCTTAAAACTGAATGTGTTTACAGCAAGTTGAAAAGGTCAAATATCATGGGTGGGTGCCATATAAAAGATGGGTGATTTATGGCTATTTACCTGTACCTTTCATTATGTATGATAAGATAATATAGGACAATTAAGTGCTCTGTGGCTCCATCCTGTTTGCCAATAGATATAGGAAAGTACACTTCAGATGAGACTCTTTCATACACCAGCACATTGCTGCTGTCAGGAAAAGCCAAGGTCTGTTCTCTAAAGACACCTAAAGGAAATTATCTCTGTGGTGTGCATAATAAGCAGCGCCTTTGGGTCTGGTTTACAGTACAGTCACATACATTTCCACCCAAAGGTAAGCCCCATTCATTTCACTTAAACTTACTTTAGGTATGTGTGTATAGGATTGCTGCCTAAATCTAGCAGGTCCATAGTGTAATCCCCAGAATATGATTCAAAAGCCCAGATCAATGGGACTCATTGTGCTTAGGATTTCATTTGTTATTGTCACCCCCAAGTGGCATATATGATGGGATCCATTTAGATTAGTAGAGATGTCCAGCTTTTGCAGGAAACAAGAATTGGTAACTGTAGTGTGAGCATAGGACATGGAAGTTAGGATGATGGAAAGAAGCATTTGAGTTCTGCCACCAGTGGACATATGAGTCACATGATTATAGATAAGCATTATCTATAACCCCCTACATTAGGGGTGAGGAACCTGTGGCTCCCCAGATGCTGTTGGACTGCAATTCCCATTAGGCAACACCGAGAATGCAGTGGTAGTCCAAAAACATCTGGATGGCCATAGGTTCCATATCTCTGTTCAGGAAGGGAAAACACATTGCAGGTATTTTATAAAATCAGTTTGAAGTATTTGTTTATGCAGACAGAAGCAAGCTAAGACAGCCAACCTCATATCCCCCAATGTTTTTCAATCCCAACTCCCATCAGTTCCAGCCAGCATGGCCAATAGTCAAGAGTTGTTGGGCGCTGTAGCCCAGTAACATTTGGGGAGTCCCACACTGAGAATGCCTGGTCTAGACTGTAAAACTGGATGGGGAATCTGTGGTTCTCTAAATGTTGTTGGGTTGCAACTCCTATCACCCATGGGAGTGTTCCTCATCTTTGCTCTACGTGGGTTAGGTTCTGGTTTATCTGGTTTTCAAGGGCCTTCTTCCAGTTCTTGATACCACTGAGTCAGGAAGAGGCCTGAGAAGATAGGTTATGTTGGAAGACATGTGCCTTGTGTCCTAAGTTCAAACATACCCTGTTTGACTTCGTAGACTCTAATACCTAGATTCCACTACCTCAATTCTAATACCTAATGCCTAGATTCTATGTTGTACATTATTCACATGCCTAACTTTGGTGGGGATAGAAATAGAAAGCATGCCCGAGAGTGAGTGAAAAGTGTCTTATAGAGAGTGAAGAAAGGCAATTATATCTTACAACAATGAGAGAAAAGAAAGATTTTGGGAAATGCTGGCCCATTGTGACTTTGGGTAGTATTGACTTTGGGTAGAGATATATCCCTATATAAATATAAACTATATATGTGTTTTAATTACATGTGCAGTCTCCCCACCACCCCATCTAGTCACTTAATTCTCCACTGTCTGATCACTTCATTATTTGCTCTTAAAACAGCACTTGGTCTCCCTCCTGGACAGAGCTTTATAACTGCTTCCATATTAGCAGCAGGACTATTCATTAGCATTATATAATAATGTGTATTTTCTGCTAATAGCATCAAACTGCCAATGCCTTTGTGATGCAACAACTGTCTAATATAATACTGAAAACATTTTGCTTTTAAATTCTTTTATGCTGCTTGAAAGTGCGCAAGACAGTGATAATGGAATCAAAATGTAACCATTTTGTATTTGCAAGCGATTTTGTATTTGCTGCATATTTTTTTGCACACATAAAGACCTCCACTTTATGAATCAGTTCTGCTGGCCAAGTTATTACATGTTCCTGAAGCCAGTTTATCCTTCTGCAAAACATATCTATCACTAATAGACATAAAGCTATTGCACAAGATAGTCTAATAATTAGTAATGCCAATTATTGGGTGATATTTGGCTTTTTGCAGGAAAGAACAATACTAAAGGAAATCTGGGCACTATAATTAAATAATGTGCCCTAAAAAAATCACAAATATGGTTTCCTATCTATCATCTAGCACATGCCTGGGGCTGTTCCTCTGTTGTTATTTTTACATATACACATGCCTGCAACAATGTTGTGTATATTGATCTCCCAGTGCATCCTTTCACAGAGATATGTATCAGGAGACAAATGGGGAAATCAGTATTCTTACATCCATGTCAGAACAAACGAAACTGGCATGACCATTCTCATATTACAAAACTCTTGCACATGAACATGTGCATGCCTGCGAAAGGTACTATGGAAACCTGATATCCCCATCTCCTCGCTAGAATAATCACTAAACCTTCACTTGTTTTGAACCAGACACTTAAGAACACAAAAGATGCTGAATGCAAAACAGAAGCTGACATTTCCGTTTTCTATTGTTTGTCGTTGAGGAGAGTAACATGTCTTCATAAACTATCGCACATACAAAATGAAAATGGGCGATGAAATTTGAAGCGAGCAGTAAGGTCATCCACAGATATACATCTGAATACTGAGGAAAGCTTCACCATGCCTATATGATAGCCATGTTCAAATATATAAAAGGATATCATATAGAGGAGGGAGAAAGGTTGTTTTCTGCTGCTCCAGAGAAGCGGACACGGAGCAAAGGATCCAAACTACAAGAAAGAAGATTCCACCTAAACATTAGGAAGAACTTCCTGACAGTAAGAGCTGTTCGACAGTGGAATTTGCTGCCAAGGAGTGTGGTGGAGTCTCCTTCTTTGGAGGTCTTTAAGCAGAGGCTTGACAACCATATGTCAGGAGTGCTCTGATGGTGTTTCCTGCTTGGCAGGGGGTTGGACTCCATGGCCCTTGTGGTCTATTCCAACTCTATGATTCTATGATTCTATGAGTTAGTTATGCACCTGTTGAAGGAACAGAAGGCCTGCCAGCAAAAACATTGGCAATACGGTAATTTAGCTGTGGCTCAACATTGCAAGTTGCACAATCTCAAAAATTATGCACGTTATTTCCATATAATTTTCACATCAAACATTATGAACTCCATTTCCACTTACTAAAGCAACTAACAGCATGACTAGCAGTCACAATTACTAATTTTTTTAGTTCTCTTTAGCAAAGCCATTTTTCTGAACACAAGATTAAAGTAGCACATGTGCAAACTCGCTTATATTTCAACAGAAAAGCCAGGAAAAGTTTAAAATGTCACACAGGAGTACTAAAAGTGTAAGCATCTTTTTAAGATGCTGGGTTTTTTTATATAAGAAAGGGGAAGATTAGGAGAATCTAATGAAGATCTATACAAAACTTTTAAGACAAATAGTAGCATGTTGTGATCTTGATCATTCTTCTTTCCAATAATGAAATGCCCTCAACTTACAAATTTATCCACTGCAGATAAAACAGGTGGTGGGAAAATTTGTGCCCCGGTGACTTTGGTTGATCTTTACTAATGATCAGGTAGTAGCTGATTTTAGCACAAAGATGAGGCTAGCAGAATACAGCCCATAAGGGACTGCTCAGTATATACACACACACAACCTCAGTTCTCTGCATGGAAGGGTATAAGCTTATATGTCATTATGTTTGTGCAGTTTTAATCAGGCTTTTTAGGTTTAAGAAATGCCCTTGACAAACTGCTCGGCTATGCAAGATGTATTGGTGAGAGCATATTTTCAAAGCCTGGATTTACCGTATTTCATTTTAATTTTAAAAGGTTTTTAAGAAGGTGAACATTTAGACTCTGATACAGAGGCACTTATGTCACAATCCTCAAGTTTAACATGCATTTCAATTCCAATTCAACACAATGTTTTTCTTTCAAGGTAGAGGATACGCTAAACAACATAATTTGTTTAAATGCTTTCTCCCAGGGAATAGTCAACAACTATTTTAATGTGTAGCTATGACTGATAGTATAGAAATGCAAGATTACATAACCTATACACATTACAAGGTTGATGCATTAAAAAAACACTTTCAGTTTAAGGTGTATAGCAGAATATCTGAAGAAGAGAGAGAAAAATCACAAAGATTACAATCTCCACACACAATTATTATTATTGAACTAACGCAGGTAGAAGGCAGATGCAATGTAAGCTATTCAAATGTGCTGGAACATCTCTATTTCCCAAGAGAACAAAGAAGCATATCAGTGAATTGAATGCTGGTTCCATCTATCACTCTTGCAACTTTCCATCTACTCCCTCCTGGCTACAGAAGGTGGCACTCTGGCTTTAGAAGACGGTACTCTGTAGGCAACAGGCCCTCCCTTCCCTGTTCTACATATCATTATGGGAAAGACTGTGTGCAGAGAACTAACTGGCTAGATTCTAGATAGTACAGTCATAGTTTCTACAACAGAATCAGAGGATTTATAGAGTTGGAAGGGACTCCGCCCCCAAGGGTCATCCAGTCCAAATCCCTGCAATGCAGGAATCTCTCCCAATTTTTTTATTGATTTTCCAAATTTATAACAAACATAAGAACAAACAAGGAAAACATAGGAAAACAAGCAAGCAAACAAACATTTATCCTAACTGTTATAGTCCCACTTTTGTTACCACTGTCGGGTGACTTCCTTAAATCCTCCTAGCAGAGTTTCCATGTAACTCATTGTAGCAGTTTTCCACCTGCAATGCAGGAATCTCAACTAAAGCATCCATGACAGGTGGCCATTCAACCCTGCTTAAGGACATCCAGTAAGGGAAAGTCCTCATCTTTGGAGCAGGAAAAAACAAGTTTGCTCCACCCTCCATGTGACAGCCCTTTAGATATTTGAAGATTGCTATCATTACCTCCCAGTTCTATGTTCTTGGTCCTATGTACACTGTGAAACAGCACTTGTAAACACCCAGTTTACAAGTCCTGATTATAAGCCCCCAGAAGCTGCAAGGTAGTTCTAAAACTATAAACCAAAGAAATTAGCCACTTCTCTAAGCATTACCCTCTGATTCTCAGATATAACCGTAGTTTTCTTTTTTGTCAGAAGTGCCATTTTACTTTTTAGAGAGGGGTTGAAAAAGCTATAGTACTGACAAAGGACTGTCTTACAGCAAGAATGGGGAACCTGTGCCCTCCTCCTCAAGTGTTGTTGTGGAACTACAACTCCCATCATCCCTGACCATTGGGCCATGCTGGCTGGCACTGATAGGAGTTGAGAGTCCAACAACATCCAGCAGGCCACACATTCTCCATCCCTGTCTTAAGGACTGGTCTTAAAGCACAGAGCACAACAACGATTGCTCCAGTGGAGAAACACCATCCTTAATGTTGCCTTTTCAACAGAAATTGTTCAGTGATGTTACACAAGCACAATAGTGTGGGTCAGCAATGATCCTCCAGAAACAGCTACCGTTACCAGAAGAACCAGTGTACTGGGGTGAGTCATATACAGTGGATGGTGTGAGACTGAATTATGCACACTAACTAAAGGATTTTGTCCAACCCAGAGCATGTTATGTTAGGTATATTTGATTAAAAATATTTTAAAATGGACTCATACCAATTAGGCAGAACACAACACATTATTTATGTAGACGCAGTTATGTTTCTTTATCTATAAGATCAGGATACCTGTACAGTGGTACCTCGGGTTACAAACGCTTCAGGTTACAGACTCCGCTAACCTAGAAATAGTACCTCAGGTTAAGAACTTCAGGATGAGAACAGAAAACGTGCAGTGGCGGAGGGAGGCCCCATTAGCTAAAATGGTACCTCAGGTAAGAACAGTTTCAGGTTAAGAACGGACCTCCAGAATGAATTAAGTTCTTAACCCGAGGTCCCACTGTATACAAAATGTTTCATTACTATCTCCTAACAATGACCCCTCAGTATGACCAGCCACCCTTTTAGGTTTCAGACATCAGCTGATTCACAAAGTTGGCAGAACTGGGATGGTAAGAGTTGTAGTTCATCCATCTCAATTATTACCGGCACCTCAATCGAAGCACTGCATAAGCAGTGACACTACAAACACTGACACTACAGTTTGGCAGATATTCTATCATAAATTGCCCACCAACCTTATACTTTCGTTTGGAAAACTCTCTCTCTCTTTTTAATGAAAAAATGTTAGATGTTTGCAGAGCACTGAGAGATGCAAATATGCTCCTTTATGATTTACAAGATATGAAGTTTATCATTTCACTCAACGTTCTTCAAGCAGCTTTCTGTAAGGCAAGGGTAGTACTAGGTGCATCACAAGCTAACTTATTTATGGTTAAGTAGCAAAGTGAAATGGAGCTGCCAAAGCCTGTATCAAAAACAAGAAGAAATCTGACAAACTCTTTGCAAAATCCAAATGAGAATCGTTGGGCCTACTGCTTTCTGTGTTAAGCAACAACAACAACACTGGCGAAATCTGCCACTGGATGCCATTCAGCAAAATTACAGGTGTCTGCTATTTCCTTATTTATAGATGTTTTACTCCCATCGCTAAATGACAGATTTGGAGCTTACATTGAAGTTTTATTGCTTTGCTGTCTTTTAGCAAATATAACTAGTAAGTTGAACCATCACTTTCTTACTACCTGCATTTCATTAACATAAAAGGATAAACTTCGATTTCAGTTGCATTTAACTGTCATTGGGAGATTTATGCCAATACAAGATTGTTGAGCTTTTGAAGATCTGCCCTCTCACATCCTGTGTGATACACAACTCTCCCTTTACAGATTGCTAAGCAGGTGTCAGTTTTTCATATGCACAAATAAAATAATCCACTAAACTATTTACAACTTCTTAGAGAACCTTAATGATTAAAATGATTAAAATACACAAATTAAAATACACCAATACAATGATGAATTTTTGTCCTATAATGACTTGATGTATGCAAACACTGCAACAAGCAGAACACAGCAGTTTGTGTACTTATTTCCTGTCACTCCTTTACTCACTGGATGGTTACAATCAGGGAAATGTCAGGATAACACCAAAATGTTATCTTGCCCGAAGTGGGAAGTAGAAACCTCCTTAAATTCCTATAATTCCGTATATAACATTCAATGGTGAGTTATTTACACCAGGAAAGTTAAAGACTAGTGATTGGAGAGAAAATAGCTGATGGTATTATTTAGTCCGAAGAACAGGCAACTGGAAAACTGGGGCCCAGATCCACACTTCCATTATTATTGACCATTGAGCCACCCATGATGTAAAGTAGAGTGCATACTTGAATGAAGCTCCAAACTGCTCTGCTAACTTGATGAAATGGATAAAGACATTTATCCATCAACACAACATTCAGCCACCACATTAACTACTATTTTCTAAGGTTTATGAGCACTGAAAAAAACAATATGACTGCAGCCAGTGCCTTTTTCTGGGGGGACGCAGGGGTATCCCTAAACATTTTGTGACTCTGTACTTTTGTCCATTTACTGTATTTATTTTCCCTAATTTGAACAATAAAATGGTGGAAATTGAGTACCCCTAAACATTTTTGTTGGGGGGGGGAGCACTGACTGCATCATTAAACATAAGGCGGGTGAGGGGCGTTCCTTGAGCTGTTAGAGGAAAGCTGCACCACAGCTTGTTGGTTTGGTGAGAGGTGGGACTGGCTTGGTGTGGATGAAGGAGGAAATGGGAAACCTGATCATACCACTCTCCATGGCTTTATAGTCCTGATGACTTTTCTTAACCTCAGAATAGCATGTTCATCTTAGACATCCCTTACTGTAAGGGCCTCAGGATGACACATATAGGGTGGTATTCAACCCACTGAAATCAACTGACATCTTAGGGCTGTTAATTTCAATGGGACTACTCTTAAGTAAAACTTAGTTTCATACTATCCATAATATTTTCTGTTTTATAACCTCACAATTATCCTCAGGTAAGTAGGATTGAATAATAAAGACTGGAGATGGTCAACCAGTGAACATCATGGATGATAGGTCATAGCCACACAAATTGCTTTAATCAAAGTCCAACATTCACTGCATGCATGTGAGACTGCATGCATGCACTGCAGGTCAAGCTTTTTCTTGGCTTGAAAAATATAGCTGTGGTGGTGATCCTTCTGTTCCATTTTTTTTTTCTGCAGGCCCCAAAATAGTATCTTTGAAATTCATATACATCCTGAGCCTGTTAGCATTTTCTTTTCTTGACTTAACGAAGTATTAAATGAAAGCAAGAACTGCTGCAATATGACAAGAGTGTTTTTAATATTAAGTTGAACAGCTTTTGAATCTAAGGTGACAACCACAAAAATTGCTTCTGACTACCCTTATGGGCATCCAGCTACAGAAGCAGAAAGACCCTTATCTCTCCCACTACACAAAGCTAGCTATGCAAGATCCCACTGTGAATGCAATGGAGTTATGTAATCAAAATAGCCTCGAGTGGCAGCTGCTTCATTCCAATGCTTTCAGAACATAGGCTAGCCATATGTGGAGACAGCGACCCAGACTTGAACTGAAGGATGAACCCTACTGGAGTACGATGGCCTCATGGCCTACACACAAGTGTAGGAACACACAGGGACTGTAGAGAATACAGTGGACTGAACATGTAGGTCCAACTCAAAGTCAAATGTTTTCTTATCAGTTAGTATTGAGCTCCATCACTGTCTACTCTTCTAAGTTCCTAAACTATAAAAGAAGATTGTGATGAAGTTTTCTGAACAGTTAGAAGGAATGCAGCTTGCAAATAAAATACACAGACTTTATCATTATATATATATATATATATATATATATATATATATATATATATATATATATATAGTGTCTTTGCAACAGCCGCCTTGTTCCCATACTCTGCTGTAACTTAATCTTGAGTACATGCAACTGAAATAGATAATAATATCCCCTCTTTGCCCCGTCTCCGTCTCTCAACTCCTGCTCTGTTGTCTGCCCTGAACAGATGTAAATTCCTCAGGCAGGACCCTGTCCTCTTATAATTTGCATGGGAATGTGCATATTGATGGTATTTCCACTCATATACACGTATGAATCATTCTTGCCTTGCCTGGTGGCTCTTTCTTGACATCAAACATTAGCTAGCTGAAGAGCTTTCAACTGCAGTGTGTGTGTGTGTTTGCGCACGCGTGCGCACATGCATGCAAACTGTGAATCTCAAACAACCCAAGCAATAATAAAAAACTACTACATGGGAATCTCATACCTTTCTAATGTATAAGAACACTTTAACTTAGATAACCCAAACACATATAAGTCCTGAAAGGTTTGTCTAGTATCATTCAGCTGCATTAGCAATGCCTAGATACTGATCTAAGAAAAACTTGTATCTTAAGCATAAAACTAAGGAAGGAACTATTAGAAGATGAACAGGACAGAGTTATTTATGCAATATGTCAATGATATCAGACACTGGGGAAGTGACATTGGTTTCCTTGACACACCATTATAGAAATGGAGTAGATGACATTTTTAGTGATTGTGGCTGGTTCTGAAGACCTGGGTTATTATAGACCATGAGTTGCCAACATTTTTGAACCAGTGGGTACATTTTGAATTTTGAGAGCACGCTGGGAGCACCAGACACAGAACAGCTTGTTCATGTAAATGTAGCTATACTTCATTACAAGATCCTTATTGTAAGAAGATAAATCTCAATTTCTGAATTTCTCTATGCTACATTAATAATTCCAAATGAAGCGGAATGCCTCCTCTCCCTCTCATATGCCTTACCTTTACGCCTTTTCCAATCTCTCCCTCTTAGTCTTCTCATCCTAATCCCTTTCTTTTACTTCTTTACTAGCTTTAAATGCTGATTAATTCAATATTTATCAGATTCAAAGTAGTGATCAGCAAACTCTGTGTGCCTATTTGGGGTTGGGGTAGATTGCTTTGAACACATCCATAAAATTATTTGGGATCCGGCTGCTATATGTAAGAATGTAGGTGGATGTTTAGAGACAAAATAGTGCATGCACAGTTGAAGGGTGTGATGAATGGGGAAAGTGTCCCATACAGGACCTACTGAAATAAGGAGAACTGCACAAGAGGCATGCTGTGCACTGAAGTGGTTGCTTACAGATTGTGCCTCAAGGAAAAGACATCTAGAATAACAGAATTGGAAGGGAACTCATCTAGTTTGTGTACATTCATCCCTTATGGAATCCGGATTACTGAACTTCAAGGCAACCTCACTTCCGTTTCCAGGTGTAGAAATAGTAGAGAATATAGTTGAGTGAATGTTAAGAGACAAAACCTGTATACTCTGAATTCTTCCGTTTATAAGGTTCCCATTTCACTAGATTAATTAATCTGAATTTGAGCAGATGCCGACTGCAGCTCTTAACTGACAAAAAACAGTTCAAGGTCTTCAAATTATACTGTTCTTCTGACCCAAGTTACACCTCCTATTAATAATCAGCAGGCAATTGAATTGAAGGTATTCAGCAAACCATTAGCTGTTGAAAATACTTATTTTGTGGTTCTTCTTCAAATGTACATTATATTACACTTATATTAGGGTTAATGCATAAATGCCAGTTCTTTCATAATGGATCATACAAGAGCAGCAATGTACGCAATTCAATCTCTCTCCCTCTTTCCAAGGTGGCTGGGCTTCTATGCTCATTGTTTCTCCTTAGTGAGCCCCACTCACACCACTCTCACCGACAGGAAGGTTGGATGGAAGAAATGGTAGGAAAACATGAAAGCAAAGACATGAGCGTATTAAAGGAAGTATTAAGAGGCATTGGCTGTACATTCTGCCTCCATTGCAAAGGGCTTTCATCTGTTCTGTGAGATATAAGGTTCTGTAACATTTTAAACACCACTTTATAAAATATCCTTCTGCAAAACTATCACTGCATCTTTACAGAGCTGCCTGCCACTGCAAAATGATGCTAGCGTTAGGGAGGAGTTATAGGCACCAGGCCAGAAAGAGTGGTAACCCCACAAAAAAGGGAGGAAGGGAGGGAAATGTTTCAAACAAGGGAACCTTAGTAAAAAGCCAGTGCATTGTGGGTGCTTTTATAGAGAAATTATACATACACCCTCTGTTTATGTTATTAAAACATTGCAGGTAGGCAAGGATGGTGTAATTTATCTAATGCTCTTTTATATTTATGCTTCCTTAGGTTTCATGCCATTTATTAAGTTTTCAGCCTTGCCTGCAGCAAAAGGATAAACAAAAGCAGATGTGAGACTCTCCTGTTTAAAGGGCCTGCCAACCTCCTGCAATGCATATAACCAGCTGGGAAAGACTGATTACCATCATTTCAGCTTTTGCTGTTCAATTCGCTCTCTCCTCCTCTAATAAGCCCTGGGTCCCTAACCATACTCTAAAGTGCTGTATCCCGTTAACAGCTATGGTTAACTGAATTACCTTCCAAATTGAATGGCTAGGAAATCATCCTGGAGGGGGAAACCATTTACACCAAAGCAAACTGTGCCACAGCCAAACCATATTCAAATTCTTAGTCAAGCAAAGTCTTGCTTATTGCAATTCACTCTATGTGGGGCTATCCTTAGGCCTGGTACGGAAGTTCAAGCTTGGATACTGTGGAGCAGCTAGACTGCTGGTGGGAACAGACTACCACCAGCACATAAGACCACTTCGTAAAACATGCTTCCTCAAATGCAGCCCTCTAGATGTTTTCGGCCTACAACTCCCATGATCCCTAGCTAGCAGGGCCAGTAGTCAGGGATTATGGGAACTGTAGTCTCAAAACATCTGGAGGGCAGAGTTTGAGGAAGCCTGTCATAAAAACTTGAACTGACTGCCCATATCCTACTGGGTTCAAGGTCTTTGTATTAATTTAGAAGGTGCTTAACAGCTTGGTCCAGGATATATTGATGAATTATGTGGAACTCCTTCCTGGCTGAGATTTGACAGACCCCCCCCCCCTCACTGTTGAACTTCAGGCTCTTGACAAAATACCCTTCTATTTCAGCAAGCCTTTAAAGGATGTTTTCTGCTTTTTATGACTTAGTTTAATCAATATTTCCCATTGCATGCTTTTTAATTTTGATGTACAGTTTAGAAATGTTTGTAATTAAGTGGTATATAAATATCTTAAATAAATAAATAAGTCTCAGGTTGGACCCAAACATCTGAGAGAAAACTTCCCACTCATGCACTCTGGCCCTTCAGTTGTTGAAAATCTGTTCCTGGAGAGCGGACTGCCCAGAACAACACAGGGATCTGTTGTTGAGGCTGCAGGAGGTAGAGGGAATCAGCACAAATGGGGGTGGGTCTCCCTTTGTGCAAATGGAGGTGCATTTCTGCTTGCAGATGGTGACATATACAAATTTGTAGTGCTTGCTTACGAAGGCTGTTTCCTTCATCTAGCTGTAGCCAATTTGGTACCTTCCAAATATTGTGGACCTCAACTTCCATCAGGTCCAGCTGGTATGGTCAACACTCACGAAATTCTGGGAGTTGTAGTCCACAACATTCAGAGGGCAACATGTTGGCTTCCCCCATCTTATTTCATACATGATTGCAGTGATAAAATAGGTTTTCTCTCTCTGATAAAACTAGTAGAAAATAATATCCCACTACAATCCTATACATATTTATACAAAAGCACGGCTTACTCCTTGGTAAGTGTGTTTAGGACTGAGATCTTCATGGAATTGCAAGACTGTGTGTATAAACGCTGCAAAAGAGAAAAAGTGAACACACTGGAGTTACTATAAAAGTGCAACCAGGGTAGAATTTGAAGTGAAAATCTTTTCCATAGTGCTGAGACAGCTACTGAAACCTAAGAGAAGCATTACTACAACAATACCATTCCTCTATCTGGAATAACCAGACAGTCTGCTTTATCAATTTAGTTAACACACTAACACAGTAGATTCACAATTGTTGCCTTGCTTTATACCATATCCCCGCATACTTCCACTATCATCACAAGCCTTTGAAACCACAACTTTTATTTATCCTCATGGTCAGTCATTAGAATATCAAGTGAAATAATATCTCTCTCTCTCTCTCTCTCTCTCTCTCTCTCTCTCTCTCTCTCTCTCTCTCACACACACACACACACACACACACACACATACACACACACTGGTTTATTTCCTATGGGAGGGTAAACTTTGGGTAAGATGGGGAGAAGGCACTTGATCGGATAAAGGATGGCTAGAGATAGCACTGGAACTTTGAGCACCACCTCATCCGGGTGTACCAGTCACTGCACTTACAAATTACAATATCGAAACAAAGCTCTCGGTTTATTTTTAAAAATAGTTTTTTCAATTAGAATTTCTTCAAAGCAAGGAAGTCAAGCCTAGTTTATTAAGATGCACCACTGGAAAATGTTAACTTCTGCATTTGAAACACAGCCAGTCAACAATTTCTTAACCGTAGCAGCAGCAGCAGAAAGCTCAGTTACAACAAATTGGGAATTCCCTGTGTCATGACAGGATCAGACTGTGAATTGTAAAGTTCCAGAGAGGATCAATAACTGTCAGAGTGAGAAGAAAGTGAGCACTAAATTCATTCGCCTTTCATCTGCAACAAATGGAACAGAAAAATCTGATGGATAACAGAACCTTCCATTTCTATAGCATACTTGTTGAACTAGACTAGCAACGCAGAGATGATTCTTGACACGTGTCTCCAGAGATCCAAAAGCAATTATTAAACTCTTTTACAAAAAAGAGAGAGAGAGGGTAACACAATACATACGCATGCACACACAGTTACAGAAGGTAAAGCATGTGAACCCAATAGGAACTCATGCACTGGGCACAAGAAAAAAATAAGTTACAAAATGCATAAAACAATGTAAGGGAATGGGCTGGATGTTAAGTTTGGCATAATATTGATATTTCTTGTAAAGCGCTGTTTCTGTTTTAATCCAAATACAAAATAACAACAGAACTTTTTTTAAAATCCACATTTAAAGTCAAGAAAGGAAGGCACAGGTGAAAATGATCAAAAATACTTTACTGCATCCATTTGCAGAAAATATCCAAATAATTTAGGTTTTTGGTACTATTCAGATAGCGTTAGCACTTTGGCTCTTGTATCCAATATTTATCTTACCACAGGAAAGGAAAAAGAGGGTGAGGACAAGCTTTCATTTACATGCTTTGCCCTCTGACATATTATGTCATGCTGCAATGGTTCAAGGCTGATACACTTCCCTTCAACTCTTGACCCAGAATACGAAAGCGTGCAATGTGATAATCTGCAGGGTTTTACCTTGCTGTGTTTTCATGGTGTATCCTGTAAACAATCACATGGTGTGGAAAGAAAACCCTGGAAGCCTTCTCTCCTTCTTGAGGGGGGAGCAAACAGATACCATTCCACTTCCTTGTATCCTAATTAGCCTAAGAGCTGCCGCACTGCTAATACAGTGGTACCTCGGGTTACATACGCTTCAGGTTACATACACTTCAGGTTACAGACTCCGCTAACCCAGAAATAGTGCTTCAGGTTAAGAACTTTGCTTCAAGATGAGAACACAAATCGTGCTCCGGCGGCGCAGCGGCAGCAGGAAGCCCCATTAGTTAAAGTAGTGCTTCAGGTTAAGAACAGTTTCAGGTTAAGTACGGAGCTCCGGAACGAATTAAGTACTTAACCTGAGGTGCCACTGTATAGTTATGCATGCTAATTGACATGTACTTCCATAGCATCATCATAAAGTAGAAAAAAAATAAAAATAGCAAAATAGTATAATTATTTAGAGTGTACTTCTCGTGATGCTTACAACTCTTAAAACTAGGTCAGTGTTTTTATCGCCATATTACAGGCTGGGGTAGGTGTGCCCATGTCTGCATGCATTCTGCTGTTGCACAGAAGGTGTGGCGAGATTTGAACTCGCCAACCCAGACGGCATGTATTCAAGTACGGTGTGGTACTATTCAATTCCAAAAATGTGACAATACCGATTATAGGAGAGATTTCCAGCAGAATCCTCTACCGCCAACCCAGAAAGAACAATATTATAAAATATCCTTACCTCCCTTTCTTCCAGATTTCTCTTGAAGATACCCAAGCTCAATTTATTTAATACAGTTAATAGCACTGTAATTTAACAAACAAGCTCCCTTATTTGATGATTACCTGCCCAGGGTAATCCAGTACTTCACTTAAACCATACGCCCTGAGATCTAAACACATTTACTTGGATACCGCCGATATTTCTACAAAGCATGCTTTCAAACAAGTGTTGGTTCATAGGATACAATCCTGTGCATACTTATTTATAGGATGCCCTACCTTTATCTGACCTTTAAACAAAACATAAAAAGAGAGAATAGGAGGGACCGTGTAGCTGCTAATTGACAGCACCTGGATTTACCCATTATGGTGATATGGATTGTAACTCTAATTTACAGTATTTTTTTCTTCTAAATTTTCATCTATACATATTATTATTATTATTATTATTATTATTATTATTATTATTATTATTATTATTATTCAGACTGCGGTTCATTTAAAAAATGGGGCAGCCAACATAAATTAGCTTGTGCAAATTTTATGCTAAGCTTTATCTTCCTACGTACTTTTTGAAACAGGTCATCCTACTTAGGAGTGAGGCACTGTGAATCTAGTGGGACTTATCTCCCAAGGAAAGATGGCAGTTTTTGTCCAGCTTTTCATTTACATGTATACATCAGCTTGAAATGACACACTCATGGCCAGCCATTCACTTGATTTCCTCAAAGATTCTTCTCCTCACCACCACCCCATTTAAATAATCATCTAGCATTTGCTTCAGAGCGCAGTGCTAACCCATGTGACAAAACAATGTAAGCCATTGGGTTGTTGAGTGCAAAAACGCAAAACAAAATCAACAAGCCGTTTTTGAGCTTTTTTTTATAGAAAAGCAGCAAAAGTAGCACTGCCAGAATCTAAATGGTACTTTGAAAGAAAAAAATAGTGTTATATATAGATAAATAAACTATGTCCCTAAGATGATTTGTACCATGCTGCAAGTTGTCATATTTACTTAGGAAGTGATTTCCTTTCTGACCGGAAAGAGGGGGTACTATAGAATTTAGCAGCCTACAAAATGCAAATAACAGTTGACAAGGCAGATGAAATCAAGAGGGACACCGAGAATGAACAGACACAAGATGTTTCAAAAAGGAAGGGAAACTGAAAAAAAATACAGTAAATTAAGTTTTCTGCTCCCACTAGCAGCATCACCTCACCTCACGACTTTTGTATGAAAAACTGTCTTCTAGCCCTTAAGTGCATTAACTACGAGACAAAAGAAGAAATTATTAAAAACAGACTTTATCTCTTTGCAGTGAAGCTCCACATCTTTGTACCCCAAAGAAAAAAGCTTCTCCTGCTCCCCCCGCCCCTTCTCCTTCCTTCCTCCCTTGGAACAAAACATACATTTAAAAGATGCTGACAGAAGGGTTTCAAAGTTCCATTGTTTCAGACACATATTCAGAAACAGCTGGAATGCTATAGACTCTTGTTGCTTGCTTTTGTAATGAAGAAAGTGCAAGTATGAGGAGAAGACTAAGTGGCCAGTCTCTCCCTGTCCTTTAGATACTGTATATTTTTAAAATAAAACAAATAAGTGGCTAAAATAGTGACGCAACTTGCTGCTTCTCAGATTTCGCCCGATTTCAAAACTGTCTTGTCAACACTGCCTCCTAAATTAAAGAAGAAACTCCTTGCAGGCTTGATTCTATCTTTCCAATGAACATTTACAAAAATCTGGCTCACTCCACCTCCAAAGAAACATCGCACCCTTCTTTCTCTTTCTTTCTTTCTTTCTTTCTTTCTTTCTTTCTTTCTCTCTCTCTCTCTCTCTCTCTCTCTCTCTCTCTCTCTCTCTCTAACAACCTGCTTTGCAGAATGCAAAAAAAGGCAGTTTGCAAAAAAAGAGAGCAAAACTTTTTAAACACATGGGGCTTTCAACTTGAATGCTAGACAAATATGTGGAGAGCAGGGTGACCTTTTCCTTATCTCCCCACTGACATGTTTAATCGCTTCCAAACAGAAAACACTATTTTCTGCCACCTCTTCCTGCAAACACCTCTAAAGCCTGTATGGATGGTAAACAGTTAATCTCCCAATATCCCCTGCTGCCTGCGAAAAATCAAGGAAACAATTGAGACATTGTCCAGTGAACAAGACTCCCAGGGATTGACATTTTTGTTTATGTCCCAGTTCTCAGCCTGTCAATTTTCACTACCACTAGTAAAGCCTGACTTGCACCAACATAGTCCACCCAGAGCTCAAAAGGCTTCACTTCATTTATTTTATTAAAGCCATGGTGTCTGTTTATGATTCAAAGTCTCTCTCTCTCTCTCTCTCTCTCTCTCTCTCTCTCTCTCTCTCTCTCTCTCTCTCAACTGCTCCATCTCCTTTACTTTTTTGGAATATTGCCTATTAGGCTGGTGTTGCAACTCCTTCTTTCCAGAAGGCTGCCAAGGAAAGTAACAAAATATTTTTTTAATACCAATGTTTACAGGGCTTGCCAAGATGAGGGGAGGAAAAAAGTTCATGCTTTATTTATTTATTTTTAAATAGCACACAAACATTTAAAAATAAGCCTTGTGCAATTTTTTTTGGAACCCAAATCAAAGGAGCGTGTGAGGAAAACACTGGTGTGTGGGGGGGGGTGAAAGCCACCCACATGGGTCTACTCCATGAGGGCAAAGGAGAACCACACTGAAATGTAGTTACAGAGAAGCCCTCAAGAGTAAAGCAGTACTTTCACCTGTTGCTCAGTGCTGAGTCGCTTCATTTTCAACCTGAGTTTCTACATATATTAGTAGTTCTAGGTCTGAAATTTCAGTCTCACATCATACCTTCCCCCTTCCTTCCCTTTGCCAAGACTGCAGTATTATTATTTTTTAACTCTCTCCCATTACTTTATCTCCATGAAAAGCACACACAGTGGTTACCAGCATTTCCTGTTTGCAGAATGTGCTTTAACTATATCACACCCTACACTGCTGTGATGGAATGCACAACATATGGTATTGTGAAAGGGTTTACTGTTGAATAATGGCAGAAATGCAGTCCTGCTGGTTTATATCAAACCCTGTCATTCTCTTCACGGAGGTCTCTCCCTCTCTCTCTCTTAGCAATGAGGTACAACATGCACACAGCAACATTATACAGGCTTTATGGAGGGTGTTTTCAATGCAGGCATTCAGACTTCCATCGTCTGTAAGCAGCTTTTCGCATATTAGATACAATAAAATAGAGGGATACTTCACACATCGTGCATTAATTAACACACTGCTACTTCCTGCACTGTCCCTCCTAATATTTTTTTTACTGTCCCTCCTATTTAATGCATGCACACACATGCGCACACACCATGTGCTTGAAACATAAACATCTTAACAGCTATATACCCCACTAATGGCTACAACAAACGGTGCCTTAACCAAGCTGGGCCCAGGACTTGGTTCATCCCACACAAGACTGTTGTCAGCATTAATATCTAAAACAATAGCTGTGAACTGCTAGTGACTGTGTCTTACAGCTAACCAAGCATGCAGTCCTGGACATCTTTTCACATGTGCAGGACAGCTTTTCCCAACCTGGTGTATCCCAACTATTTTGGCTCTGACCCTGCCTAGGCAAAATGGCTGTGCGGGCTGCAGTTTATGGCAACTGGGAACTAGGCTGGGAAGTGTCGGTATAGAGCTAGCTAGCTCAATGGTTAGAGGAAACAAAATGAATACATCCTATAAACATTTCTACTGTGTTACTGTTTCATGCATTTTGGATTTAGGACTAGAGCCTTGTGAATCTTGGCTCAATTGAACCTTGAATGATCATGCCAAGTCCATGACTTGGGTAGTGCATCGAGAGATAATAACTTTACAGAAACATGTTACACATCAACAATTTGCCACTTCTGGACATTTTGTCTCATGTTGCGTGACGTTTGTGATTGTGAAATATTGGGAAAGCTTGAAATGCCTACTTGTGCCTAGATTCCCAAAGTATGGGGCAAAAATGTCAACTCAAAATACACCAACCTTTTATTGTAAACCATAACCTTGCTTAATAGACCTTAATACTGCTCAAGTTGGGTTGAAAGTTCAATACCCTTAAAAGTAAAATAATAATAATCAAGATTTCTGAGCTTGTTAAAAATATCCAAGTGCTAATAAGCCATTGCAACCAGGATGCTGCTAGAAGTTCTTTCAGGATGGAAGTCTGGCAACTTGCTTCTGGGTGGCCCATTTAATAATCCCAAGTAGTGTGCCATAATTCGCTAAAACTGTGATAGCAAAGTACAACCGTGTAATGTTTGTCTTGTGCAAGTAGCAACATGCAGTAACAGCAGGGCAGTTTGAATACGTAAGTACCTAGGAACAGGAATGTGACCTAATAACATAGAAGTGTCTAACAATACTTGTTAGTATTATGACGATAATGAAGGATAAACATATTACTACTATTGAGAGAGCTTAATAAGTCAAGAGGCCTTTCACTATCCAAATACCATGGAATATATAACCTCTGTAAACATGCAATATTGAGACTCAATTTACATATATTCACCGGTGCTTATAGCCACTAACTCACTGAGGTATGAAAACTACAGGGAGATACATTGAATATGCACCAGAAAGTCCTAACTGGCAGTGGTTCTACAGTGCTTGCCTACTGCCTGTATACAAATATGCATTCCATACACCGTTGGATATGCACCCTTTCTACAGAAAGGCCTATGTGGATGGATAGTCAAAGGAATTTGCAGTGGGTTCTTGGGATTCTATCTAGAACCTTTCTTGTCCAGGTTTCAAGAATCTGGTGACTGGAGGATTTCTCATCATAGTATTTTCCTAGATCATATGACCATGAACCCTGATGTTAGCAAGCCTGAAATACAATCCATTCTGGAGCCACCCTGGAGCGGCTAATCTACTTACTACTGTTATTTGCAACTGAAGACGACCACACAGTCAAAATGCATTTAAGAACTTAAATAATGCTGTTGGTTATGTTCTTCTTGTGTCTTCACATTTTATTTCATTATATGTGATAATATATATGATTTTAAATTCTTTATGTAAAATAATATCAAGGGGGAAATTGCAATTTTAATGGTCTTGATACTGTGCTTCAGTGGTCAGGAACTATTCTTTCTTTCTTTCTTTCTCTCTTTCTTTCTTTCTTTCTTTCTTTCTTTCTTTCTTTCTTATTCCTCTAGAATTTTTTTACCTAAAGTCCAGAATTAGAACATTTTTTAACACTTCTGTCAAAATATGGCTTTGAGACAAGAAAAGCCTTTTCCTGGACAACCTTATTATTTCCAATCTAATGGATTAGTGCTCAACAGTCTTTAGACATAGCCCATAAGCAAGTTGTTCACATCTAATTTAAATTTTACACTGAATCTTCTGAGCAGTGCTTTTATTCTCTCCTACAAATATGAAGGGACAGTAGAAACGTGAGATAAATACAGAGGGCAAAATGTCTGAAGAGCAACACAAAATGCCCACCCAAAGCTCCTGAACTGTATTCACCAAAGTAACATTATGAATTTATAGCAGCTTCAGCAAATAGTGATTCTAACTTCCTTGATAATATCAAAGATCCGTTGTTTTCTTTAGGTTGCACCTGGACAGCTGTGGTAATTCTTTTTTTAAATTATTTTTAGGAACAGTACCCAAATCTTACTGCATCCTTACTTTACAAAGACACTGATTCTGCTTTTCCAGTTTACATTGGGAATCGTATTAAACACCTATTTCTTGAATTGGATTCAGCCAATGGGCAGTCCATGGCTCAAATGTCAAATCTATAATTATTTAATTCCAATCTCTTTCACTATGTCAGATTACATTCAGTTTTAGCTTTAATTACAACTTGCCTGAAGTAGTCTTGTATCAGGCAGCCCAGCCAAGTCTCCCACACTGATTAGGCAACACTTGGGATGGAACAGCCTCACACATCAACAACGACAGCACCACAGATCTTCACTATGAGCCAAGCAACAGTCCTTTACTAATGAGCCTAAATATTGCAGAATATCATTCCCAAGAGCTTCTAATAGTTGAAAATTATTCCCCACATCTTATTATTCCACAGAACCCTCTCCCCCCAAAAAAAATCTGTGAATAATATCTGCTAACCACTTAGCAACCAAGAGAGAATGCCATGGTGGGAATTGCAGAGTATTGCACAGTATTATGTAAGTTCCATTATCCTCCAAACATTTTGCAAATTCCCTTCCATTTGACAAAAAAAGTGCAATAAACACAGTTTTCAAGGCGAGACTGTTCCACCGGGCAAACAGAAGGGCTTGCACAGACAGAACTATCTCCTTCATACTACATTGAATTCCACCCTGTATGTTTACATTATATCATTGCTCAAACATCCATTGCTCATAGCTTAATCAAGAAGTCTTACATTTCACACTGACTGGAACCCAGGAACTAGGACATCAAAACAAACACATTGTTTTAGGAATCACTCCTTTACATATTGCTTGGAATGTACAGTTGGTTTTAAATGAAGTTTAGCTGAATAAACTCTAGCACAGTAGCTAAGTACTCCTGCAGCATTTATGTATACACTGATTCATTCAGGCTTTTTCCATCAGTGACTTTCAATCTTAGGGTATGAATGAAGATTACCAAAATGCCAAGGTTCTGGAATGCCCAAGGCCATGCCTTCTAAGGCAATGCAATTACACTGAACAACAGTGTAATCTGATAGAAGACGTGAACTCTTAACAGATGGTAGGAAGCATACATTCAACAGCTGTACTTGGTTTGTCTTTTCAAGACTTTACATGGCAGTGTCTATTCTTTGCAAAACAGTCTGATATCCTAGACTTATCATTCAGCAAAAGATTACAGAGAGATGCAGTGACTTGGTGTTCTTTTCTTCTGCTTCTACTTTTTTTAAAGAAGGCAGATGCCTTATTATGTGTTAACAATCCATATCCTAAGAGTTTTGGATTTCTGTTTGTCAGCTTAATTCATTGATCCAAGTTCCATATTATAATATGTGAAATAACACCTGAGCTACATGGAATGAAATCTCCTCCTACCTGTTGCTTCCCAAGGATTCAGCAAGCTATTGAATGCTGTAAATAAGAGTGTGAATAAATAGTGAAATATTACCAGTCACATTTAGGCATGTAACAGTTATTTCCAAGTTACTACAAATAATGCCATGTTGGCTGACAATATAAGCATTGAAAGAAGAGGAGATTGGTTTCAGTTGCAGTGCACCAGTTATAAGCATGCTAAAGTAATTAGTGATTATTAAAAGTTGTAATTTCAGTTCTCTCTGAAGATTAACTGCATATAGAGATGTCTGAAGCTCGTCATAAGGAATATTAAGATGGGTTGTGGCCCAGTGTTAGGGTATCTGTTTTGCATGCAGAAGGTGCCAAGATCAATTCCTGGCATAGCCAGAGAGGGCTGGAAATGCCCCCTGTCTGAAACCATGAAAAGCCATTGCCAGTCATTGTGGACAATACCGAGAAGGATAAACTAATAGTCAGATTCTGTATAATGCTTATGTGTTCCTATGAGGGCAACTGTCATTAGGTTGTAGCCACTGGGGATGAACAGCAGAACAAGAGGGGTAGACAGTCATATCTCTAAGGCTAGGACAGCCAGAGTGGTGCCCTTCAAACGTTGCTGGCTACCTCTGCTCTAGATGAGCCACAGTTTAGCAGCCAGGAATGAGTGTCAATATTGTGTTCTTGCTCATCACCCTTCCTTCAGTCAGTGCTTGCATCCTCTTAATTCATATTCTTCTTTATTGCACTTTCAATGTCCTAGGCTTTCATTTTGCCTTGCTAGGCATCTGGATTTTCATGCAAGTATTCCTAATAACTGCTAAAGAATTTTTGTGGAAATACTCCAAAGCCTTCCTAGTCAGAGTATGATGAAAACCTGGCTATTCCGGCATACATCCAAGGCACACCATCACCACTGATAGTGCAACTTTGTGATGCTTGTGCACCTCCACACTAGCTTGTCTGCACTGCCAGTGGACAAAATGGAGCAGTAATTATTATTTATTACAAATTTTATACACCCTAAGAATCAAGTCCTACCTCCAATTCTAACATAAGACTGCACCGACTTTGACAGTGGTACAAGTGAAAAATAAAGCAAAACACCAAACCACTCACAGAACTCAAGGGAGACCAAAAAACTTCTGTCCCCTCCTCCTCCCATCACATTCCTCTGATCACAGTGCATCAGGAACCTATAAACATGAAGCAGGGAGACCATAACTTGGATGTTAAGCAACGTCACCTTGAGGCCTCATCTCACTGATGAACACTGGTGACAGGAACTATGGAGAAGGGTGAATTGAACAAAAACAAAGTACTTGGCACGAATAGGTGCAAAATAAAGATGTAGAATAAATACTGAAAGACTTATACTTGTCTACCTAAAACCCTGACATGTACTCTACTTCAGGATGCCTGACACAAACATCCAGCACCCGCCTGCACTCCACTTGTACAACTAAAGATGCAAGGACAGACCCTGTTTCACAGATAAGAAAGGATGTTACAAAGTATAAGTGCTTCAAGGGTTCAACCTAATCACTGAGAATGTTGTTTCCCATACTGGAGACACACAGGTGAGTGTGTGCTACCATGCAGGTATGCTCTCCGTTGGTGAATACCAGACTGTTTACCCTAATCATTGCTACTATTGCCCAAACACATTTGAATACTTCTGGCTTGCTGGATACATGGGAAAGAAGAAACAGTCACTGTGAATGTATGTTGGCTATGCCAAAATATTCTGAAGCAGGATGAGGCATTATTTCAACTCAATCCTCATATAAACTATCACCTTGAGAATATATCATTGAGTCACCAGATGGTTCCTTCCACTGCCAAAAAGGTAGCACAATAAGTTGCAGGAATTGCTGCAAATGGTTATCTCTGAAGATACGCACTTCTGAAATAACTACACA
This sequence comes from Podarcis bocagei, assembly GCF_964188305.1. Classification (NCBI taxonomy): domain Eukaryota; kingdom Metazoa; phylum Chordata; class Lepidosauria; order Squamata; family Lacertidae; genus Podarcis; species Podarcis bocagei. The sequence continues at coordinate 51,762,567 of NC_138128.1, read as the reverse complement.
GATTAAATTCAACAATGAAGACCAGTCATGAATGGGATGATGCTTGCCATTTATCTTGCTTAGAAAACAGGCCCTTCACTTTTCAGCAGTTATTTGTTCTTTCGGGTACTGATTCTGGAACAAAGTCCAACCTCCCTTACTCCCATCAGCCTAGAAACGTTTAACCTTAAAGTGTGCACTTTATCTCCTGGCAGAAGCATGGTCCCATTGTGAGACACCCAACACACACAGGGATATATAGTGAAGTACCATATGAAAGCAGTCATTTACTCCCCCAAGAATGGTGGCTATGAAGCAAAATGCCAAACAGGCAACATGGGCCTTCCCTTTCTGTTCATGCAGATGCATACTGAAAGATAAGACCCACATGTACCATTTTTCACATTTACCCTGGCCTTGCCCTCATCTGTGTCCTGATGTCATTTGCATATTCAGGGGGCATAAACATGCATTTCATTAACATCCACTTAAATAATATCATGTGCAGTTTATAATTCACAAGGGTTAACTTGGGCCAAACGCCTTAGTAGAACAGTTCCATTGTGACTCATGTTGAAGCAATAATAGTTATCACATCCAGTATTCATAAAGGGCTACAAAGCTATTCCAAATGTCTATATGCCAAAATCTGCCCTTTTGCAACGCATGCTAATACCCAGCCCTCCTTGACCTCATATTATGCAGCATTCTTCGTTGTAAGGAATGAAATGAAACATGCACAAACCCTTCCCTTTGTAGTACCACAGGATTCTGGTAGGATTTCAACATGCTGCCTGTGTGCAAAGATGGTAGCTTTGAAGACCCTGGGAAGAAGAAAGGACTGAAACAGGTACGCATGCTGCATGAAATTCAAAAATAGCTGCGGGGGGGGGGGGTTAGTTGGGTGGCATATCTCTCCATAGTAAACTTTTGAGGACAGGAGCCTGAAAAGGGGGAGGCAGAAATATCCATTTTTCTGCTTTACATTTTGCAGAAGCTGACAGTGCTGCAAACCTTTCACCAGTAAACAGATATAAGACCCAAAATAATAGTGTCTGGCTGTAAAATACGGGGGGGGGGATGCAGACACATGTGATGCTACATTTCTTACTTCCTTCAAATCCCTCCTCAAAACTCACATTTCCATGAAGGCTTTGTGCCACCATACCTTACACCACCATCACCTGCACACCTACTCAGAGACTTTCTCAGGTAAGTAGATAAAGGACTTCAGCCACAGCATATAACTAAGCTAAGGCACATGTAATTGAAACAATTGCACACTGATTTTCTATTTACCACTGCTGCCACTTATCTCCTTTCCCTCTATTGTTTATTCTTTGTTTAAATTTAGATTGCAGGGCCCTTAGGGCAGGGAACTGTCCTCTCATAAACTGTTAAGTGCCATGCACACTGATGGTGCTGAATAAATGCATAATAAAAGAACGGATATGCACAAAGAACTTGGTCAGGCAGCAGGATATCTGCGATGGTCTGTATATCCATATTAGTAGTATAAATCTGGGTACATCTCCTATACTAGTCCCAGTCAAAAGAAGCACAAGTGCAGCAGTCAGTTATCTATCTACATGCTGGCATGTCTATGGGCTCTTAAGTCATCCAACACATGATGAGCGCTGTCAGATTTGACAGTGGTGTTAAACTACCGGGAGGGGTGAGTGACCCCTTGGCCAGGGTAGAAAGTCAGAGGAAAGTTTTGTGGGGGATCATTTCAGCCCCCACCCTATCCACAAGTCTTGTGATAACGGCTGCTGACAAGATCAGCAGCAATACTGAAACTCTTTTTGTTTCGTAGGTGCTGTTCTAATTCAGTGCTGGCACACATTGGCACCAGCAGAAGACACATGGAAATTATGGTTACACATCTAAACCTAGTCCCCACACCTCTCTCCTATGGCAAAAGAACCTGCTAGTAGCACCAACCCCTCTCGGGGTCCATTTCCCCAAAATTCAGCTGCAGTGGAAGTGCTGGATCAGTGTTGGAAAACAGTAATGAGGCTCTATGTTTATAAGCAAAGATACAGTTGAGCAACTGTTCTTCCAATCCAGAAAATCAGCCTGCTGTGGACAGGATTGTATCGGGCAAGTCTAGGGCTTTGTACCTGCTGGTGCACCAGCCATAACTACTCCTGCCCCAGGGTAACCTATCCAATGTTATTCACCTCAGGGCTGCCTAGTTCAGTGCTTTGCATGGGAGCTGCCTTTGAAGACTTATCCAGTTTTTTTAGCCTGGATGCTACACCCATCTCTAGAGGCCCTCAATTTTCTGAGGTTAGGCTGGTGACAATTGGACTGTGGGCTTTTGCAGCTATGGTGCTCCAACATGTGGAACACTCTCCACAAGGAAGCTCACTTAAACTTGAACCTAATCTCCCATCTTGGCTGTGAGTCCTGGAAGACCTGCTCTCTGCCTCGCAGGCCCTTTTCCATGGGGCACTGACTGACTACAGTTACAAAAGCTGGGGCTGCTGAAAAGGAGGAGGGGTGAAGAAAAATCTGTGAGTGACGTGGAGCCCTTGTCCCATTCTCTGGACCCACTTGGAAGCTCCTTAAATTTGCAGAGCCTGGAGCTGGGTGTGGAGAGTGAAGCTGAACAAGACACAGCTAGGACCATCCGCTTCGGCCTGACCATAAAAAACAAGTCTAGAATGAGAGACTAGGAACTCTTCTCATTGTGAAACTTTGGTGAGGGGTTGTTTGGACCCTGGGTGAGAGGGAGGGTGTGTCAGAAGGAAAATGAATTGAGGTAGGGTGTGTGTGTATGTGTAACTTTGCATTAATGTAACATTTTTTTATGTAACTGTACTTTTGTAATATTTTAAGTTTTCAGTTGTTGCTTCGGTTTTCTATATACCACTAAGAGATATTTTTTAATATAGTAAGTGGTGTAGAAATTAAATAATCAATCAATTCTTTTGACAGCTGGCAAATATCCTTTTACTCACCTATGTCTTCCACCGTACCATCTTTTATTTTATTTATTCTTAGTCCTCCAAACAGTTTTTACTGTTCCTTCTGTGTTTTATTTTTATGCAAGTTTCCTACTGTGTATTAAATATTGTTTAAAACTGTTGAGAACCACATAAATGGTTTTGCACAAATGGTTTTGAAATAAATACGCTGCAAAAATAAATATGCTGTCAAAATGTCATGTGATATTTCTCAGTCACCTTTCCCCCAAAGAGCAAAAGTTTATTTAGTCCATACCTTACTCAAATTTGAGAATGACTCTACACATTTTCATCTTCACTGCTTATATCATTCAATTCTTAGGACTTGGAAGAGCCATGCTTCTATAGTCAGGGGAGACGAACTGTCTCAAAATGTGCTATATGTGTACCTTGCTGCATAATCAACATCTTACTAGGAGCTGATAAATTGTTGTACTTCTAACTAAAAAGGTTTGGCCAATATGGAACACACACAGTTGGTTCATCCAGGAACTGAATGCAAAACCCAAGGGAAATAAAACATTTCAACGAAGTAACTCCATCCTCTTGCAACTATTGCAGCTGTGGCCAAACTTTCTATCACTATCCTGGTCAAAACAGTGAACGTTCAGATAAAATTGCCTTGTGGTCCAAAATCAGCTCATGACTTTGAATACTGTGCAAAGATTCCTATGGTGAAAATCGATAGGTTAATATATTGAGAACAGAGAGATTTCAGAAACTTTTGTCCTACGTTACTCCTGCCCTCTTGCATTTTCAAAGCAAGATTTCCCTCTCCTTGAGCAAAAACATACACGTAATTATAGATCTTCTATAGCACCATAGTACTTTTTTCCCGAGGTTCCAACCTAGTTTATGAATGTGCTCATTACACAATGAAAAGTCAGGACAGTTGCTCACTATAAACTCACCTCAAGGTAAAATTTACATTGACTTCAAAAGTCTTGCCTCCGGGAGGGAGGGAGGGAATCAGATGAATTTCTGAAGAGTTTCCGTTTTATAAGCTGTGTGTGTTACCAAAATACCACTATTTTTGGCATGGCATGATTTTTTGCCAGGTACAAAGGAACTTAAATGTAAGTCTTTGTATAGCAAAAATACAGAAGTATGTCTTGGGAATGGTCTTAGCACTCTAATCCTGTGATCTTGCCCAAGCACTTTGAGCAAGAATATATTCTCATAAGGAAAACTAGAGCACTTTAAAAAGGGAGGGGGAGAAAACACACTACAAATGGTCTAATATGCCTCTTGCTCACACAAGAGTAGAATCCAACTAAATTCAGTTGGATATACTGCACAATCCTGCCCATATCTGCTCAGAATTCAGATTTATTGAACTCAATGGAGCTTAGTCTCTGGTGAATAGAATTAGGATTGAAGCCTTACTTCCTAAAAAGAAGAGGCTGAGGGTTGCAGCTTAATCTTACTAGGTTGAATTCAAACTTAGTTGAGCTACTGAAACCAATGCGAAAGCCAGCCATGTTCAATGAAGTCCAAAACTTGCTGCTTCTGAACAAACATGACTCATTACAGAGAATAAAAATTTTAATTTAAGAGGTATATAAAGTCAGGGTGTTTTGTGCCCCCCCTTTCCCCCCCATTATTTCAGCACAGGCAAGCAGTAATTTTAATTTTTCTTAAACAGGAGATATTTCAGATAATGTTTGCAGTCCCTCGATTCTCAAACCATCTATCAGATGTAGCTCCAGTTCTGATTTAATTGATACAAGTGTGAAGTGAATTGCTACTGTTAGAGATTCTCCCCCCCACCCCACAAAGTCCATTTAACAAATGCATTTAAGGGAATGGCAGAATACCAGCTCACTGAAAGGTTATAGGTATTCTAGAAATGGGGGAGGTTACTTATTTGAATATGCCACATTCAGTGCACTCATTAGGGAACAAAAATGGTAATGACATTTTCATTGAAGAGCCGCATATAGAGTCTTACAAAGTAAAATAGCAAGTATTCCTGATGCCACACAATATTATCAATAAGCAACAACTGCTGGTACCAAAACAAAACCTACACACACTATTATATACCATTATAAATGTTATAATAAATCATAATTTAGCTGTAAGTGTTTAACTCCCATTTATACCTTACATTTTTATCATGGGAATCATTAGAAATGTACAAATTGTAATTAAAAGGTGGGAAATTAGCTGTGTGAGGTGAAATTAAGGACTTTGTAAACGAACAAGCCGCTTTAAAAGGTTAACAGGTGCCCAATATTATATATATATATTTATGGTCTACAGTGGTGCCTCGCAAGACGAAATTAATTCGTTCCGCGAGTTTTCTCGTCTTGCGATTTTTTTCATCTTGTGAAGCACGGTGTCAGGAAAGTTTTGGAAAAGCTTCAAAAATACCAAAGTCTTTAAAAACCTCAAAAAAGGCTACCACACCGCGTTCTATGAGTTGCTCCTCGAAGTCAAGTCGCAACTGTATTAACGGTGTTAAGAAAAAGGAAACAAACTTGCAAGACATTTCCGTCTTGCGAAGCAAGCCCACAGGGAAAATCGTCTTGCGAAGCAGCTCAAAAAACAAAAAACCCTTTCGTCTAGCAAGTTTTTTGTCTTGCGAGGCATTCATCTTGCGAGGTACCACTGTACTTTGATTCATCCATTTTTCTTCCATTTTTATTTTATGAATAGTGTGATAGGAATGTGGGAGTTATAGTTGCAGTGTGAACAAGCTGTTTCATGAAGCTTTTTGAACTATTTAAAGAAACTATTCCTACAAGTAGGCTTCATGTTGTAACTTTGGTAGCTATCTTAAGCACACTTTGGTCAAGGAAGAACTTTCCTTAAATACTGCCGCAATAGGTTTATAAAACTGATCCAGAATTTTTAAAATGTCATTCTGTCACCTCCATGCGCACTCACATATATACACACACCTCTGCCTACAAAAATAGAAACCATCCTTAATTATTTTCAGACTGAAATTAATTTTCCATTCAGATATAGTGTGGCTGCATATCAATTTCTCATGCTAGGAAAAGCGGAGCTCATTAAAAAAAAAATTTAACATTCTTTGCAGCCCAAATTCTTTGTGTTCTGAATCTGAATTAATAAAAAAGACACACAAAAATAAGAAGCTTGCTTATGAAATGTCCCTTTTCTTCAGTAAAACTGTGTTTCAAACAATCATCATAAGCCCAGTTTGAACATCAACAGTTATGACCAGTGGGTTTTTTGTTGGTTTTTTTGTGACAGCACTCACCAGTACTGAGTATCACCATCTCTCTTTTTTGCTGCCCATGGTGGCCATTTTGTGCTGGCACCCACGGCTCTTTTATCAAAAATAAGAGTACAGTGGTACTTTGGTTTGCATACGTTTTGGATTACAAACATGTCAAACCTGGAAGTGCATGTCCAAGTTTGCAACCTTTTTTTGGATTACAACCTTTCCACCCCCTTTTTTGGGGGGGGGATTACAAAAAAAAAAAATTTGGAGGCCCCATTACAACCTGTTTTGGTTTATAAATGGACCTCTGCAACGGGTTATGGTTGTAAACCAAGGTACCACTGTACTGGCCCTCTCACTTTATACCAAAAAAAGCACTCGTTCCTTAATAAGATAACTTAATACACTTTTATAAGTGGTACAAAGGGGGGGGGGAATGTATTTAACTTGATAGATATTTCAAAGAGCAAGAACTGATAATTTATTCCCACTATTTCATAATGTGTTTAACTGGAGAAGGCAAAAAGTGACAAGCAATACTCATTAAACCCGTTCCTCTTTCCCCTCCACCAAAGAAACAGAGACACAGAAACAAAAGCAGTGCATCTTTGTTTACTTACAACAATGTGTGCTGGAGATGGAGACCTAGCGTCCTTGAGGGCTTGCCTACTCTGTAGGCTCCCTGCCTGAACATCAAGCAGTGGCCATTTCATCTGCAGGTACTGGATGGAGGAAACAAAAATGGGGGAAAAGAAAAATGAGTTCAGAAAAGAAAGGCAACTTTAAAAATAAAATAAAAGCAAACACATATTAGGCAACGTGGGGAGGTAAGTGAAACTAAAATGCATGCAACAAAAATAAAGTAAAAGCCCCACAGAAATACTTTATTGGGGTTGTGTTGAACAAAAATGGAGCGTACAGACATTTCCAAGGTGTTTATTAAAAGGGGTATAAAAGGGCAAACACAATGTTCTGTTTCATATGCCAATCGCTATGGCAAATCTGGAAAGGAAAATTGTGCAGAGGATGGAAGGAATAAACAGGGCAACTCATCATTACCACAATTGCAGGAACAGAAATATCTGTGAAAGTAACTTTAAAACTGCACATTAACGTTGAAAAATCTGGCATTAAAGCTGATAAACCAAGTAGGGAATGGCAGAAAAGCTACTGCTGGAAAATATGCCTTCTAAAAGTTAAACAATTTTTTTTTTGCAGGGCAGGCAAATACATAACATGGGTTCCCTCCCATACACATAGTGCAATCCCATTCCAGACATACAATCTCATGAGTTATGAAACAAAGCTTTTTATGTTAATTCTGAAATTACATTTTCTACATTTCTGAAATTACACCACTGAGAGGGGGGTGGAGAAGGAGGCAGGGTGCAAACAAACCAACAGTAGCACCAGATTGGCTCCACCAGTGTGTCTGCACCACGCTGCCCGCCCCACTGCCTTTCCCCTCTCCCTCACAGTAAGCCGCCCGCCCGCCCGCCGGGGACCTGGCATAGTGGGCTCTGCCCAACCCAGCAAGTTGCTTTTGCCTAATGGACTACCATAGCTACAAACATTTTATAAATAGACTAATTCACTTTAAACCTCTACATTTATATAGCCTTTTCATATCAAAGTAATGAATGATTTCATATCAGTGAATGAATAACATAGTCATATTTGGCAGGTGGGTGTACTAGATATTTACTTACATAAATTTTGGCTTCCCACTCTTTCTGGTATCAATTATTGTGGTTTTTATGTTCCTCACACCAGCTTTCCCTCCTACCTGAAGAAACTTGGGGCTGGTACTTCCTTGAGAATGCCACACAAGCAAGTACAACTATTTCTCAAACTACAAGTCATGGTTTAGCTTTCTAAGCACACTTCCTCTGTTCCAAAGAAGGGCACAGATCAGTAACTCACTGTTCAGAACATTGCTTTTTCTGATCCTGTTTCTGACTGGGACCAGCAAATCTCACAAGATCTGGACAATAGGGGGGCTTTCCTGATGCCCTCATTACATATCTTTAGGTGCCAGGCAAAAACATTCCTCTTCAACCAGGCCTTTGGGTATTAAACATTCTTTATCCTTTTAGATGTGGGGGTATTGCTTGTTGTTGTTGTTGTTGTTGTTGTTTTATACATAATATGTTTCTATGTTGTATATGCCTGGGGATCTTTGGATGAAGGGCAGTAAATAAATTTAGTAAATAATAATAACATTGTGCTCTTCCAGTCATTACATCTGTTCAAGCATCTCAGCTAGCCAGGAACCATTATCACCCTGTCATTTATGTGGGACTTTCCCTCCAGGAGCCAGTTTCAGGGAGGGTTATACAGGGAGGAAAGCCCCATTGGGCAAGCAAAAGTTCTTGTGCAGGTCTTCTGTTGATGGGGTTATGTTAGGTGAATCCTGCCCAATGTATCCAAATACAGGAAACAGGTTTCCATAAACATCCTCAAGCAAGATCTGCAACTTTGCCTCATTCCCTCCGGCTGCCCTGTCATGGTAATAAAATTGCAACCTGGGCCAGGAACCCAGGCCCTGGTAAAGTGTGTCCTTCTCCACTCCTTCATGCAAGACGACGTCTATGATAGGCTATTTTCAAAGTGTATGTTTCAATTTTCGAAACCCACTTTAAAATCCCTCCTCTGGACCATTCCATGCATTATGCAGATGCCAACGCCTATCCATCACAGAGCTACAGCGTGCCAGAATCAGCTAAAGTTCTGCATCAAGAATATGAATGGTGGTGACAATCCTCCATCTGATACACACATATACACAAACTCTCTGCTGCATTCGAACCTGATATTTTTCATTTGAAACATCACAAATATATCCCTAAAATTGTAATGGGTGAAGGGGCTCTCATCTGCAAAGCACAAGAGATAGTCTTGAAGAAGCCCCCAACCCCAACCAAACCCCCTGTGTTGGTGTTAGGCTAAAAAACTGTCCACGAAAGAAGGGGTGGGTATGGCAATGTGGCAAAATAAAAGGAAAACAGATTAGAACAGAGAAAAGAGACAAGTGGATTCTCCAAATATTTGTATTGTCAATAGGTCAGCATCACTTATAACAATGATCACACCCAGAGTGTTGTATCTGCATGCTGCTCTCTTCAAAAGACAGCCATGACTTGAGTTCTGTTAGCCTAGCAGAGCAATTTCCTCCTTGTCCATCAGCACAAGTTATAAAAGATAGTCGGTTGGAGAACATGTGTCCCCATGACGTACAAGCAACCTCTTTGCATAAGTCACTAGATTGCCCGTGAAACTGAGACTCCGTAAACAATCCTGTTCACGATGCACAAGCAGGAATAGGGTATAGCTCACTCCCTCCAACAATAGCAGCCAAGGCTTATTCTCGTTACTGAGGTCAGGGATACACAGGAAGCAGGTCCTGCTGAGAAAGAATGTGCTGAATTTACCTAGTCACTTTTCAGCACAAGCTCCAGTGAAGCTTTACAACTGACCTTTACTGGGAGAACAGGGGTGGGGGGTGGGGGAGAGAGAACCACCTCACACACAAATACTTAATACTAGCAGGATAATGATAGTCTGGACTCTGTTCTCCAGTTGCTAGATTTTCATATGTGGGCCTTCCTTCCTATTGGCAGCAGTCACTGCAGAGTGAAGTGGTATAGCCCAGCAACTAATACATAATGAATAACTGCTGATCATGTGTTTGAGCTCTGACGAGAATGGCTATTAAAATCCTTGCTTAGGTTACCACAAGCATCAGGTTTAATGCTGGTTTAAGGAGTGCAAAACATTTTGTTACTACACAGAGGCTAACCTTTTGTTTAAAAACAAGTACAGTGGTACCTCGGGTTACATACGCTTCAGGTTACAGACTCTGCTAACTCAGAAATAGTACCTCAGGTTAAGAACTTTGCTTCAGGATGAGAACAGCAGCGGGAGGCCCCATTAGCTAAAGTGGTGCTTCAGGTTAAGAACAGTTTCAGGTTAAGAACGGACCTCCAGAACGAATTAAGTAGGTAACCAGAGGTACCACTGTAATTTAACAATGCTGCTCAATGCAATATATATTTATTGGGTGTCGTAGCCAAAAACTATTATCAAAAATAGAGGTCCAGTCCCCTCACTTGCAGTTTGGAGACTATCTAATCATATCAGATTCTAAACATAGTTGCAGCAACCAAAAGGGATCTCACACTCTTCCTTATATATTTTAACTGCAGTCTTTTTTTGCTAGGATTCCCCCGCTTCCTCCCAAATATTAAATACCAATTTAAAAAGCCTTTCTAAAAGGCACCATTTTTCTTCTTTTGTAGTCAGTCTTTGGAAATAAGTAGAGAGAGTGTGCTGATAGGGAGATGTCAGTAGGGGGACTGTGCCGGGGGGGGGATCAAATCACTGTACCAAACTATAATTCAGATTCTGCTACAAGACTCAAACCAGATTAATTTAAAAATTTGATCAAATTTGGAAAAGATTTTAGCTTCTTCTGCTAAATTCATTCTGAGTTTGCTCATTGGAGGGATTATCTATGTAGCAAACTGAAGCCCACATCTCAAATCACTGGAAAACTTGCTACTGAGATTTCACCAAGCATTGGTTACACACTTCCAAATTTATCTTTAAAAGCTTAAGGACCTGAATAATGTTTCTGTTTAAGAGGAAAACCTGAGTCTCAAAGTGTGAAAATCTCTACCAATACTATTCTGACATTAAAAGGTGTGATCTCAAAATATGTAGAACTATGCCTTAAAAAATCAATGCGTGTTATTAGCAATAAGGATGGTATTACTAGCAACAGATATTGTGCTGATACATAAACCATGGGGTAAATGAACTCAATCAAAGACTGGAGTACTGTACAGCAATCAATGAAGTAACCTCCAAGTGAAGGTTACTATGGAACACAAACAAAAAGAAGACCTGAAAAAGCTGTCTTCATCAAAATTTTAAAAAACTATGCTGCTTGCTAAAATGACTCTCCAGCAATATTCTCCAGAAAGCCTTTTTTGTAAAGACACTTTCACAGGCCCCAAAGACCCAATGAAGCTCACCTTTTTACATACCACTTCACTGCTGCTTGTATTCCCATCACCAGAAACTGTTGTACCTGCTTTGCAGCCTATTGTATTCCAAATAACACCTGTATAGTCAATAGGTTTCAGCTAACAACAAACCCAGTTCAGAGGAAAGGCTCTGCTCTCACTCGGTGTTAGCTCAACCCTCAGTGGAGTAATCACACAGCTAAATCTGATTGGTTGTGTGAAACTATCTACTGCTTGTAAGAAGGGGGCTATACGGAACGTGCACAAAAATGGTGTCAAATCTGCAGCCAACAGGGACTTCAAACACATTTTCAATGGAATTTCAATGGAATTGTATCACCACCACTGCCAGAATGACAGGGACAGGGGCCAGTAGTCACCTGAATGTGTGTGAAGGACCACCTTTTCTCTACAGTGTACCTACCACCTGCAGAGAGAGAGAGACCCAAAAGCTTGGTGAAAGGGGGTGCATTTTATGAGCGAATAAATTTGTGAATCCCTCAATCCCTACCCCCTGGTTTTAGCTCATCCCTAATAAAAAGATCCAGCTCTATTGATAAAAGAATAAAACGTTTGTTTCGTTCAACGGCTTCAAGCTTGCCTCAAAGTCTCTCAGCCCAGGAATTGTCATGGCCATAATACAATATTAATGTGGTGGCTTATAATTCTTATTTTACATAAAAGCTTCATTGTGTGCCAAATCCAATCTCCACAGGCTACCTGAGCCCCAGATTTTTACGAGTCTACATTTCAGCGCTGCGAGTCTACAATACACATAATTTTCAATTATGTTAGGGCAGGGCAGGATCACTGCCTATATAACATTACTGGTTGGAGGAAATGAGACTCAGTCCTTCTGCCGAGTGAGCTAACTCAATCCAGATGGTGAGAGAGTGAGAAAGAGAAAGCACTGCTATGGAATTATGTAGCAGCGATCCAGCCCACAGCAACTCTTGCACAATGGAATGAACTGCCAAGTAATTGCCCCACCATCCACACACAATGCTTTAAGGTATTAGTTTGGAAACTAAAGAAGGGATGGTTCTTTTGGCAGAGGAAGGGTTACATCACAGCACTTACACAGCATATATTAGAAGGAGAATGCGTAATTGCCTTCTCGGGTTTACTATTGCAGAATTATGCAACTAATCAGAGGGGTCTCTCTCTCTCTCTCTCTCACACACACACACACACACACACACACACAGCGTTTTGTTTGTTTTTTAGAGTTTTGGGGGGTTTTTTGTCCCACTACTAGAGAGTGGTAAATCCTTTCCTTCCTCCTACATGAAACAGCAGGAAATGCTATTCTTTCAGACTCAAATACAAATGTGAGCCAGGAGTCCCTCCAACTTGCAAGTGTCTGCAAAAGGAGAAGGTGAAGGGAGGAGGGGGCGAGGTATTTCCTTCACAGGATCCCAACTTTGTGTCTATACCATACAGTAAAGAGAGAATCCAAATACTCTGTTCTATAAAAATTCTGTAATCTCTTGTCTTTTCCAGCCTTACTTCTATTTGACAGGAAATATTATGTTCCAACAAACTGGTGTAATATTAAAAACAGGGGGAAAATGTATATAGGTTCTGATGTCCCATTTTAAAGCTGAAATATTAATATGGATATACTGGCCAGAAGTTCAATACTGATTTAAAAGGATGATCTAGAAATAGATCATTATTGCTTCTTCTGTTTTTGAGAGAGAGGAAGAGAGAACTCCAAATCTTTTAAAGCTCCTACTGTCTGTGCAAAATATTATAATGTGTGGCTGGCTAGAATCCGTGCACAGGGGGTGGGGTGAGGAGAAACACAACACACTCTTGAAAGGCTGTTAAATTGTCATCACAAGGGGGAAAGCAAACACCTCAAATGGCAAAGGATAGGGCTTTTTAAAAAGTGGAGAGGGAGGAGGAAATGTATCTTGGGTCCTGCAGGAAAGCAGATGTTATCAACCATCTTATTGCTACACTGACATTTGAAATGAGGCACAGCCCAAGGCAGAAAGCTAAAGCACTTCTAGAGAAAATATCTGGTAATGGCAATACGGCTAAGTGGAGCAAAATCCTGTTCAGGGAGACAAGGAATAGCAGACTTGGGGGGAAAGGGGGGGCAAACACGAAGACCTGTTCAAAGTTGCAAACTCAAGCGTTTAGTCAACTAAATGCTTGCAATTATCAGAAATTTGGATAATTAAGGATATAATAATGGGTTAAGCGTAGATATGGAAATGCAGAAGAATTTGGTATATATAAGGAACCAGAAGTGGAAATGAAGGGAAGACGCAAGATTTTAAGAATCTCACAAGATATAGTGTTGAAAGGATAAATGTACATATGGAGAAAGGGGGGAAATTGTTTTTGATGTTATTTGTGGAATTGTTACTTATTGTTGAAAGAAGAAAATAAAATAAATTTACAAAAAAAAACAAAGTTGCAAACTCAAAATCCTGCCACTATGCTCTACCTCATGACTGTCAGGAAAATTATGATACAGTATCAGAAAAACTAAGACCTAAGATATTTATAGCACCACTTTCCTTATGTCCTTACTCCTTTTTTATGTTAAGAGGTATTTTCTTGACATAATATACTAAGAACTCACTTAGTTCAATAGATGGAAGAATCTAGTTCTAGAAGATAATATTTGCCATTGGAAAGTTTTCCCACAGTTAGGCCCAGTCTTGGGGGAACAAGACATTACCAAGGAAAAACACAAACGCACTGAACACAGATTAATGAAATGTCTATTCCACCCAATAATCTGTAGTCATCACTATATTAATCCTATGGAACAGAAATGGAAATATAGAGCAGTTGCTAAGCTTATTCAGAGGCTCCCAACACTATATTACAGAGATCCACCAACACAGAATTTGTTCATTGCCACTAATCTATCTTACCACCTAACCCAGAAATCAATCGCCTTTCAATGATTTGCACTACATTCTCCACAATGTGTACTGAATGTACAGCTAAATCATCCACTTGGAAAGCTACTGTAACCCACTGGTAGATTACCAATCCACTACCAACAGATCTAGACCTGTTTTTCTGTCATAATCCTTAAATACAACCAAGATTTTCCAAGAGAATGCAATGCATTTATTTTTTAAAGTTTAGAATGTCAGCTTCATTCACAAAAATATGGTCAACAGATAGGTTCATAACTGGAAGAGGAACCAAAAAAATCATACAGTAGGAGATAGTGCATTCTGAAACAACAATTTAGATGCCAGATTGAACAGCCCACTTGTTCCTGCTCTAATACTATAAATATTCTATGAAGAGTGTCTTTTATTGCGCTTAGCAGGTTCACCTACTATGACTTTTTCTGGACTATGTCACTCTGTCAACCATCATTGACACTTCTGGTAAACTCATGGATCAGCTACTGTAGTTCTTTATACATGGTGCTGCCCCTGAAGAATGATTTGAAGTTACACCTGATGAAGCAAGCAGCTGATCATCTGCTAAGAGACAGCTTTCATGAAGAACATCTTTCAGAATCAATCATTCAGTCAGAAAGGGAACACCCCCAATTCCCAATAACCTATCCACAAGGATATTACGGTCAATGGTATTTATCAAAAGCTGCTGAAAGATGCAGAAGAAATAGCAGGCTCAGAATCCCCTGGAACATTATCCAGACCAAGTCATCCATTAGGACAGCCAAGGCAATTTCTGTGTCAAACCATGCTCAAACTAGACTGAAACAGATCCAGGCAATCAGTTTCATTCAAGAGCACTAGGAGTCACACAACAACCGTTCACACAAACAAGCACCTTACCTAAAGAAGTGTTACTTGCAATCATCCAGTAGAATCACAGAGTTATGAATTTGAGACCCACACTGGGCAAAAAAATGTTCTGCATTGCAACAGGTTGGAGTAGATGACCTTTTTGATCCATTCCAACTCTGTAGTACTGCAGTCCTTGGACCAAAGAGGGCTTATTTAATAGTGGCCTCACAACAACTTCTTTCAAGACAGATGGGCCCACTCCTCTTGTAAGATTAATCACTTCTGCTAGATGCAATAAGCACATAATGGCGAGGGTTGAATAACCACCACCAGGTCCAGGTCTTCGGGCTGAAATAACGTAAATTCATTTCATAGCCCCAATATTAGACAGTACTCTGGGCACAACCACGGACTAAAATGCTGAACTAGCACAGCTAAAGTCAAGGTGGATAAAAACAACTTTCTTACCAAACATGCTACAACTGCCCTCTGAGAGTGGAAGTCCAGTACCAGCTGGAAAAACTCTGCTGGTGCAATGTAGTATTGTGTCTTCACTGCCATGGAGGAGGCTTCAATGAAAGCCACCTTAAGACTTCTGCTTACTTGTATTATCGTCATCTCAAAGTCAACTTCATTGAACCTAGTTCCCCAGAAAATAAAGCTCTGCTGTGTGGGAAAGGGCACCATGCCATTGTAACCTGACTGTTCCAGCTTCACACCCTACTTCATCTGCCCCTGACCTATTTCTGCTACCTCCCATTTCAATAGTAGCCTCCTACTTCACCCCAAAGGCTTCCTGGCCCCCCAGAACACATTTTCAGGAGTTCAGGGAACTATTATCAGGAGGGAAAGGTCTCCAACCGAATGAGATCCAGCTTCAAATAGTAATGTGTCTGTAACACTAAAACTCATTGCGACCGAGGTCCCTTCGCCCCTGCCCCCAATAAAATAATTGAGGGGGCTCCCCCCACCATTGCCATTCAAATGGTGTTCACACGCCATATTTTGTGATTGATTATGCAAGCGGGACTTACCTGCGCCCCAATATTTTATTCAAGGTGGCCTGCCTGACAACGACACCAACAAAATAACAATTTCTGAGAGAGCTCAACACTCAGATTTCACAGTCAGCAAATAACCCAAAATGTAAGGAGAGTGGTCCCAACGAAGCCATATTTTCTAAGCCAATTTTAAATATGAAATGACTATGTGGTGCCACTCTCAAGGAACAGCTACACATTAGGGTTATTCATTGGCATCTCTGCATGCATGTGGCATTCATCACTGGGTGCACATCTTCCCCTTATAGCAGCATGTCTATGACCTCACAATCTCCAAGTGCTTACTAAAGCACTGGGAAACAAAGCCTACATACATAAAGTTATATGCACACATGCCCTCTAGCTGATCAGGAATCTAGAACATGGAAGGTTCCTGACTACAGGGGTACGCTTATGGGTGTACATACATGAAATTTTCTTTCTGATGGGACTGCAGGACCCATGAAAATGTCAGGCTGGGGCTGAAGGGTGCAGTTCTGCTCCTCCTGCCTGTGTAAACCACAAATATGGAAGCTAACAATAATGCTGTTAACTTGACATACTCATCTTCCAACACACTTTTATGGAGATAACATGAACATGATGGTGGAGGAGTAGTGACTGTGGTGGAGAACTGGTGGAAAGAAAAATGGTTTATTAACTTTCCCATCTTCCCTGTTTCTCCTTGCATTAATCCCACTACTCGTGGACCTGGGCATCTCAAATTTCAGCAGCATCCTGTGCAATGCTAAAATCTGGCATGTGCACCCTGCCTCTTGCCTTCCACTAGATGTCATAGTTGTGGTGCCCCCTGAAGCACCCCAGAAGCTCTGCACCGGGTGCAAGCTCACCAGCTGCACTCCCCCAGATTTGCCTTTGATTCCTCACATAATTTTTTTCCTGTAGCTATGCTTAATGACAGTTTTGGAGCCCAGCTGGAGTAAAACTGGTTTGGGGGACATCTTCAAGTGCTTTAAAACACTTAAAGCAATTCCTCTCATCCACTTAGTCGCCCTTGAAAATGCCCTAGTCTGCTTAATGATACAGATGTACTTTTATGCTTAATTCATTTTCTTTTCTTAACTTCCAAGTACTACTACCTCTAGCATACTACTATGATGACTATAGGGGTCATTTTAAACATGAGTAATCCAGTTTTCTCCTAATGTTGAACATGACAAAAAAAGGAATGAATTGCTAAATATGCTCTTAAGTAAACCCATAAAATTTCAAACTGAATTTTCTGTCACGTCCTTTGTGGCTTTTCCTGTGAATAGGCCTTCACTGTAACAAGGGGTTACTTCAAAACATTTGGCTCCAAAGATTACTGCCTCTCTCTCACCAAAAAACCCCCCAAACCAACAACCCAGAGACTTGCAAAATTCTCTCTTCCCTAGGGTCAGTGGGGAAATAGAAAAACAAGCAGGATGCTTGAATACAGAAAATGTCATCTCAGTAAAACAGAAAAAAAGATTGGAAGTTGCTGAGCTAATATTAAAAACAGAAACATTCTGGTCTCACAGGAGAAGGTGGGAATGCTTTTAAAGTCCCAGCAGAAAACTTAAACTTTTCACTGTGCTCTCATTCTTCTGCACATTCTTTTCATTGAAACCTTTTTTGGGGGGGAGGGAGGGAAGAGGGAGGATGTGTGTGCAGATGCCCTAGGATGATGCAAAAAGGTCAACTGTCCTCTTGGTTAATTTTGTCAGTTGTGAAACAAAATTTTCAGGGTGGGGGATTTATGTCAGGCTGACCTTCGGAAGAGACCAGCTACTCCCCTGAACAATAAAAAAAAAAAAAATCTTGCTGCCTCAGCCAGAAACCTCCTGCCACTCAAGTATCATCTTGCTGTAACAAATTACTCCTAACCCAGGATTACAGCTCTTTCCAAATCCCTCCTAGAGAGCAGAGAAATAAACATTCCCTCCCAGGATTCAAGACCAGTTGTTTCCCCTATCAATAATCCTTTTCTCTATTTGCTTCTTCTACAGCATTAGCCTGGGAGGCCAGCAAAACCACTTGCACCCATTTTCCTTTCAACCCATAAGCTTGAATGTCTCAATTGTCCATTAGAAAAGTAAAAGATGCAAGGCTGAAATCCTCGCACAATGGTTAACTATCTCCACACACTTGTGATTTGATAGGACACTACAAATGTCTAATCCAAGTCACTCAGCACAGGCCCACAGCCTCCCTACCAGCCAACACCAGCCCAAATTATTTCACGAGATGTTCAGATGTGAAGGAACAAACCATTCAAAGTGAACCCCGGGGTGGGGTGGGGGGTTAAAAGAATTGTGGAAATGATGTTTAGGAAAACAAACCCTTTGGGTTTGCTGGAGAAATATAGGCTATCCCCTCAAAAGCTCAGCATTTCAATCAACACACTTTTTAATATAGTTTGAGCAATAGGCAGGAAAGGAGGAACCTCTTTTTGTATAGGAACCGGTTAAAGTTGTTGCGTTTCTTCCTCTACCCAAGTGAATTTCTATCGAAATTCTAAAAATCAGAAAGAATTTTTATATTGGCACACTGCTTGTTCTTGACAGAGGGTTGACTCCAACTAAGTTAGAGCAAACTCACTGAAATTATTGGATGTAAATTAAGAGTGCAAGAGTGAGGCCACATCTTCCAGGCTGAGTGATATAGGATGTAGCAGATCTTGGGCTTGGTTTGGCTGAGGTAAAGTAAAGGTAAAGGGACCCCTGACCATTAGGTCCAGTCGTGACCGACTCTGGGGTTGCGGCGCTCATTTCGCTTTATTGGCCAAAAGAGCCGGCATACAGCTTCCGGGTCATGTGGCCAGCATGACTAAGCCACTTCTGGCAAACCAGAGAAGCGCACGGAAACACTGTGTACCTTCCCGCCGGAGCAGTATCTATTTATCTACTTGCACTTTGCCGTGTTTTCGAACTGCTAGGTTGGCAGGAGCAGGGACTGAGCAACGGGAGCTCACCCCATCGAGGGGATTCGAACCGCCGACCTTCTGATCGGCAAGGCCTAGGCTCTGTGGTTTAACCCACAGCGCCACCCGTGTCCCTTGGCTGAGGTACTTTGGTTTAAATCCCTAACTCCAGTTTAGCCGATAGAACTGTTGTTTTGTTGAAAAGGTGGCTAACAGTTTTTTAAAATACATAAAAAAGATTAGTGGAAACCGTTACTGGCGTTTGGTGCAAAAAAAAATATCACACCAGCAATAACAGTCTTTTTGAACTTCCGGGAACGGAACATGCAGGAATGAGTTTAATGCATACAGTGATCTAAACCGGCAAAGCAGCTTCACCATGTAAAACATTAATGATTAATGAGGCTTGTATTGATTTGTTTTCATTTTATTGAAATCAAAATATTACGCAAGACAAGAGGCCAGTAAATAAGGAGTAAACACGAACATTTTAATATTAATGAGTGGCGCTTTCCAGGCTTAAAACGCACATAAGCCTGCTCCCAAGAAGATGTAATAAGCAAAACACAGAAGGTGGAGCATTAAAGGACATAATTTGGCCTCCTTCGTGTTTCACTTCCTGCTGACATTTGTTCCCTGTGCCAAATATTTGTGGTAGTGGATGAGAGGGATTCTTGCAGGGTGTGGGGGGGACAAGGAGAGGTAGGAAGCAATGTGAATGCCTCCTCTCTCATTTCCAGGCTGAAGAATGCCCAGCACACTGACTGAGAACCTCTGACCACATTTCCCCCCAGTAGACAAAACAGCACCACAGGCATCTCAACCACTAAGCCACTCCCACCCACTCCACTAAACCACAATATTCAACTATGGGCCAAACACTCTCAGCCCTTAGGCTACAGCAAAGAGGGAATATAAGGGGCCCGTGGACTTTTAAAACCTTTAAATAACCTGAAAGGATACACTTGTTCCTAAGCATAGATCAGCTGTAAATAACAGGCGTCACCCACAAGGTTACTTTTGATATTGATTTTTATTTAAAGGATTGTGGTTTTCAGGAGTAGGAAATATGACAGGCCACTGTTCACATTTTGTCGTTATGCAAGTGCACGAGTGCAAACAGGCACACGCACACACAAATAAAATAGGAATATACCTGTTTATTTTAAAGCAGCTTTACTTAAAATAACTCCACCACATATAGGTTAAAACAAGAAGGATTCAGCTATATTTGCAGTACAGTCAGCTATGCAGTCGGCAGCAACAAACCAGTAGAGAGCATACATGTGAAACAAAATAAACAGCACTCCAAAGAGAGATAGTAAATTTTGTAGATACTTGCACATTGTCAATCATTTGGTTAAAGAGAATTAACAGTGGCCAAAATACTTCTCAGCAGAACCGCTAAAAATAATGCACAATGCCAATAAATGCATTACTGTTCAAAGGCTGCTCATATCCCAAATAGACACCTCATCTCATCAACACAAGCAGAGAGCCACAGCACATCTAGAGTCTGTCTCAATCATCATGTCACTTATATCAAAACACAGGGCCATGGGAGGAACCCATGATGATAGAGAGTACAGTCGTTCCTTGGTTCTCGAACTTAATCCGTTCAACTCCCGAAACGGTTCAAAAACCAAGACACGGCTTCCGTGTTTGCGGCATTCGAGAGCCAAAACATGCAAGTACCAAGGCGTTCGAGAACCAAGGTATGACTGTGCTTCTATTTGTGATGTTAGAAAACACAAAATATAGATAAAGCTCAAATAATGAGTAAAATGTTAGCAAAAATTAATGGCACGATAGTGCTTTCTATTGGGTAATAGAAATAGTACTGAGCCTTAAGAGTACCAATACATTTCTCATACATTAACTCATTGTAATTCTTGCAGAGTAAAGTAAATCAGGATTACCACCTCCATGTTGCAATGGCAAACTGAGGCTGAGATGAAAACAGAAGCGGGCCTAAGTCAAGCTAGTGAGTTGGTAGCATGGTAGTGATTCAAAGAGAGGTGCCTTCAATACGTGGGTCATTCTTTAGCCAGCATTGTATAACATTCTAAGTAGCTACGATTCAGCAAAACCATGCAAAACTATAATCCTCATGTATCTACAGCCCACATTTCTCTGCTATGGTTGGGCTTATACCATATCCCTACATATCTGAGCCATACATCTATGAACATTTTCCTTCTTCCTTTTCCCTCCCACCCAAGCCATACCAGTTTCTTTCTTTCCAACAACTCCAAGATTTGGTATTTCATCTCTGCGTGTTAAATCCCTAGAATATGCCTTGTTCTTTCGTATGATACTGAACCATTTTCTTAACTAACCATTCCTGCATATGTGGCTTCTCTTTAGAAAATTCACAAAACCTCTCTCCTCCCTTGATAACTGCAGCCCTACTGAGGCATATCACTCACCTGTACGGCATAACTGTGGGGACTGAACTTTTAGCAACATTTTGTCTCTTCCCTCAAACAACCATGGCCTGCAGCTGTCTGAAGAGAAAGGGTAGCAGAGGCTCCAACCACGCAGAGGCTGGCCACAGGATGCTGGACTAGATGGACCACTGGCCTGATCCAAGAGCTCTTCGTGTGTTCAAAAATAATGACGAGAACACCATATATACAAGTAACGCCTGAGTCAGGCTTATGATGGCCAACTTTTGAAATCCCTGCACTGGCTTCCTGCTACACTTCCAGAGAACTAGTCCTTATTTTAAAAGCTCTACATCCTTCAGTTTCACAACAACTTTCTTCTCACCTTATGACACCTTCTAAAACTCTCAGAGATTCACCTACTACAAGCCTGTTATATTTTTGTTGCCCTTTCCAGTCTTTGTGCTTTCTATCGTTCTACTTCCTATATGCGGAAGTATAATAACAAAGTCCCACAAACAAACAGTCTTCTCTAAGCTACCCTTGCCTTTTAAAAAATCTGTAATTGTCATTTGATAGACTCCTCCCCACTTCTTTACTGTTTCTTCTTCCCTCCTTATCAAATACTATTACAATGCATATAATTTAGCAACAATCCATTTCCTTTCAGTTGCCACTAGGTAAATCTACTGCAGTAAGTGCTAGAAGTAAATTTATTCACCTGCTTCATCACTCACCTATACATCTACCAACTCTCCTACACCTGTGGGCATTTGACTATCTTTTCCTTTAACTGTGCAAAGGAGAAAAGGGGTGACCTATTAAAATCTGCATTTCATGACTTTACTCTTCTGGGCTTACTTGATAGCGACAGTAGAAATCTTCCTGAATCACAAAGTAAAGGGGATATATTTGTTGGCCAATCAATTTGTTGTTGTTGTTTAGTTGTGTCCAACTCTTCATGACCTCATGGACCAGAGCATGCCAGGCACTCCTGCCTCCCGCAGTTTCGTCAAATTCAGGTTGGTAGTTTCGAGAACATTGTCCAACCATCTCGTCCTCTGTCAATTTGCATCTCATAGCAAACTTCTATCAGCAGGAGATATGCACATCTGGAAGCTCTTGCTCTCTGCATCCATATTTGTGCCTCTTGAATTCGGATACTTTGTGCATGAGCTGTGTGTGCGTGTGTGTGTGTGTGTGTGTGTGTGTGTGTGTGTGTGTGTGTGTCACACTTAAAATAGACACACACATTAAATCAAATATCCAAGGTTTAAAACCTTTTGTCAATGAAAAATGTCAAGCTTTAACACGATTTGAAACTGGAGAAACTGTTGAATTTCATTACAGCTGTTCAACCTTTTCTTTTTTTTATTTAAGCAACAAAAAAATCTTTTTATTAGGAGGGAAGGGAAGGGGGTGGGAGAAATCGACAGCTCCACTAGCCAGAGGCACTTTGCAAGCAGGAAAGGAGAACTCAAGATGTGGGCAGGCCTCAGGTTTCAGCGCCTCAGGGCATATCCAAGAGACACCAATGTATTTACTGAACAGCCAGTAAAGCAAAGGCTCCAATCTTATAACATGTTATAATCTTATATTTTATGAGAGTCCACAGTAAGTTTTCAAGGTTCAAGCAGGGGGTACAATTGGTTAGGAGAAATACAGAGAGGACTTATTATCCACCTATCCTTTAGAAGATAAAATAACTTGCATATGTGTAGCTGCAAACTAAGATAATTTAATTACTCTGCCTCATTTCATAATAGATACTAACTCCTCAAATAGAAAACTCTATTCTAGCCTCTAGCTGTGCAACAGAAAAATATAACAGCCTCTAGTTCGCACTGTGTCTATGAACATGCATAACACACACACACACACAATATTACTGCATCACACACTATTTGAATAAGGATACTTCACTCAAACATTTGCATGTGTGGCAAAGGCAGTCACCTTAGGGACCTTTCGACTTAAAAGACCTTTGAATGCAAGGTCCTGGCAGTGTAATCCGCTGTCCTGCACATAAGAAGCTTACAACTCACACAAATGTTGTGTCAGGCTTTACTAAAGAATATGCAATGATCCAATAGCAGCTAATCTACTGAACCATCTTCCTGAGATGATGCGTGGTGGCTCAAGCCAACGCAAGGGAATCTGCAGGGCACAGTGGCGAAAATGTTCCCTCTGCACTCTGGCCTGGTTCTCTCTACCTTCCTCTACCCAATAAGCGAGTGGCTGAACAATCCAGAATTCAGCTGTTAACCATAGGTTTCCGCTGTGTGCAAATCCAGAAACAGCTCACAGACAAGTCAAGTGCAAATGCATCCATTGTGTGAGTTTGCTGTAAATAGTAACAACAACAACAACAACAAAACAACGTAGGTAAGTGGTGGTGGTGGTCATATCTATTATACAGAAGTGTTTGGATTTGAGTTTGGATTTGATATCCCGCTTTATCACTATCCAAAGGAGTCTCAAAGTGGCTAACATTCTCCTTTCCCTTCCTCCCCCACAACAAACACTCTGTGAGGTGAGTGAGGCTGAGAGACTTCAGAGAAGTGTGACTAGCCAAAGGTCACCCAGCAGCTGCATGTGGAGGAGCGGAGACGTGAACCCAGTTCACCAGATTACAAGTTTACCACTCTTAACCACTACACCACACTGGGCAAATTCCCAAAATCTTATTCTTTATTGAAACAGATGATTAACAGTGTGCATTCTATACAGATGCATAAAAGGTGGCTTTGTTGCAGGTTAGATTTGGGCTTCTAGTCCACTGTTGTCTACTTGGATTGGAAGAGGCCTTTCGCATCACCTGCTGCCTGATCCATTTTTCTGGGACCTTCTAAATACAAAGTACGTGCTTTACCACTGAGCTACAAACGCTTCCATGTTTCTGTATTTGGTCTACCAACAAAACCCACCCATTGTCTATCCCAATGGCATTATGTCGCTTAAAGAGGAAAGACAATGAGATTCTTGGCAGCAGTATAAAAGCAGAAGGCAGGAAGACTGCCTAACATTGGAATCCCCTTGGAGATTCTCCTATTGGCTTCTCAGTCTTTAGTCAGATCCTCCCATATTTTTCCTTCTTTGTCCCCCTTGTTTATATACATGAGGTCTAGAAACACACTTTTTAAAATAAAATAAGAAATGAAAGGAATTTTTAGAATTCTGAAAGTCAGGCTAGATCCTGTGCATATTATTTTATAGTGTTTGGTCAAGATGCAGCCTGGATTCACGCAGGAAGTCTTTTGGCTTGTACATTCTGCATCTGACTACTTTCCACTACTGTGATCATATTGATGAGGCAGGGAAAATATCAAAACTGACAACCAATCCATGTAAATAGGAGGGCCTGGTTGTGAAGCGCAGTATCTAGACAAGGCAGGTTGCTATGATCACTAAATGCCATGCCTGCAATACCACATGAATCATTTGAGTTCTTTATTGCATAGTGCTCATGACTGTAGAAGTTTCATTTTAAAAAAAAGAGGAAAAAAGCTGTCATTCATCCTAATGCAAATTAAGCTCTCTCCCTTTTTTTTTAATACACAACATTTGGGTCAGTTTCCAGGGAAATGTTGCTGAATTGCCCATGTTTACTCCAGCTCCAGCAATGCAGCACAACCTTCAGTCAAGCTATTAACTTGAATGTTGAACTTCACAGCCTGGCTGTCTTTCTCAGCCATCCTTTTGATGTTACCTCCAAAGCAAAAGATCAAAGGCTCCAAGTGTGGTGAGGGGAAGTCCCAGGCTCTTAGCCTACCAGCCTGTGATATATGTTAAAATCCTGGCCAAAAAAAGAGAGAGAGAGCGCAAGAGAGCGCACAAGGGAGGGGGAAGAGAGGTGGGGGGAAGGAAAGAAAGAAAAACCAGCAAAGGAAAAGTGTCCAAGCAGGGCACCAATGTGAGGATTTGACAGAATAAAGCTCCTATTTATTTTTTAAAAAAATCCACACAGAACAGAGCGGGGTTTTTTTTAAAAAAAGAAGTTCTGGCATCAACTGCATTTCTAATTGTGTGTTCAATTTGACAACTTATCCACTTACAATTTTCATGTACTGCTTTACCTCACAGCATTAAATTATTTATTCCTTCACCACTGAGAGGACACAATTTAAATCAGGATTTCAGTGTGCCAGGGGTAGAGAAACCAAAACACAGCTTACCTCCCCATTTTAAAGAGCTCACAATCTAGATACGCTGCAGCTCGGACAGTTTTATAGAGTCTTCTATCCAAAGTGTCCTGAAGAATCTTTCCAGCTAACAGAATCCAAGTGTGTGTTTGTTTGTTTGTGTGTGTGTGTGTGTTTTGAAATGTTATAACTTGCCCTTCCAATATATTTGCATCCCTTGCAACAATTTAAAACAAAACAAGTCCATAAAAGAAATAAAAGCAACAACATGAAAATGGAAGCACTGAAAAACATTTCCAATGTGAGGGCCTCCCACCAATCACCATCATCATCAGCTAAGTGAGACAAATGCTTGCCAGAACTGGGAAATTTTAACCAGTTGTTGTTTTTTTAAAAAAATGACAGGTTACATAGGGTGAGATATTCCACAATCAGGGTGCAACAACGGAGAAGGCCCTCTCTCTCTTATCCTGAATGCTCATGCTTCAGCCATTGATGGGACATATAGAAAATCATTTCAAATATATCATAGGGAGCAGAAGGTCTGGGACAGGAGGACACAAGTAGAGCAAGGTAACAAAAATATAGTGAACAAAAACACAGTGAGCACTGAGCAGCTACTGGAAGCTAGAGCCATCCCCATGAAATAAGAGCAAAAATCTGTTGAGACTTTGGTCGTAATAAGTCATAGCATAGTTCACTCCAGTTACTCTATAGCTTGCTGTTGTGTAGCTTATACCATTGAAAAGGCAGTGACATTTTGGCAAAGCTCAAACACAAAAACCAAATGGGTTCCATCGACATCTTCTGCTTAATTAAAACACACTCTGTATGCAGTGCACAGATGCAACTATGCCTAATATTTTGGAGAGGGCATATGTGAAGCCAAACAAGACTTTGACTAGGAATGGCCATGCAATCTTAGTTCATATCCGTTGGGCAAAGCCTGTTGTACTTATGTGCAATACCTTTGCAACAATGTACTTTCTTCAAATTACAAGTGCAATAAAATATACTAACCACCTGAGAAAATTTGAGTAAACTAAATCAAGTCAGAGCCTAAATCCCATACAGGTAATCTTGGATAGTAAGGTTAGCATGACCTACACCACAGCAGGAATGGGATTTCTGACAATCCTAGATGTTATATTGGAAGTGAAGGCGTTTCTAATTTTGAATATGGAAAGTTTCACATTCCTACACACCACACCAAGTTTGTAAACTGCCACTCACCAGGGGCAAGCAAATATACTTTTAACGTTATGAAGTGAGGAGGATTTGTAAAACGAAGAAAAAGTTGGTTTGTGTCTCTCAGTTGACTCACGGCTGCATGTGTGAGCAGGTGGATTAGGAATTTTTAATACAATTTTTTAATAAATAATTTTGTAGATTTGTTTGCAGTGTTTCTAGACAGGAACATGCATTCATGAGGGACAAGCATACACAGCCAGAAATATACTGAAAGCTTTTACTGCAGCCAATCAACTGGCAAGCGGAATTTATTTAAAACCAGCTTGCCCATTCAGCTGCACAAAGAATTTGCAAAACATTTCCACCAGCATAAGCCAAGGGTTCTAGTGGTCTACGTGGTGGGGCAGAACTGTAAAACCACCCTCTTGATACTGGCATTGGTGCAACTTACTGGAATGGGGCAAAGCAGGGGTGAGGCTGGGGTGACATGGGCACACTGGCAGAACAAATCCTTGACCTAGTCCTGTCCAAATAAGCTGTAGTGGCACTGGTGTTAGGATGAGAGTTCTGCGGTTCTGTTCTATGGGCCTCAGTTGGGCCCTAGAAGAAACATAGTAAAGGTAAAGGTACCCCTGCCCGAACGGGCCAGTCTTGACAGACTCTGGGGTTTGTGCGCCCATCTCACTCTATTGGCCGGGGGCCAGCGCTGTCCGGAGACACTTCCGGGTCACGTGGCCAGCGTGACAAAGCTGCATCTGGCGAGCCAGCGCAGCACACGGAACGCCGTTTACCTACCCGCTGGTAAGCGGTCCCTATTTATCTACTTGCACCCGGGGGTGCTTTCGAACTGCTAGGTTGGCAGGCGCTGGGACCGAGCAGCGGGAGCGCACCCCGCCGCGGGGATTCGAACCGCCGACCTTTCGATCGGCAAGCCCTAGGCGCTGAGGCTTTTACCCACAGCGCCACCCGCGTCCCTAGAAGAAACATAACCATCAAATAATTTAGCTGTTAGGCCATGAAAATTCCACATATCTGAATCAGTGAAAAACAATGAACTGAGTCTGATTAGTATTGCCTTCCTAAAAAAAATGATTGTCCATTGTTGAGGAAGTAGCTTCTGCTTATTCAACAGTAAGACACAAGGTTCTCACGACAAAAAGAAGAACTTCCTCAGAGTCATCAACCTGTCTTCTCTTTCTCGGATTATTCTTTGAAAAGTTCATTTAGAAAACCAAAACCAAAGTATGTACTGCATTTGAACAACAGTGGGAAGAGCAGATATTCAGAAACTACCGGCTGTCCTGGGATTTTGCCCTAAGTCAGTGAGCAAACAGGACCTCACAGGGTGGAACTCAGTCTCTCAAGATAATCACGTTAGTTTTTCCCACCATACCTTTTTAAAAAGATGTTTCAAATAAAATCAGTACTCTAGGTGCTTTTAGGAGACTCACTGTTGGTTCCTCTTTAAATTATTCTCTCTTTTTATTCCCTTTTTCAGATGCATTTAACATTATTAATGCGTCAGCTGGCAGTATATGTGCATGCAATATCAATTACTATGAGACCCTATCGTGGTATAATGATCACATAAGCCTGAGACTACGAGCATCTCAATGAAATAACAGTCCCTGCACCCCAGCCATACTTCCAGGGGTTTTTTAAAATCATTATACGTAGCATCATGTGACTGCACCGTGGACAGATGAAGTCAATTGGGAGTAAGGGCACTTCTCCTACTCTGAATTGGAGGTGGGAGAATGGGGTAATGATGGCAGTTGACACATGTCAGGGAAGGAAAGAAACTACAGCTGCTATTTCAGCCCCTGCCATGCAGAGGTTACATGTACTTCCCCTCCTGTGGTTTCACATCCTGCATGGTACAACCTATAACATGGGTAAACACTTAGCTGTTCACAACCCATGAACAGCGCAGTAAAGTCGATATGTCCTAAACTAGACTCAATCAGCAGGCACATCTGATCTATGCCTAATCCAACAAGTGATACACATATAGGAGCCTACTTACAAATACGAAAACAAACAAAACAAAAAAACACCCCGTTGCTATACTGGGGCTCTGGTGCTGATAATGGCCCCACAGACTCAGAAGAATCCAAAATAAAGTTGGCAGAAAACTGAATTAAAATCCTGTACTGCATTCCATTCCTATAATAATACAGGAAGAGGCAAATTATGTTTGCCCAGAATAAATACTTGCCAGTAATAAGCTTCTATTCAGGGATTATATGAAGATTGTGGGGGAGGAAATTAACACCTCACCAACAATGTCAATTTTATCAAGACAAAAATAGCAAAAGGGAATAATTGAGAACAAAAATAGACGAACATCTTATTCAAACTTTGCCTAGTAGTAAACTACCATGTACAGTCTTACATTTCTTTAAGAGAGAGAAAGGAAAGAAGTATTTCTAAAAATATAAAACCCTGTATCAAAGTCCTTTCTAATTTGTGTCACTGCCGCCAACATTTTGTCTGGGCTCCTAACTGCCCTACAATTGCATTCAATTTCCATTCCCTCCTATCAATAAACAAATATCCATGGTGAACAAAGTTTGACAGCAAACTTTATAAGCAGAAGGAAGGAAGGAAGGAAGGAAGGAAGGAAGGAAGGAAGGAAGGAAAGAAAGAAAGAACAGTAAGTATTTGGCATACACTTATAGCACATTTAATTTTACATACAGATTATATGATAGAGGGTGTTATCAATGCAACAGCAACTTTTATAGCATCATGAAGAGAATAAACTTCTCAAGTGCCAGCAGGTATTTCCAGCAACAATACTTGTTGTGTAGCTATGGATCACAAATTGAAAATATACACTTCTCTCCTAAAGCCCAGTCTTAGGGATTTATACACCTGACCCAATACCCCTCATTCCTTCAAAAGCACAAGAGAAATCCAGGTTAGGAGAACAAAAGATCTGATGCGAATTTAATGAGGATATCACATTCCATCCCCTTTTCCCACCTAAAAGAGATGTGAAAAGTTGCCTCCATCAACATGTAAAATTTCTCACAGAATTAAATCCTATAATCCCATTTAGCACAAATGAGGTAGAGCAGCACGTTTGTGCTTAAGACATTTTAGTCTCTTAAGAAAGTAACATTTTTTTAAATTGCTTCTCTTGAAGAGTGTTTGGGAAAGATTAAGAATCTCTCTATTTCATCTCTGTTGTTGGTATAGTGAAGTCAGGGGAGAGACACAGGCTTTTTCAGTATATAATCTTCCAAACATTGAGCTAAATTAATCTTTGAAATGGAATATACAGTATATTACACATTCTGGCTGGCTGTCTCTCTCTCTCAAATCAACAGCTTCATAGAAACAGTTGCTTACATCCAACAGTATTGATTAATGATTAAATTAATGATTAAAATTATCTGCGGCTTCTTTAATATCACATCACTGAATGATATTTCTACTTAGCCCCCAAAAGGAGCCGATAACTCCTTTCTACAGAGCAAAATAAATTGCAGATACTATTGGAAGACTGGAAACCAATCCATTCAGCTCCCCCTTTGGCAAATGACCTATCAAAAACAGTACAAGATTTTTGTTCAGCTCAGTCAACTGGGTTTTCTGCTTAACCCACAGGCATTTTTCCTGTTTCAAAGTTTCTATTAACTCCCTACTGATGTACCCTAAAAGAATTTTTAAGGGCTTGGAAGCACATAAATAAAATACTTTGTTGGACCGGCACAGCCAAATGAAAGTCTTTCTCCTGCAGTGGTGGTGATAAAAGTTTCAGTTGCAGCTATGCACAGAGACCTCCATAGATTTCTGATAGCTGAGATTGCCAACCAATCAGCAAAGCTGAGGAGCCCAGCTATGAGAGCTATCATTCCTGTTTAAGATGAGTGTCAAGGCAGAACTTTTATTTTGCAGAGCTCTAGCCATCTCTAGCTGCAAGGTCACAAGAACTGACCTCTCCGGTCAGCACTCTTTCAGTGATGAGGAATCTGGAAAAAGGAAAAGGAGGAAGAACATGGTGGGGAAGGAGCAAGACTGTGTGAAATCAGGAACAGGGGTGGGACATTAAAAGTTTGTTTCAAAGCCAATATGGTGCACTAAACCAGCCTTACCCAATCTGTTGCCCTCCAGGTGTTTTAGACTACAACTGGTATTGGCACCAGGAAGCACTTGATTGGTAGTGTAAAATATCTGGAGGTCAAAGCTGATCCTAAACCCTCTTCCCCCTCACCTTGGCTCTGCGTGTTGAGATTTCAGGTCACCAACTTAGCATGACTCAAAATGATGAAAAATGGAAGTGGAAATGGTATTAAACATTTTTGACCAAACGTGAGTGGGATTCATTTTTCTTTCTCTTTTTTAAGCCTTTGAAACCACAAAACACCATACAGTGGTTCAGGGAAATATACCAAGTCTTGGTATTTTTTCAAAGGCATAAACTACTCCCGTAATGCAGAGCAGTTCAGAAAAAAGAGGGAATGTAGAAAACAGAAAGAACTGAATATTGCTGTGTACGCATTTAGAGAGTAGGTCGTGTAAGCAGTATGCAAACTTGAACCCCACCATTATAAGGTTTCCCATATTACTTTTTATTTGAGGTCTACCACTAAAAAGGCAAGCTCCCAGAGATGATATGCCAACAGCTCAGCATAGCCTGTCCGTACCTATTAATTAGCATGTAGTGACAGCTGAAACCAGCTGGCTTTCTTTACTCTACTAACAGAGTAGTAAACAAATTCAGCATCAAGAAGCTGGTGCTACAATCCCCCAAATGGAGCTGCTTGCTTGCTAAAAGAAAAAGGGACCACCATCAGATTCACATACTGCTGCCCAGTGGTTTCCAGCTCAACTGGATGTATAACCCTGCCAAACCACCTTGGCCTAGGCTGCCTGCCACTGCAATCACTGGCAATTTTCACATCGTATCTTCTGGGCAATACTTGTGCCAACTGGTACCAGAGAAGGAAGGCAGACGCTTCCCTTCTCACTAAGGCTTATTGGAAGGGTAAGCAAATTAGAGGCACAGAGGAAGAAAATGTCATTTCCTAACTAAAGTGTATTGCTTTATTATAGCTACAGACAGATACAGTTGTAGCTGATGAGACCACATCACAAGAACACAAGGATCTGGATTGGACGAGTCCAGGAAAAGGACACTAATGAACATCTTATCTTGGAACCTCAATTAATGAGCCAAGGTAGCATTTCACAATTTCCCTAGGGTGCTACTAGCTTGGACATACCCAAACATTTCCAGACAGGCAAATGGCTGTTCTACACACATGTCTTTCTCCTCCTACTGTACTGGTGGGGTACAGCTGCTTAAAAGGTTGAATGAAAATCGAGTATTTGGAAGAAAACATAAACTTCATGTTTAGAATTAAACATAAACTTAATGCGGAATCAACATGACCACAGAGCCCTTTTCTAACAAGTGAACAAAATGAGAGAAGGGGTGCATGAAGACTTCTGCCCTAAAACGTGAGTGAGGCCTGCTAAACTTCAAATCTCTTCCAACACAATATTCAAGAGTACCATTTAGGCAAGCAAAAGGCATGCAGATCAGTGAACAGTTGGCAGTTCTGCAGTACTTTCGATTATCAATATGCCGGGAGCTCTGGGCTGAATCCAAAGGTTTCCTTTCAAAAATGGAAATGGTCTTTCTCCAACAGATGGACTCCATCCATCAAAGAAAAAGAATATTTGGGCCCAACCTTCTATGTCACACATTTACATTACACCGAAAGAATATACGGCATGAACCCTAGGAGTAGCTATAGATGTGAAAACCACTGGAGTTACAGAGAATGACTTACATTCTAAAATATTGCTAGTGGGGGTTTTCAAACAATATCTACTTGGTATCTTTTTTAATAGAACAGCAAGAAAACCTTAGGGCTCCAGTAAACAAAGAAAAAAAAACACACACACACACACACACACACACACACACACACACACACACACACACAAAGCAACTTAATCAGAACTTTACAGAATAATTTACAGCATGTCTTATAAACACAGCATAAACAATGTTTATTTGTTTTAAATAACTCCTGCATATGTTTTCAGGAGACAACTCAGGCCATTATCATGGGCTAAATCAATTGGCAGAAGCCAATTTGGATAACAGTGTTATGTTTGTTTGGAGTGAACATAAGAAAGAAAATCTCTTTATACATTCAACACAAAGTGAAAGCTGCTGCAATGTTTGTATTATGTTCACCAACCACGTCACTCGTTCCCTGGACTTGCACAGCTATCTATAGGTGCTGCCAACTGACTTAATTCACCCTGACAGCAACCAACACAATCGGCAGGAACAGTGGAGAGCAATAGGCTCTGTCGCTCCAAAAATCTCTTTCGTATGCTGCAATAAATGCAAGCTCACTGTTGAAATTGTAGCCATGTATTCCAAGTGTACTCATGCACCATAAATAAAAGTTTCATTAGGGTTACAAGATACCAATAGGTAAGGGGCATGCTAATATTCACAGGACATCCCAAGGAGCTATTATAGAGAAAACTGCTGGTGAAATGGGCAGCTCAGCTTTCTTCTGGTCAGGATGCCGTTGAAGTCTGCCTACCCTTTGTTCTCTTTGCATATTCTACGGTGTTTAATTCTTCACGGCTACATAGCAGAAGTGTACGGGCAGATATACCATGGCAGTTCTGTACTGAAGTAGTGTCACCTGTGTAGTGCCACCTTTATACATAGTGCTGCAATATAAATAGGGCAGGGCTGATTAATGTATGATCCAGCAGCCTGATCCTGATACCTTAGCACTGTTGATCCGTTCTGAATCCTGAAGGTTTGGCCTTCACTGGCCCATCTTGGCTGGAGGGCAATCAATCAATTTCAAGCAGCAATTATATGTCAAAGATGCACAAACTATGCACATCATTCGATGGTCATTATTATTCAGTGGTGTCCTTAAATCTGTGGATTATATCCAAATTTGTCAAGGTATCTAGAAATAATGTTGAATTAATGGCTTGTATAGATGTGATTATAATTTTGGTCTCAGAAGATGCATTATACTGGATAATGTCAGCAGGTCATGGAAGTGCTTACTGTTGAGGTAAAAGAGATTATGTTCCAGAGCTGGGATAGGAGGTCCTATTCACAAACTTGTCATCTACAGAGGCTGCCTGAGACTGTCATTCACAAGAGTTGTCATGGAGTAATTCCAAAGATTTCCACTGATACTTTAGCAACTGTTTCCTGACACTTGAGTGGGTATCAGATGTTTTGGCCACAGAGCGTGACATTTTACACATACAAATATTACCGTTAAAATATGCCATGTGCCTAACTGCTACGTTAAGGCTGAAATCCTAAACACACTTACAAAGGAATATGCTTAGGATCGTGATGCACAAAAGTAAGTCATAGTTGCCAAATTCTGCAATGGCTTCCGTGCTCCCTCCCCCACCACACACACACACACAAAAGCTGTGAAATAAAGCAATCATAGTAACAAGTAGTCAGAATCTTGTCTTGTCTGCAGCATACAAATACCATTATGTGCGCATTTCGTTTCATGTAATGTATTTACTCATTTGTTAAGAGGTTTACAAACAAAACCACGGTTAGCCATGATTAGAAATCTCCAAAGCAAAACTAGCAAAACTTATTAAAAAGAATATAAAATAACATAAAGCACACCATTAAGTGGGGGGTGGGTGGAAGAACCCTAGGGGTGGTATTCTCCTATATTCTAGTCAGAGTAACCACATTCAAATTGATGGCCCTAACTTAGGCATGTCCATTAATTTCAATGGGTCTACTATGAGTAAAGGGACACGGGTGGCGCTGTGGGTTAAACCACAGAGCCTAGGACTTGCCGATCAGAAGGTCGGCGGTTCGAATCCCCATGACGGGGTGAGCTCCCGTTGTTACGTCTCTACTCCTGCCCACCTAGCAGTTCGAAAGCACATCAAAGTGCAAGTAGATAAATAGGTACCGCTCCAGCAGGAAAGTAAACGGTGTTTCCGTGCACTGCTTTGGTTCGCCAGAAGCAGCTTAGTCATGCTGGCCACATAACCCAGAAGCTGTACGCCGGCCCCCTTGGCCTATAGAGCGAGATGAGCGTGCAACCCCAGAGTCGGTCACGACTGGACCTAATGGTCAGGGGTCCCTTTACCTTACTATGAGTAAAAGTTAGTGAAAGACAACTTCTAGTAACTTCATTCATCAGAGAAGCAGAAAGACAAAGAGGTGTGGTCATCAGGGCACCTGAAAAGGTCCTCTGGAAAAGACTTTCCAGAAATGGAAAGAACAATGCAAACTTATAGAAAGAGGTACGGTAGTTCTGCTTTGGACCAAGGGCAGAAAGAACATGGATGATGTAGGGTACAACATACCCCAAAACAAATGAAATAAAGGAAAATGTGGGCAACACCTCACCACAACAAACAAAAAATCATTAAAAATTGGGGAAGGGGGCTCACAGGCACCATGTTGGGTACTCCAGCATAGAAAATCGTCCCCAAATTTTCCCTGTCCTGGTTTATTTTCCATTTGGGATCCCCGTGGCTGGAAGGTAAGCCTTCCTTGAGGCCACCAGCATCAGAGTGGAAAATTCAAATCTGAACCATAGGAGCAATGTGGACAGAGGGAGCACACACTGATAAGTTCGGTGCACACTATGTGCAAGGGAAGCCAGCAAATCAGGAAATAGCACTGCATCCAGTAAAGGTAAAGGTACCCCTGCCCGTACAGGCCAGTCGTGTCCGACTCTAGGGTTGTGCACCCATCTCACTTAAGAGGCCGGGGGCCAGCGCTGTCCAGAGACACTTCCAGGTCACGTGGCCAGCGTGACGAAGGTGCTCTGGTGAGCCAGCACCAGCGCAGAGCACGGAAACGCCGTTTACCTTCCCGCTAGTAAGCGGTCCCTATTTATCTACTTGCACCCGGGGGTGCTTTCAAACTGCTAGGTTGGCAGGCGCTGGGACCGAGCAACGGGAGCGCACCCCGCCGCAGGGATTTGAACCGCCGACCTGAAGATCAGCAAGTCCTAGGTGCTGAGGTTTTACCCACAGCACCACCCGCGTCCCGTAGTGCATCCAGTAGCACCACTCAAACAGCCAACTTATCCCCTTCTTTCTTAACGTGCCCAGTGTTCCTGAGACCCCACACTGCACCCTGGGCTGTTACTCTGCAGCCTCCTCTCAGCAAGTGAACACAGTCAACCTCGGTTTACAATTCAGCAGTTAAGCAACTTGCACCAGCTGTATTATGATAGCTTGATTTCTGAGGCAAGATCCCAGTTCAAACTACTTGTCTCTCCCCCCCCCCCTTTTCCTTTTGTTATTTTTGGGGAGACAGATGATTTTCATATCTAGCTTCTAAACCACCTAACTCCACTTTGAGCTCTTTTCTAGCATTTCCACCGCAAAAAAGAGACAGCTGATCTGGCGCTGCTTTTATCCAGGAATTACAACAGGGTGAGGGCTTTTACAGCCTCTGATGAGTGACTGAGGCCTCCTAGACACCTCTCTGCCTACTGAATAGCTTTCTGACTGCCAGGCATTTGTGTGTGTTTTTTTCTCCCAGTGAGTGAGAGGAGCCAAGCACAAACAACAGGCTCCTTGTTCAGGCACGCTTTTTTAGCCCAATGAGGTTGCCCTCTAGAAATGCTTCTAAGTAAATACCTAAGCCAGCCCATCATGAGGTCTATATACAACCCTGCTTAGGATACAATACGTGCCACTGTAACATTTCATCTGTCAGCTGCCCTTACAACTACCTCTATTGTAACATAGATTCCACCTTCACTGGGGGATTTATGAAAGAATCAGAGGCAAAATCTAGGGGCTCTCTACATGGGAGAAGCATGGAGAGCAAGAAAAACAAGTCTTTTTTTCTTTTAAAAGAGAGGCAGAGAGAGAGCGACAGAGACAGATGTGATCTAAAACATTTTTATAAGCTGCAAAAATAACAATGTAAAGAAAACCAGTTGTCAATTTATTTACAAAATCCAAAATAAACTGAAAGATAGAACAGGATAAAATATTCAGATATACGCCCAACAAGATTAAAAATAGTTCTGATTTAGCAAGTTATGCAAGACTAGTTCAAAAACACCAAAAAAGACATTCATATTCTGTATTTGTTTAAGCCCCCTGTATTTGGAATGTCAAAAATATGTTTGTGTGCAGGGATTAGTAGTACAGAATTCAAACAATCTCTACCTGAAACCTTAAGTGGTACATCTTTGGTATTATTGGGGTTTTTTTCTGAACACTTGCATCAGATTCTTTTGGTATCTCCAGAAGACACTAGGGCTTAAACCAACCATGTAAAATAGTCTCAGAAAATTACTAGCCTGCAAAAAACTTTACTCACATACTTTTTAGTCAAAGCTTGTGGAGGAGGAACAGAGCACAGTGTTTTTCCTTTTCCAGACCCTCTTGTGAGTAAAATGCAGACAAGTAAAATATTTTACAGGCGACAAACACTGACAAAGGGGCACAAATTGCACTGACAAAGGGGCACAGAATGATCTGTGCTTCTTCTGCCAGACCACGTGGTTCCTGTGCTGAGCACCTTGCATGTTTAGGGGAGTGGTTAAAAGTAAGACTGGTGCAGCTTTTGTATCCTGCATACCCAGAAAGGACACATAACAGGCTGGTGGTGGAAAGATGGAGTGATCCATGCCTCTGATATCAGCCCACTTGATTTCTATGCTGGACATGCAGCAAAGGGCTTTGTCTAGTACAGAAGTTCAGCAGGCTAGCAAGAAAGGTATCTGGGTTGTTCTGCCCCTTTACCATCACTCACCATGTTTGCACACCAGATGAGCTGTCATGCTCACCAAGTATAGAAGCCCCACCAGCTACCACTCCATTTCTGTGATGGATGCATGGAAGAGGCAGCTGCTTTCTCCACATCCAATTTCTCCACCTGGCAATGGAGAAATTGATCCCTCTGTTCATTCACTACCAACCTGATGCACTTCTGTGCTAGATATGCATGATGTTTGCCTACCAACAATGGAGGCAGCAGAGGAAAGGAGTGCTCCTTCCCTCTGGCACCAGCATGCTTAGTATCTGTGCACATAGGAAGGAACCTCATCTCCTGTATGTTTATATGGTGATGTAATGAGCTGTTAGAAGAAGGACAAAGCTCTCCATACATCCTCTGGCAGCCCACATAGTTTCTATGCTGCACATGGAGGAGGCCAAAGTGCCTTCTTCCATACCCAGCATAGAAGTGCAGTGGGCTACCAGAGGATAGATCAAGTCCTCTACTCATCTTCTGGCAGCCTGCTTGATTTCTGTGGTAGGCAGGGAGGAGAGCCCTATTGAATCAGATCAAAGGTCCATCTAGTCAAGCATTCTGTTCTCACAGTGGCCAATCAGATGTCTGTGGGTATTTTCTGGTAAACATCATCCTTCTGACAACCCACTCACTCATCTATATGCAGTATTGCTATCTATGCTAACCAGGGGTGTGGTTAAAAGCCAACATCTGGAGCATTTGCAAAGCTGGGCACTTTTATCCATTTTGGAGTAGCTACTGACCAACGTATAATGTTTTAAACCAAGCTGTAATCTATTTTGATGAAGGGCAGTTTATAGATATTAAAATTAATATAGTAATGCTTCTTTCTCCCGTGTCCCCTCATCATGGATAAAAATGTGCAAATGGTGGTCAGATACTTCCCTACTCACCACCAATGAACATTATCAAGGATAAAATAAGGCTTATATAGTCATACCTCGGGAATACGCTTCGGGTTAGGCATTTTCGGATTGCGCTCCACGGTGGCCCGGAAGTAACAGAGCGTGTTACTTCCGGGTTTCGCCACATGCGCATACCATCAAAATGACGCCACACGCATGCGCGGAAGCGCCAAAACGTGACCCATGCAGACGCGCAAACACAGGTTACGTTCACTTCGGGATATGAACGGGGCTCCAGAACGGATCCCGTTCGCATCCCGAGGTACTACTGTATCTGCATGCTCCCTTCAAAACCCATGTCTCTTTTTGCATTCAGGTATTCATAACAAACACCAGCTCCCTCGGCCAGCAAAGCAAGATGTGCGCCGCAACCCCAGAGTCATTCATGACTGGACTTAACTGCCAAGGGTCCCTTTACGTTTTTTATTCATAACCAAGTACAAGCTGCAACATAAGAAGTGGGCCGAAAATCTGGGCCAACAGAGAAGATCAGACTCTCAGGCTGCAGCAGCTGTGCATACAGAGGACTGCTAGCCATGAGCCCCACCATCCAGAGATTTCCCACAAACAAGAGTTACCTAACGCTATCCATTTTCAAGTGCAACTATTTTCAATTAAAACTTATATAGCCTGGCACAGAGAAGCTGAGCTTGAAGAGAATGCAGCTACCTTTTCAAGAGTTAAGATGCCTATGTAAAGTACACTTCAAATTAGAAACAGATTGATTCCTGGGCAGAAAAAGGTCATAAAACGGTGTAGGGGATTATTTCAGCAGGTAGTCTCAGCCAAGAACCACAAGCAGAGATAAGTGAAAGGGTGTTGCAGGTTTGCACTGAACAGCAACCTCAAATTCCAGCCACAAATGTATTTTCAGACTGATGAACGATGGAAGCATTTTTAAGGCACAAAAAAGGGAATAGTTTGAAAGAGATCTGTGCAGTTCAGCAAATCAGTCTTAGGTTTGTGCATGTCAGAGTATCTCCATTTATTGGGCTAACCCTGGATAGACCCCAACAGCCCTACAGCTCCCTTCCCTCCTTCTCTCGCAGCAACTCTATGTTATCTTCCTATCACAGCATGCTTTCCTGGGCTTAGGCCAGGGGTCAGCAAACCTTTTCAGCAGGGGGCCGGTCCACTGTCCCTCAGACCTTGTGGGGGGGCCAGACCATGGGGGGGATGAACAAATTCCTATGCCCCACAAATAACCCAGAGATGCAATAAAAACAACAACAACACACACATGTAAAAACACCAGACAGGCCCCACGAATCACCCAGAGATGCATTTTTAATAAAAGGACACATTCTACTCATGTAAAAACACAGTTTCCCGGACTGTCCGTGGGCCAGATTTAGAAGGCTATTGGGCTGGATCTGGCCCACGGGCCTTAGTTTGCCAACCCATACTCTGTTAGGGGTCAGCAACCTTTTTCAGCAGGGTGCCGGTCCACTGTCCCTCAGACCTTGTGGGAGGCCAGACTATATTTTGAAGAAGAAAAAGAACTAATTCCTATGCCCCACAAATAACCCAGAGATGCATTTTAAATAAAAGGACACATTCTACTCATGTAAAAACATGCTGATTCCCGGACCGTTCATAGGCTTGATTGAGAAGGCGATTGGGCCGGATCCGGCCCATGGGCCTTAGTTTGCCTACCCATGGCTTTGGCTGTCCCAACATTCATCCCTGACATGCACCACCAATACCACCTCCATCCAGTTCACTAATGTGTTATCTTCTCCACTGCCCCTATTTCCTTAATGAACGTGACCTGTTTTAACACAACCACTGTTTGCCATATTGCTAGTTTCCAGAATCCCAAATTACCTCCCCACAGATTTGCAAAAATGGCTGGAGAGGCTAGAGCTAAAGCTTAAATATATATATATATATATAAATGAATGCAGCAGGAATGAGGGTGGTTTCCAAGTCAAAAATTCCCTCTGTTCTATTGAGATGATAACCTTGCATTTATCAGTCAGTACTTTCTAGCATTCCTCTGGAGCTACTGCCAATTTGCCTCTCATCTCTCGCCATTAAGCTTAAAGGTAAGTGTGTGGAGTAATTGAGACCTGAATTTCGCAAACTGGGTCCCTTAAGGCTACTGGCTTTCATCAGATCCAGAGTGCTGTCCCAAAACATACACAATGAAATAATTTTTGAATAATATTGCTACAGGAGAAAAATTGCAGGAACCATCATGGGGCGAGCTTTCCACCTGTCTTGCCCCACCTTAACCCCTGCCTGAGATTTTTATAAGGAAGACATGCTGAAGTATTTACTCTTGTTCTCTCTAGCATTTTTCTGGGGACTGCACTTTGCCTTTTGGGCAGGAACATGCATGTATTTGGTCTTAATATTTTTTGAAATGTTAAGATTTAGTTTTGAATCGTCATTTGTATTGTTTGTGTCTGAAAAAAGGCCTTGGGGCCCCCTTTTTTTGGCCAAATGGTGGCATATTAATAAAACATAACAAAAAGCTCTTCTCAAGCCAAAAAGCTCTTCTCAAGCCATTTTCTGAAGGAGCAGAATGGTCTTCCAAAGCTTACCAGGGATAATCCTCATTGGCCTGTTATGGGAAAGCATGGTTTATTGCTACATGAACAAACTGTAGCAAGTCTCATTCTTGCACTGTCTTCCTCTTTCATTCACTAGCAGAAGAAACCAAAAGCATATGGTTCCAGTTTTAAGCAAACCATAGACCCCCATTGCAGATGAACTCTGGGAATATTGGTTGGTTCAAACCATAGTTAGCAAGAGGCTGATTTCAAGTCATAGTTTCACAAATGTACATAATACTGCATACTTTGCTCCAATTGCAAAATGTAAAGGTTTTTGTACTGCAATCTCTACGGCACAACCTCCGATCCAAAGCAGTTACAATAATTCAAAATAAAGATCACCTGTCTAGTCGGCAATCAGATAAAGGTGGTCTAGCTAGGAGCAACGCTAGCCGAGAAGCTGAGCATATGAAATATTAAGGGGTACAAAGAATTTCCTACACTACTAGATAGAAAGAGACAGTGCTTGCTGATTCATACTGCCGTTATTCCAATTTCAAATTATCTAGTTTCTCTTGTCCTCTTATTACACTTATCAGCCAAATAAAATAAACAGCGATGCAGAGAACAATGGCCTTAATAGCTTAATGAGCAGAGTGTCTTGCAAAGTACAGTGAAGAGCCTTCCTCAGCTATCAGAGTCATTGAGACTAAAATAAACTTCCAAGTCCTTGGAATCTGGAGACAGTTGCATGATAAACATGTGAGTCAACTGTTTCCAACAGGCTTCGTAGCTGGCTAGGCAGAGCCTGTTGCACCAGCCTAACTCTTTATATTAGGATGCATTGACCTTGCAGCTTCATAATCAATTATCTGGGACTGTTCAATAATTTTTCAAGACAAGGCCCCAGAATATTTCCCAGTTTTAAGGCATCTTAAATCAAAGATGAGTGGAGTGTTGAATTTGCCACCTATGTCCAAATATCACCCAATATAAATGAGATTCTGTTCAACTCCTCTACACTGGACACATTATCTATCCAGCTACCACTAAGCATACACACATACTTTAATATGTATTATATTACACATACACTGTCTCTATAGTGTCCAGAAAGATAGGAAAGGTTATACACAACAGACAAGGACTCTGATTTTCACCATGGCAACCAGCTTATTTATAATGTGGCCTACCTTCATCAAAGCACAGCAAAAAAAAACCACAAACCTAAATGCAAGTGTAGTGGTACATTCAAGTACTGAGATGAAGAAGCTTGCATAAGCATGTAAATGAACTGCTTCCATTACATTATATGTACAATTATTAGCATTTACTCTTGGATATTCCTTCTCCTTTTTAGCCCAGGTAAAAGTAATAGGAAGAAAAAATAATTATTAAAGGTTCAAGTACACATCAGCATCAAAGGTAGGAGACCTCCTTAAGAGTGCTTGCTTTTAAAAGGGACAACTTCAGTATTGGAAAGGGAAGGTATAGAAGATGGTGGTTAGGCAGCAGGGAAGGGGATAGATACAGTGACATGTTCCTTACGAACCTCTGTCACATGTACAGTAATCAGAAAAAAAAAATATTATATATCCATGAGATAACTACATTGTGTCTGACACAACACTTCTGGGATTTCAAGCGAAAGCGTCTATTTCAAGGCAAGTAACATCAAATCACGAAGACTAATTGATACTGTTAATTGGAAACTACGCAAAGATTTTCCAATGAAACTATTGTTTTACGTGAGTAGCTACTTCCTGGGATATTCAAAGTGGCAGCTTAACAAATCACTGATAGTAAAAATGTACTCACCCTATTATTTGTTTTGTCAACAACATGTCAGTAGCTTCTTCTGACTGGTTCTAAGTCTTAGCATATAGAATGTGTGAACACTCAGGGAAAAGCACAAGCTTTCTTAAGAGATAATCCTTTGTGAAAAGGTGCATAAACAACCTTTCCATATGAAAGAAATGAGTCAGAAAGCAGGGGAAAGGTCTACCAGGATTTCTTTATACTGACTGATCTAACACAAAAAGAAATACAATTAGGTTTCTGGAGAATTTCTCTCTCTACTACTGTAAATAAATTGGTAATTGTATAACACCAATCTCTATTTGTTGCTTTTTGGCTTAAAGATATTCTAATCAACAGGAAACTTCCTAATCTCATTGTTCTGGTCAGACATTAAGATAAGATACTAAAAGGAGTGATAAAAATCGGGTGTGATCAACCAAACTCTAGAAGTGGAAGTTACTGGAAGTTACTATATTTTCAAGTGAGGACTTTCTTACTTAAAGGTAAAGGTAAAGGGACCCCTGACCATTAGGTCCAGTAGTGGCAGACTCTGGGATTGCGGCGCTCATCTCGCTTTACTGGCCGAGGGAGCCGGTGTACAGCTTCCGGGTCATGTGGCCAGCATGACTAAGCCGCTTCTGGCGAACCAGAGCGGCGCGCAGAAACGCCGTTTACCTTCCCGCCAGAGTGCTACCTATTTATCTACTTGCACTTTGATGTGCTTTCGAGCTGCTAGGCACATCCAATTCAGATTCTTCTTTATTACAACAGGAGCACACCTGGCATTTTCCAGCAGAGGATATCTGGTAGGTAATATACCTAAAACAACCAAGTGATAAAAATCTCATGGCTTCCAAGTTGATTGTTAGAAGCTAGAAATTAGTTACAGGAGACTCTCCACTGAAAAGTCAGTTCATGTATTGTACACGGTCTTGGAAATTTACACTGCCAAGCACAGATGTGGTGCACACTAAGTTCAACGCAACCTGTCACATGCAG
Organism: Podarcis bocagei; assembly: GCF_964188305.1. Classification (NCBI taxonomy): domain Eukaryota; kingdom Metazoa; phylum Chordata; class Lepidosauria; order Squamata; family Lacertidae; genus Podarcis; species Podarcis bocagei. The sequence goes on along the minus strand of NC_138128.1, from coordinate 51,719,006 downwards.
CACCTAGGACAATGTTGGCAAAACATGAATGTTAATTAGTGGGAGCTGTAGCATGACAGATCTTGTATGCTCTAATTTTGTGAATTGGCTATATTCCACTATGGAACTTGGAATGACATACCACCCAAATAACAGGATGAATCATTCATGCCATGCTGCAATGTGCTCAGAAGGTCTCATAATATAACATCACAAAACCACAGAATTGTAGGGTTATAAGGGATAGAAGGTCATCTTTTCCAGTTCCCTTCCTACAGGCAGATATTGTCAGAACAGCCAGGAGCAAGCAATGAGGTAATTATTGATATAAGCTTTCAGTTCAAGCCAGCTACTAAGATCTTACTCCTCCTTCCTGATATTAGATTTGTCCACTGTTTAACTAGCTAAAAATCCTCTTTTTATGGAGGATGCTTTTTGACAGATAGGGAAACAAAGAAGGTCATCCCATCATTAGCTCTGCTACCCACATGTACTGTAATATGTGTTCTATGTGCCAGAAACCATGTTATCTAGTGCAAATGAACATTTTACATGCATGACCTCAATATACAGCCCTAAATTGGTTTAATAATATACTTGTAATTTTAATTTCTTTGCATACTACCCTGAAATCCCATTTTTAGATGAACCATTAACACGTTCACATCAGTGCGAGTGAATCATTTTACTGCAGACCTGTGAGTGAGGAGCCCATGATCTTGCAGTATACTTCCAATTTCTTAATCAAGTTAAACGTTTGGCTCTTTTACATGTGCACTAGCCTTCATTTGTGTATGTAACAAAGCTCTGAATTTCCCTGCCAGTGCATCTGGAGACTGGATCCCAGGCTTCACAAAATCTAGAACATCCCTCCATGCCCTGGGGTTAAGTTACAGTGGCAACTGGGCTCTTTAAATTGTGCTCCTTGATTCACAGCCTCATTTTTCAAAATAAACCTACATATCTTTCCTTCCTGTGCTGTTCACGTTCCTCTCCATTTATTTATTTTTTTAAAATGTTGTTGCTTTTGTTGTTGTTGCTAATTAAGCAGCCTTTGTTTTGTTTTGACAACATACTCACCATATGCACCTCACTAGCTTAATCTGTTAATTTTACTGAAAGAGGGGTAGCTTTTAGAGAAGTGAGCGAAGCCTGACAACTTAATGATTGTGTCACAATCCCCACCTATTCGGATCTGACCAATCCAAACTGGATTAGAATATCTATGAGTTCTCAGGAATCAAGAAGACAAGCATTTTTTAAAAAAAGAATGGGGAATGTTTATAAAGTATATACAAAATCATTGTAAACAGGTCAAAACATTAGCAGGATTTTAAACACACTTGTAATGTAACAGGATGTATAGATAACTTAGGAAGATGAAAAACTGGAGAAATATTGATATGCGGTTGAAAACAGAATCAAAAAGGATGGGGAGAAGTCAGGAGATTCAGAGTAATCTCAATATGTGAATATTGTATGGTTTTTTTAAATGTATATTTATTTTCTTTCGCTTTCTTTTTCTTTATCTTTGAAAATCAAATTAAAAGATTATTTTTAAAAAAGGAATATCTCTGAGTTCACGAGTGCACATTTAGTAATGGTGGTGGAAGGTTAAACATGCATTCACAACACCGAGGAGCAACCTTTTTGATGGAATATGTGAGGATTAGTCATCTTTATGAAGCTGGGAAGGAGCATCAGGACCCAGTGAAGTGCCCTTTCTCCTCCCCTCTCCTTCCATTATTATGTGCTGGCTTCAGCATAAAGATCCTGACTTGCTTTATCATCATATTTATTATTCACTCACTTATTCTTGGCTTAGTTTAAGAAGCCTAGAATTATTGTCCTTTATTACACCAATCCAAACTAACTGAAAGTAAATCTTAAGTATTGAAAGGAAGAGAAGTATCATATCCACACTATAGGTCAACTGTAGAAGATCCAAACCATTTAGCACATTTCTTTTTGTTTGTTTTTCCAAAAACAACAACACTAAACAACACTAAAGCACCAGTTTCCCATTCAAGTACAATTTCAAGTTCAGGTTTTCAAAAAACAGGTATATGTTTACAGGTATATAAAGATTTTAACTGTTCGCAAAACACAAGCAAGCTTTGAAAGAAACTACAAAAACTGCTAGTGGTGCGTGAAAGAAAGCAATATATTTACTAAAATATATTCTTCATAGCTGCAGCCTGGAATTTTTCCTTTCTCGTCAGGGAAGCAAAAAAGAACAACTACAGTGACATCTAAGTACGCAGGCTGATTACAGTTTTACTTTCAAAAGAGCTCGGATTGATTTTTTTTTATATAGATTTGAAATAAATTAAACTAGATTGACTCACTTGAGAATGGCCATAATCCCTTAGTCAGATCCCAAAGAACTCTTACCAAACCAGCTGTTAATTTAGGATTTATAAGATAAAGCATGAGAAATCCACCCCCTCGTACCTAAGAACAGCAGCTGACATCATCACTGAAAGGGGCAAGCTGCACATTACACATTGCAGTTGTACACAGCTGGCCTCTTCTATCTTGACTAGTGCCCTTGGAAAGGGCAGAGTAGCATTAGAAAAGTAACAGAAGGAAAGTCTAACACCTCCCATACCAACAACTTTCTCTTAAAACTCCCCCCCCAACCCAACTCTCCCCCCCCAGCATTCCAGACCCTGTTGGTAAACATGGGACCAGAACAGGAGGATGAGGGTTCAAGTCAGGTAGGGTATATGTACGGAATATGTGGAAAGTAAGTAGTCATGGGAAGCTTAAAACACTTCCTTCCCTCCTGTTTCTTCTTCAGATTTCCCCCTCCTAAGATGCTTTGCACTGGACAAGCCATGACCCCTAAATAGGTGCAGGAAAACATTCAGATTGCAGCTAACTTGGCAACCTGTTACTTCTTTTAGGAACTAACCAGAAAGTTCTAGTGTGATGGCTATGAGGGAACTCGGGTGTGCGGAGGAGAAATGGAAACCACATTTTATAGGACATTTTTTCCTTAAGAATCATAATATGCAGGCTTCTCAGCTTTCCTTTCAATCATAATGTTTTAAATCACTGGATTGGTTCCCCCATGCCCTACTGGAACTAAGGCCAGGTACCTGCAGCTGAAATAGCACATCCTTTTCCTGTTTACTTCATCTTCTCTTTCCTCTCCCCATCCCATTAGGAACACAGGAAGCTACACTGAACTGAAGCAGACCATTGGTCCAGCTAGCTCAGTGCTGACTGGCAGAAGCTCCCCGGGGTTTCAGACAGGGGTTTCTCCCACCCAACCCTCCTGGGGACACCAGGGGTTGAACTAGGGACCTTCTGCATTCAAAGCAGATGCTCTACTGCTGAGCTGTGGTCCTTCCCCCTAACATTACTGCAGGTATGTCTTCTTGTGCCACCGAAAGCACCATGATGGTGCTCTACATACAAGCAAGTAGGCAAAATGAAATTCTTCAGAAAAGAGCACCTTTTATATCAGGAGTGTGGAATCTCAGGCTCAGGATCCAAATGTGGGACTCCAGGTCTCTCTTCCTGGCCCTTGGCATTCTCCCAGCCCACACCCCTCACTGCCTTTTTTCCCTCCACATTATCCTTGAGTGTTTTTGTCTGGCTGGAACATATTGTTGAAGTGTGATGATACATCTCGCTTGCCTGACTGGGAAGGTGTATGTTGCATGGCTAGAACATTCTCTACTGTAGAAAGGTAAAAGCCACATCCATTGCTCCTCCCAATTTGCCTCTGGCCACACCCAGTAATGACAAGCAGCCATTGGAAGGGTCCCTCTAACAGAATGAAGCCCTTGGATTGTTCTAGCGTACCAACACAAGGACACTTAATATATGCATTCTCAGGCTTAGGTACTCTCATACTTTGGAGTCTTGCAAAAAGCCTCCATCTATCTGAACATTTTTTAATTATATCCTTACATCTGTGATTATTATGCTGGATTTGAAAGTAATGCCTAGGGTTCAAGTCATTACGGAGGTGATTCTAACTCAAATTGTGCACTTCAGTTTTCTAACTTATATTTTGCAACACTAAAATCAAAATTTGATAAAGCCAAGAGGCAAGACCTGCCTTAAGACATCAAGGCTGCATAGGCTGAAAATCCAAATTAAAAAGCATAGATAAATATTTATAAGCAAGTACAAAAAGGTCTTTAAATTTGCGTAACTGAAGTAGATACTTCCTAGAAAACAATCATTTGTACCAAAGTTTTCGAGCACTGTTTCTTCATCTTTCACGTGGACTCCATGATGGTGACAGCAATCACAATGAAATATGTCTCACCCACTACGTTTCTCAGAGTACACCCAAGAAATGCTAGCTGGTTCTGTCACATTCCTTTCAGCCCTCTTGATATTTACCAGCAACAAGTTTATCTGCATAGGTTACAGCTGCACTCCCACTCCTGGTCCTCCAAATAACAAACAACCCCCTTCTACTCTATGATTCTGCAAAACTGGCAAATGCATTCTAATAAATGTGAGTATCTGGGAATTTTCCATAAAAGTAAACTAGCACTCAGTGGTCATAAACAATCAGTGTCTCCCTTTATTTTTAAGTGCCAAGATAAAAGTGCTTAAGACACAAAGTGACTTCTTTTGATTTTCTGCTGCTTACATTATCTCTCATTGATCAATAGAATCACAGAATGTAGAGTTGGAAAAGACTACAAGGGTCATCTAGTCTAACGCCCTGCAATGCAGGAATCCTAACCATTTTGCTCTTTATAACAAACTTTACTGCTGGGGAGTATATTTCTTCACAGTGAGGACATCCCATGTATTCATGTTTCTAAGTAGGTCTACCATTACTTTCCATCTAGTTACTCTTCTTCAGTATGTGAAAAAAAAGTCTTTTCAAAGTCTTTTCATTTAGTATTGTAATCTTACACTTACTTATTTTCTTTCTTTTTACCATGTATGGATGTATGTATGTATGTCAGAAAATTAGCTCTCACACCAATACATTCATACTGAGAATTTTCTTATTTTTGTTCCAATCCTAAATATATAAACCTTTAAGTCTGAACACAGGATATCCCTATATGCCACAAATAATTGAGTTACAATTACCTTTTATAAAAAGCAAGCAGGGGTTGTATTCAGTGACTTCCACTTGCACAACTGGATGTCCTCCTTCCCCTCTGTGAGCTGCCCAAATATGTTTTTTGCGAGGGGTGGTTTCCCCAACTCTGTGTAGCAAATTTGGGAATGACACAGGACACATGCAGGGAAAGTGAGATGGGGAAGTCCTGTTACACAAGGAGACATTATTCTACTTGCCCCATTATTTAGTTGAATACTTCCCCTATGCTCCACCCAAATGACTGTTATAGGTCCAGTTGTGCAAACGGTGTATTTTCAGGGTTAATTTATGTTTAAATCTTAGGTTATAATCTCAAGAGAGGAAATCGCTCTAGTCTTCAGCCTCTATCCCCTGTAGCAAGAGATAAACATAACATCAAAGGCCCATTGCCTTGTTTGCAGAGCACTAAGTATTAAAGGGAAATGGTTTGTTTCTGTTTATTATTATTTTTTAAAAAAATGAGCTGGTGTGGAGAAGGCAGAGGATGCAAAGCAAATGCACTAGTACACTGGTGAGATAAAATATCCTCTTCTCATTGGTCTTTCCTCCTCTGCACTATATTTCCAGGCTATGATACATTCAGACCCGCCAAATGTACAAGCATGCTTAAAACTCAGCCCATGATTTCAGAGTGGAGCACTGAGTGGTTGATTTGCACATCACCTTTCCCACACACATGTATTGCGCTCCTTCTTCCGTGGTCGTAGGATTACATACGCTTCAGGTTACATAAGCTTCAGGTTACAGACTCCGCTAACCCAGAAATAGTTCTTCAGGTTAAGAACTTTGCTTCAGGATAAGAACAGAAATCGTGCTCCGGCGGCACAGCGGCAGCAGGAGGCTCCATTAGCTAAAGTGGTGCTTCAGGTTAAGAACAGTTTCAGGTTAAGAATGGACCTCCGGAACGAATTAAGTGTTGTGACGTGGGGTTTGTGATTTCAGCTCTCTTGACATAATATGCTGGAGACAGTTCTCTAGTAACACTTCTTTATTAAAGCAAACAAGACTCAAGACTGAGGAGGGGAAAGCTACATTTATAGGGACAGGGACTAGCTAGAAAGGATACATTTTGGAGGGAACAATATCAGACAATCACAGTCCTGCCTTTTGGAGGAAACCAATAAGACAGAGGATCCAAATACAGCAGCTTAAATGAACCAATAGTAGCTGTACCCTTTGAAACCAAAAGGCAGTTACTTTACCCTAATGCAAATACAGACAATAATAATACAGATATAAAATCCTTTAACTCAATACACAACATTAAGTACTTAACCAGAGGTACCACTGTATCTGTCGGATCAACCATCTGAAGGGGAAAGCGTTTATCCCAGTTGCACTGGCCACCAGGCCCACAACTCAGAAAACAAGTGCACCTTTCATGAACATATATTTGCGCTTTAAAAATAAATAAATAAATAAAGAACTATCGTTGGTTTGTTATTCATAAAGCAATGAGGTTTCATAAAACACTCTGTTTACAGAATGTAAGGGGATCAGAATTAAAATCCAATTTAAGGAATTATGGAGCCTTCAGATTGCTTTTGCTCAGTGATGAAAAAAGACAGGGATGTTGTTACTGGAAGAAAGCCAGCAGAAACTGAGCGCTGTAATAATAATTATACAACCATGTATGTAAAGGGGAGGGGGAAGTATTGAAAAAGAACTTAACAGCCTCAATAGTTACAACTTGATAGCCAAGAGTGTCTATGACCTTGATTTACAGTTCGCTGAAAAAATTTGTGTCACTGAGTTGCCTTCTTCACACACAAAATATGTCAACATCTAAACAAGCTATGCTGCGGGTTAGTTTGCTTCATTTCCATTTGAGGCCATATATTTTTTGTGTTTATACATGTAAGGAGATACTTCTTTTTTTTTTTTTTTTGCCAACATTAAGTAGATCTGAATAGGTAGCTGGGCCCTATGTAAATAAGGGATTGGTCATTCTTACTGCCCAGCTCTAATAAAGCCTCTATCATTGTAGCAGTCAAACCAGTCATAGCATGGCCACAGTTAGTAAAATCAAATTCAATTGCTCAAGTAGAGCATAGTCTATCTTTGACATATTCGTCAGACAAAATCCTTATTTCACCCTTCATATTTAGCAACAGTTGGCATTTATTTGCAACATTTCCACACTGCCCAAAAAGCTCCATGGACAAACAGAGCTTGAAAGGCCCATAAAAGGGCTCATAAAAGATGAATAATAGGGACAAAGGTGGTGTCAGTTTCCCCTACTAATCATATTCTCCAGGCTGAAGATGGCCCCACCTGCTTCCTACCTCTACTCTGTCCCGTTTAGATGCATATAGTGGTTTTATGGGGCCTCCATAAAATGCACAGTTAAGAACAACTGCTAGTAGAGATCTCTTCTTTTCCTTGAATTCCAGTGAAGTAGTAGACTCCTTGAACTGGTTCTTGGAATCAATAATGGGCTGACAGGATGCAATAAACAGAAGCTCAAGTGAAATATGATTTAGTCATGGGTAGTGGGTGGCCATATTGTCATCCCGTTCTAGATGATGGGATTAAAATCATCCTGAAGGATCAAGATTGGGCCACTCCTGGGTTCTGCTTTGCTGAAAGCAGCTACAGCCTAGAAGGTACTTGCTCTAAGTTTGGGTTGGTACGACGGCTGTGCAGGCACGGCAACTGGGAAATCTGGATCTAAAAACCATTGTTAATATAGAGCTTGTTTTGCTAAAACGAAGCACTGCAATCCACTCCATGTGGAGCTAAACTCGTCCAGAATGCTGTGTCAAGGTGGCTGACTGGTATTAAACACAGAGGACATATAACTCCTCCCCTCAAACAACTTCATTGGCTACCAATACATTACGGGGTCAGAGTTAAAATAATGGTAGCAAGGTCCCGCAAAATATTCCTCCCATACATTCCACCTCTTAGCAAGATACTCCCTGCTAACTATACCTCTGTACTTCTGTTGTGTAAAGCACGGAAGACCATCTCAAGAGATACTCAACTGACTCCCGCACTCCCTGCACTTAGGAGACAGAATAAGAACGTTTTAGGGAGGATCTAATACCCTAATTTATTTTAGCAGATGGGTCTCTTTCCTGCCTTTCACACTATTGTTTTATCCGGTGCTTTGATTTAATGTTACCATATTTATCATACAGGTATGTACACAACTTTAGCCTGTTGTAAGTGGCCTGTGGTCCTTGTGCAGCTGGGAAGTGGGGTAAAAAAAATATATGTAATAAATAATGGACAAAAGCTGTCATCCCAACCTAATCAATTATTTATCCGACTAAACAATAAATACATGTTACTCAAGTCTTCAGAGTTAAGAGTCCATTGATTAAGAACGCTTTTCAGTTTCTCAAGTTACAACTGGGTTCTTTTAACAGTAGGCCTCTGTAACACAAGGAAAGACAAACAAGAGCTTCTTAAAGAATTGTGCCATGTTTTAATTTACACTTCCTCAAGTTGTGAATAAAAAGGAGGGGAAGAGATTGCAGATTCAAACAAGATATGGGCTACCTCAAAACAATCACAACCTTTAAAGGTAAAAGAAAACTGGCTCTCCAGAGCAGTGTTGTGGCTTTCTTTAAGGGGCTGGGGTGGAGAGTAACTTCCACTGACACAGCACAGAATACAACTCTGTCCAACAACATCTGATGGGCCACAGCTTCCCCACCCCCTCAATCTCATTTTAAAAGAAACAACATTCAGCCCTCATCAGTATGAAGATGTTTCTCAATAGGCAAGAAACTCAGGGCTCATACATATTACCTTTGGCCGTGTGCTTTCCAGGCACAGGTCTGCATTTTAAAGTGCCATGTCCAAATGCCCCCCCCCCTTTAGGGCTTCCCCCACATAAACCCACTTTTTAAAGCTGAATCGGGACAGCAGCACAATTTGGGTTTTCCGCAAACATCTGCCTATCTGGTTTTGCCCCACATTCCAAAATGCCTGTTATACCTACAAGCTCTATGCTTTGACCCACTACCGCAGTCCACCATAAACAGGAAAGCTTCCACATTTGCCAGTATGCAGACAATGATGACTGTGAGTAGATTACAAGAGGCCAAATTATTTGTCTTAGAATGGAAATCACATTCCTACAATGTTTCTTCTGTTATACAAGAACCGTCTGAGGAGTCTTGAGTAGAGTTCCTAAGGGCCACAGTAAGTTCTTAGAAGGCTTAGTAGTCCTAGTATTTACTGTGGTACCTTGGGTTAAGAACTTAATTTGTTCTACAGGTCCGTTCTTAACCTGAAACTGTTCTTAACCTGAGGTACCACTTTAGCTAATGGGGCTTCCCGCTGCTGCTGCTGCTGCTGCTGCACCACCGCCGTGCGATTTCTGTTCTCATCCTGAAGCAAAATTCTTAATCCGAGGTACTATTTCTGGGTTAGCGGAGTCTGTAACCTGAAGTGTCTGTAACCTGAAGCATCTGTAACCCTATCACTGTATTTAGGGTTCCTAATAATGTTATTTTGTAAAGGAACATAGAAAGTTAATAAATAAATTAATATTAATATTAATAATAATACATGTGTACCCCATCTGACTGGGTTGCCCCAGCCACTTTGGGCAGCTTCCAACATATATAAAAACATAATAAAACATTAAATCTTTAAAAACCTCCCTAAACGGGCAAGCTTCCCTTCATCTAGGTCAGCATTGTCTGAACTGACTGGCAGAAGCTCTCCAAGGTTTCAAGACAGGGTTCTCTCCCAGCCCTACCTGAAGATGCTTGAGAATGAATCAGGGACCTTCTGCATGCAACACAGATGCTCTGCAACTGAGCTGCAAACCTTCCTCGTTGCTTAGTCTACTCCTCCAGGCACACTTAGGTGCAATCCACTGCCACTGAGAACTGACACAGGAGCCTGGATGGCACTTCTCAAGGCACCCACTGGCACTAACACATCCAGTTTCTTCTTTCAGGAGGGCAAAGAACTGTGGCCTTCCACATGGGAGAGGTGTAGAATTTCTAACTACTCAATAGTCATAAAATCCTTTAACATTCTAAACCAAAGCTCGGAAACTGGCTTAGGCCCAAATGTGAAATTCAATCATCGGGGGGGGGGGGGTTCCTTTATTTATTTAAATGGAGCAGTCCGAAGGACTTGCAATAAGTGTGCAGAATGTGAAAACGAAAGAGAAGCAGATGAAGCGATAAGAGTGCAAAGTGTTTTGCGTATCTTTTCATACATGGCTTTGAAAACTCATAACTTGGTTGTATATAAAAAGAGCACAAGATTTCTCGGCAATAATGGCATGGCAGTATTATTTTAATCAACTTCTATAAGCAAACCAGACAAGTGGGATGGGTATCACATGATTATTAATTGGGACAGATAATTTTCAGATGTTTATTGAGCCTATAAAAACATGCTCCTGCAGTTAATGAAGGAAACCTTCTAGCCCTGAAAGGCCAAAGTCTAACATTCTAACAAGTAGGCTGAAGGCTGTAAAATGGAAATAAAGTCTTCCGTGACAGGAATTTCTTGTACATAAAAGAAGCTGACATGGAACAAAATAGCGCAACTGGCAACAGATTCCTCATCTGACTGCCACTAATTTCATGCCTATCAATGAGCTGGAGAATTCCAAGATCCTTCCCCTCTGGAACCTTTTGTCCCAGCACCCCAGGAAGATAAATTAGGTCATATGTTATGCCCTTTTCCCTCCCAGCTCTTGTTAACCAAATATTGGCCACATGGAACACACCAGCCAATACCAAAAGCATAAGCTGACCATTATCTGAAGGGGGAGGGAGAATTAGATTAGCTTCTGCTTTCATTTCATGGAAAAATAAATTATCTAAAACTTTTAAAAGAACCAAAAAGCTGAATAACACTATAAAATGCATGAAGGGCAAATGTTTTAGAGAGAGAGAGGGCTCGCGATTAAGAGCAAAAGTACACAAGTAGAGATGATTTAAGAGGATGATTTTTACTGTTGCATATGGCGACTGAACAGCAAAGAGTAAACATGATTAGTGTCTAGCAAAGCTCATCAGCACTTTTATAGCTTTAGGTTTAATTAAAACAACAATGGTGCTGGGATCTGAAGAAATTAAAGAGACATAGTTGAAATAATGCCTTTCTAGCATGACATTCTCCCTAGGGAGGCAAAGAGGAAAAGGGTTGACTTAAATAGCAGGATGGGGGGGGGGGAAGATAATGGGCATGGAACTATGAATTCTACATTTCTAAAATACGTGTGCAAAGCAATCCTAAGCATTTTTATTTAGATGCAAGAGTCCTCTTTGGGAGAAGTGGCTGGAGGCCCATGTAGAGCAACATTCCAGTCTTAAAAGCAGTCTGAAGAGACTCATTTCAACAATGCCTTGCCTGAGTCACCCAATGACCCCATCCCAAGCACTGTCTTGATTCCTTATTCTTCCCCATTATCCCTTGAGTTGTGTGAGTAAAGGTGGCAGCAGACTAGACAGAAACGCCATAGTCGCAGAAGGGATGCCCCTTTAGCTGCCAGCCAGTTCTACCAGCAGGGATCTAATTTGGGAGGAAGCATCTGCTCTGAAGGGTCTACTTGGGAGGAAGCAGAACACCCAGCTGAAAGCAATGACCCAAGAGAAGACCGGGTAGAGACAAACACTATATCAATTCTTCGGTCTCATTTTGTTCTTTACATTGCTATTAGCTCTCTATGGGTCTCGTGCATGTTCCAGCTCCATCTACATCATTGACTCAGGCTCCAGCCTTTACACTCAAGTGGTGGTCAGAGAAACTTCCCCCAAGCAAATCATGAACTATAATCCAGGTACCAACCATGAGGCCAGGCTTGGACATCACAACACGCTATGTTTTCCATCAGAGCAGCAGTACCAAGAACAGACAGAGCATGAACTCTTCGGCAGGTACACCAGCACACTGTGTGTTCACATTAAACAATAGTTCTTGATAATAAAAAGCACTATAGTTAAAACTCCAGATGTTTTGGGACTACAATTCCCATCATCCCTGACCACTGGTCCTGTTAGCTAGGGGTGATGGGAGTTGTAGTCCCAAAACATCTGGAAGGCCAAGTTTGGCCATGCCTGGTTTAATGTGATGCACACACCAAGCCACATCAATGCAAGATGAACTCCTAAATGCTATGGTACCTATTAACATAATTTAACACTTTAGGCAGGGCAATAGGAGGATTTTCAGTTTCTCTACCTTGTTGTAAGGGCTAGCTGGTATTGCTGGATATATTACATCTGTTGACACTGAGACTAAAGCCTCAATTCATACCAATTAAAAATTTTGTCACTGAAATCAAAGGGGTGCAAAATCATGCCGCATCCAACATCAGAAAGAAACAATTTTCCCTAGATGTGTGGACGGGTCCAAACAATTCATAATTTTAAAGTGTTTTGTAACTATGCATATTATCGCAAATGTTGTCATAATAGATTGAGGTAGTCATTTCTGCACAACAGCTTCACTTGCAACAGCTTTCACATGCTGTTGAGGAAGAGCTAAATGAACAAATCAAATGGGGATCGTGAACCTTGGCTGTCCAGGTGTTACTGAACTACAACTCCCATAATCTCTGACTTTTGGCCATTGTGGCTGTGAGTTGGAGTCCAACCTTACTAGGAGGGCCCATGAAGGAGAATAAGAAAATTATAATGTTACTGCTAATCTAAAATATGTATGTAAGACATATTAAAACATAGTCTTAGATATACTCTGTAGGTGTGTTGCAAGTAAAAACCACGAGTGATGAACTTCAGTGAAAACTAGCTTTGAAAGAGCACAAAACACAGAGATAAAAAGCCACTCTATAAATGAGAATGATAAGTGAACCACTAAAGCAGAAATCAAAACCATATATACATTTTGCATGTGGTTTGCTGAAAAGCAATACCACTAATTTGACTCACTTGCAGATTCTTAAATAATAATTCTGTGTGTAGCTCTTGAGGAAAAATGACAACATAAATAGACTGTATTATCAACAGACTGAGGGTTAGTAAACCTTCAAAATGGGTTCTGGGCTAAAGTGCCATTTACTTTTAGGAGGGCATTTTTAAGAGAATCTAAACAACACATTTCTAGAATCCTTTAAAAAATAAACCAGTTCAAATCCTTGTTTTAAATCAATATTTTGAGCAACCCAAGTTTCCATCATCAATTCTGACTTTGGTTATTCCCTAAAGCTGTAGATTTATACATATTTGGAAACCAGAGTAATTGGAGTATGAAGGTAAACAGTTAGCTAAAAGTCCCACTGAGAAGTCAGAGGGCTGGTGGTCTGGAGACAGAAATAGTGGCAATTTACGTTGCCAAACATCAGAGTGTCTATGGTTGACTAGGCAGCAGGTTTCCAACTGCTGCAAGAGGAAAAACTCACAACTTTTATCCAATGCTTATTTTATAGATGCAACCAAAATCTAATGATTGTGCTACGTTAGCTTGTGGGTACTGCTGCATCAGCACTCAAAAGAAGGTTGCTAAGACCTGGAGCAAATGGACATGTTTTAGATGCTACAACTGTAATCCCAAGTGCCCTCACTAGACAGCAACTCATCAGCGTGACTCAATTCTGAGTAAAAATGCCTGGGATAACAACACAACATGATTTGCAGGCTGAAGCGTATGTTCAGTCAGCCCCGAGCTCTGTGCTTCTGTGGTGCAATTGCTATGTACGCACAACCCTTGATACAAAAATATTATATAAGGGAACATGGGGATTCATTACAAGTCTTTACTTGAATGGAGAATAGATTTGTTATCTGTGATGCTAAATAAACCCAGAAGTGTTTTGCACAATACTTTTAGTTCCAAGTTGCTGCATTTTTTTAAAAAAAAGTATCAGCTTTTCAGAGTTCAAATGGCAAAAGATTAAGCTTCTGAAAGGTGGTGCTCTATAGCAGAAGAATCAATTGATAGGTTGACTTAGCCTCGTAGCAGGCTATTGTTGCTGTGTTGTGTTACAATTAATTTTTAAAATATATTTCTTGCCAGGTAAAAAGGGCCTTGACGTGTAAATTGCACAATGATTGAAATATTGTTCAGCCACAACTGATAAGTGTCAACAATCTTTTATAAGTACAACATCAACATGGAAATAAAAACAATGGCATTCCATGTCTGAGAACATCATTCAAAATCAGAAGGCTTCGGTGTCAATTGCCCTCCGCTCACACTGCAGGTTAAGACTGAATGGCAAACCCTGAGTGGAGACCTCAGGAGTATTTCACAAAGTGTGAAGAAGACCTCAATCACAAATGCAAATGAAACCATACTAGATTATTCATGCCTTTAATTAAAAGAAACTTACTATGACAAACAAAGGGAAATAAAGAAACAAGAAAAGCTTGGCTTGTTTAGAAACAAAGGAGAATGTTGCAAAATAAATCGTGTGGGCTTAGTTTAGGAAATCTTTGACAGATTTGCAAAAACTGCTTCAGTTTGGGCCTGGTAAAGAATCATATACAAAAACCCTATGAAATGCTAGGCATGCTACCTAAAACTGAAGGTGACAAATGCTTTTGGGGAAAGTGAGACAGTACTAAGGGAAACATGCTGTAAAGGACATTAATACTACTGTAACAACACAGTTTAACTGTTTACAGTTGATTTTTGTGCTTATAAAACCTTGGAGAGAAAAAATCAACGTATCTTTCAACTGGCTAACAAAGCTAACTGAGACAAATAAATACAGTCCATGAGAGTTTTTGGGGACCTTCACTCAAGAAACTAGACAGTGAGGTCAGACTAAGATAAGCACATCACACAAAAAATGCTTACTAGCCTAGAGTTCATCCTTTACACTACAGGACAGAGAACCATCTTTCTTTCAGTGCTTGGCAAACACTGAGCCTGCAGGACTGCTATTGTGAAACACAGCTTACAACCAACCCACCCACCCCACTACTAATGGGAAGAATCAGGATGCAATCTTTAAGTCCATCAACTTAGTGCTTATTATGGTGATGAAAGGAATAATGTTCACGTTACCTAAAAATGAGAATTCAACACAATGGTGAATTGTTTCAGAATTCTGTTTGTCTTCTCCAACTGATAGATCTCTCGACATGTCTAGCTCTTCTTCTTTTTAAAAAAAAGGCTGACATTTTTCAATCTACTGCATTATGGTAAGCATAGATTGTAACAATAAATTAATATTTCCTTCTTCATTTGAAAATCAATGGTTTCAAGCAAAACTAAGAACCCACATCATACCAATAACCACAAACCAGTTCTCCTCCATGTTTCTCCAGTTGGTTCATTTACACAGTAGTGCTCTCAGAATAGCTGTTAGTACATCTTTTTGTCATTTCAGCTTTCCAGAGTCATTAGTATTAGGCACTGAAACGGCACAGCACTCGCCTGCCACTCTGTTGAAGCTTATAGAGCATCTCTTTCCTATGTTGTTTCCTCCTTTGACTAATGTTCACCAAGACTCATACATCATTCCCAAATTGGCCCAAATGAATTAAACACAGCTCTGCTTAACATTACGAGATTTAAATGGATTTTCTCTCTACAGGTCTGCCCCATAATTGGGTTTATCCATCTTGTTGAAGTACAGTTTACACTTGCTAACATCACGACAATTCAAGCTACATTTTCTGCTCCAGTGGCAGGAGTGAAGGAGATTTGTCATCGGATCATAACAGGTAATTCAAACAACAATTAGTTTGATGACGGCCCGTATGTCAATGTCTGGCCCCAGTCGGCATTACTCACACCCTGTGTTCGCTAAGATGAATTGTGCTTACAATTCTTCATTTTCAATCATCAACAACACTTGCAGAAACAACTTCAGCTCTGTTGACACAGAAATGTCCTGTCTTTTCAGCAGACGGTTCTCAAAGGAACTTATTGACAAACAGCTGCATGTCATCCATCTATTTAAATATTTGGTGGCATTAAAGAAATATTTCCATTCCCTCGTTCTGAGTAAAACACCCTGTCACTCCTTTATGCTATATAATTTTTCCTAGGTGCCACAACTCTAAAACGCTTCCAGTAAAATTGGTCTGCATCCACAGGGCATTTTGGGGGAAAGTTCAAATGAAAACCTGTGTGAGCTGGGTCCCAGATTACTGCAAAAAGGCACCCTGGATGAGGCAAATCATTAACACAGGTGATACATTAATAAAATATTTTCATGTTTAAACATACATCCACCAGAATAATTCCAAAACCAAACTCAAACCTGCAAAATGTAGCATGAGAAGTGTACCCACAAATGTCTCACAAACGCAGAAATTGCTTCAGGATATATTACATTAGCCAACCTGAATACCAAACCAGTGTGATTTAATGATTATGGTCCTGGACTTATGAACAAGACCCAGATCCCAAGACTTCTCAATCAGGAAACTCAGGGACTAACTGGAACAAGTAGCTCTCTATCTCTCAGTCTAACTTACTTCATAGAGCTGTTGTGAAGATGAGCCCTTTAGGTAGGACAGGACAGAAATTTTATATAAGTACATTAAAATAAAATAAAAACTAGCTTTCAAGGTGTCTCTAGTGAGACACTAGGTACCTGCTGGTTTTCTTTTTTTAAAAGGAAGAGGTAAAGGATAACAATATTTCTAATGCCACTCTTTCCTGAAGAAACACAGGGTTTCTCTTCTGAAAAAGCATTTAGTGGTGTTTTCTGAGAAAAAGAGTCATAACATTGCTCAGTAGTAAAGACAGGCTGGACTACAGAGGAAGGATGGGGACCAGTGGACCTCTAGATTTTAATTGACCATATCTCCCATCATTGCTTACCATTGGTCCTACTGTCTGGGCCTGGTTGGAGTTTGGAGTCAAACTGTATCTGTAGGGACACAGGTTCCTCAGTCTTGACCTAAAGGATTCTCTTCAAACTCTTTTAAATAAATGTATAACATAATCCTATGCATGTGCACTCAAACGTCCCACTGAGTTTAATAGGTATTACTCCTAGGTTAACGTGCATTGGATTGCAGCCTTACATTTCCTTTCAAGAGTATGGAAAAATACTTTCATAGACATAGTTTCCACCTTCTTTGCACTCCCGGAAACATATGCCCCCAAACCTGGAAAGCCAAACTAGACTGCTCAAATACTACTACTGAGCTTATAAAATAAAGTCATGCTTTTCCAGCACACAACTAAAGAACAGATTTTTCCACATTCAAATGGGGGGGGGGTAAAATTACATAAATAACATGAACCCAGGAATCCTGGGCCAGGATGATTGATTAATTAATGGCAAGTTTAAGATAAAGATAGGAACATAAAGTCTCTTGAAGCCAGGTAGACACAATAAAAATGTTTATAGGCTAGGATGCTGTCAAGACCACTATGATGGAGGGACATATTTGTCTACTGCTGGATGAATCATCCCCATTTATGCAAAACATTTCATACAAAATGGAGGGAAAGTCTCTTCATTATTGCCAAAATGGGGAAAAATACAAGCAACCTTTAAAAATATACAAAAACCCAAAATTTGTTTCCTCTGCCTTATGGAACTAGTGTTGTTCTTTAATTACTCAGACAATGATCACTTTTGCTACATAGCCCCAGAATACAACGTCTCATCCTACACTTTCCTATGTGTCAAGCAGCAGCTCATGCAAGTTGACCCTGTGAGACAACTAGTTAAAGAATTGTTAGGCTACATTTTGATCAATCTTCCAAATTTGACATGGGAATACTTGCTCTACTTGTTTTGTGTGTGGGTTTTCCAGTTAGATGGATATGAATAACTGCCTTTGGCAGTCTGCTCTGCTGCATGCTGTGCAATGTATCATAAGCTGCAGCTGGTGGGAGGAAGGTCTATAGCCAGCCTGGCTAGAAAACACCCATGCAGTATACACACAGGTTGCAAAAACTGAGTTGCTACTGCCCTCTTTAAATTTATTACTGGCATCTGGCACCCAGGTTTCTGAAATCATCCAGGAAGAACGACAGGAAGGCCACCCACGCAGTCCAGTCTCAAATCTCATTTCCCAACCAGCTTCCATGAAGACAAGTCAGGTGGGAAGAGTTAGGGTGAGCTGGGAAGATTTTGCTTTCAAAGTCCAGTTTTAACATCCTTTTTTCCTTCCCTGGTGGATCCCAGTCTTAATCTCAATCTTCTTCCCTGGGACAGCATGATTTAAATCTTCTTTCTTCCTTGTAGTCTTAGCAGAACCTACTGTGATCTCCCTCCCCTCCCAACCTCCTTCGAAAAAAGGTGAGAAGAGAACACCATGCACCAAAGAAATAAGAATTCCTTCTCTTGTTTCTGCATGTCTTGCCCTCCCTCCAAGCTGGCTCCCTTGCACGCATCAGCTGCCTGAGCTGTGTATTTGCAGGAAAATGTCAAGTGTGCTGTACATCACCCATGACAGCTCACACACATTTTCCCATGCAGGTAAAATGCCATGTGTGAAGGTGTACCATCAGCCGTATAAGGAAGCATATCAGAGACCCAATAAAATTTCTTTTATTATATCTGGGACGGAACAAAACCAGGAGATGGGGTGGTCATAGAGCAGTGAGGCCACATACCACACCATTGGTCGACTGCCTACAGCTCCATGTGTCAAGTTGTGAAATACTTGGTTAAAAGTTAGGACAGAGCATGAAATTTCTCCACTGCTTAAATATACCATAGAGATGTGATTTAAGCACACACAGTCAGCATTGCCACAAAGTAAAAGTTTGTGGAAGCCCAAAGGGAGGAGAAGTAAAGCTTCTGCAATGTTTTAGCAGGTTTTCAATGCAGTAAGTTCTCAAAAGTAAAGAGAGCAGCCCTTGGCTGTCACCACTGTCATTCTAGTTCCAGCAACAATGGCTCCTCACCAGTCTGGACAAAAAGCCAGACTTCGCCTCCACCTGCAAACAGATGGGCTCATCTATAAAACCACTGCCAAAAGCTTTTACAGAATGAATTCCTAAGGCTACTTATTATAAAACAACTAGGTGCAGCCTCGTTAAACATTAGCTTGGAAATAAATAAAATAAAATAATGACAGGGTGAAGAAGTAAAGTGCATTACAGCTGTCTAAACTGAACAAACATCCCCATCCCCCCACATCATATTCTTATGTGGAGGAACACACCCTGTTGCAGCCAAAACCAAGAGCAAAACCGATTTGCCACAAGTGGTGAGTGGAATAACAGACCTATGAAGGCAAAATAATCTGCCACATAAATGACTCAACCAAATCCAAAATTCAGGATATGAAAATAAAACCCAGGGTGGCACTGTGCTAAAGTATGTATGATTGATGGAAGCTCTCCTTTACTGAAATGCATGCAAAAGTGAAAGAGAAAGCATTTCACAAATTGTTTCGAGGGATTAAAAAAAGACAATAAAGATATTGTTCCAGTACCCTTAATATTTCTCCTCCCAACTCTTTCTAGCACATTCACCTTGAATGCTAAAGCTAGATGAGAGCGGGACGACAATAAGCTTTCCGAAGCAAGACACAATGTGGTGTATCGGGGATTCAAAGCAGATCAATACATACTAAAAGCATTCAAGTTCTTTGCATGCTTCTGTTTGCCCACATGGGCATCAAGCCTTAGCAAACACAAGCCAAGAGAACAATGCTGTCTGTTCTCAGACAAATATTAACGGGATAAGATTTCTCAGTAATGTGCATTGTAGTGTGCCCTACCCTCCAGTGAAGTTATCTGTCTTCAAATGGCCAGTTCAGGACCAAGTGGGCTTAAGATAACAACCTTCAACTGCAAAACCATGAAACTGGCATGACTTTTCTGCCAGACAGACTGACACTGTCTGATCCCTGGGGTGGGGCTCCACTAAAACTAGAACCAAAGCTCAGCTTGCAAAAGCTCTCCCACAATCAGTTTACAGGTCTGGAGCCATCAACCCAGTTCAGAAGAAGAAGAAGAAGAAAGGTGGCTATTTGGAACAGCAGAACACACACCAGGTTCCCAATTGAGTTAAAACTTTTTTTCACCATCTACAGCAAGAGAGTCAATTTATACATATACTGTTGATATTAAGCAGAAAACATCATTCTCCCTTTACTCAGCATCAGAACAACACACACACACACACACACAAACGTTGAGAGGATTAATCTTCCTCTTGAAGATGGGGAGATTTTCAGAGCAAAACCCACCACCCAAGTCAGGGGCAGCAAACAGCTGCTTGACAGTTGAGACAATAAACATTGGTTATTTTTCCTGAGACATGGTACGTACACATTGCATTTAAACACAAAAGCCCCACCTCCACTGAATACCTGGGCATTGCTATTCCTGCTGACTGCAAGTGCAGCAACATTTTGAAGAGGTCCTACCCATGTAGTGGCATTTGAGTGCAGGGCTCCTCTACCTGCGGAGGGTTCCTAGGCAAAGCAGAATCTGCTTTCTCATTGAAGAACCCTACATGTATACATCAATACATGCAAAAAGCCCCTTGTCACCCAATGGGTATGTTGGGTGTGGGGCTAGTCCACACAGTCCTATAAACCTCACACACACTTGCAATTCAGGAGGGAATTTCTCTGAAGTCGCTTATGGTATATATTACACATTATATACATAAGAAAGTTTTAGTCATAAAAATACGAATTTTAAAAGAGTTTAAGATGATACAATATCACAAAGCAATTTAGGCTTGCTGCAAGTTCTACTAAGGTAGAGTCATGGCCAGATTTAGGAATCAACACTGGAAGAATTCACTGCAGGCTGCCAGCAGGACTTGGTTGGAATCTTACTCTCCTGGCATCAGAGGTGCCAGGGTTGCAACCTGGAGGGTGCTGATTGAGGTGTCCATAGTGCAAAGAGAGTGAGTCCACTGTATGATGTTTTGCAGAGGTCTCTAGGGAAGGGCACGGCAACCAGGTCTTCTGTATGCACCACCATACCAAGTCCTTTGCAAAAGCCTTTGGGGGACATTTCAGGTACTCCCTTACAGCTAGGCTGTACAACTCAAAGCCTTGAGTCTTCTATTGCTAACACAGAAAATTGTTCTGATTTTAAACTTCCTCCCTGCTATTTGCAAGGATAGTTAATGATAAATTCCATTTGGTACCACTTGAGCTCCGCTTACTTGTTGAAAAAAACATAAGTAGCAATTTGGTCAACCTAACAGTTTAAATTATGGCTTCTCCCAATAAAACTCCAGGAGTTCAAGCAGAGAAACTTTGGATAAACTGAAAGAAAGCTTTTCATTTCCCTCTTTTAAGCTCTGGGGTGTGCCATAGTTGGCTGCCCTGGGCATATATGTACAGTGGGCTTGTCCCACTACAGGAAGTGACATGTAACTCTTCCACATGAAAATGCAGAGCTGAAGTAGCAGGGGTTATACAGAAGAAGAAGAAGAAGAAGAAGAAGAAGAAGAAGAAGAAGAAGAAGAAGAAGAAGAAGAAGAAGAAGAGTAGTAGTAGTAGTAGTAGTAGTAGTAGTAGTAGTTTGGATTTGATATCCCGCTTTATCACTACCCTAAGGAGTCTCAAAGCGGCTAACATTCTCCTTTCCCTTCCTCCCCCACAACAAACACGCTGTGAGGTGAATGAGGCTGAGAGACTTCAAAGAAGTATGACTGGCCCAAGGTCACCCAGCAGCTGCATGTGGAGGAGTGGAGACGCAAACCCGGTTCCCCAGATTACAAATCTACCGCTCTTAACCACTACACCACACTGGCTCTCCAGAAGAAAAGTTCATCCTGCAAGACCAGGAAGGCAGTCAACAATGGAGTTGTCAGAATTCCCACATGGCTGGTGCCAGAGTACCAACTCATTCTATTTTAACTTTACACATTTTTCTGTAGTTGGAGGCTCATTTGTAAGCAACTTGAAATATTGATGGCTCCACTAGCCCTTTCCTGATGAAATAATCACTATAAAGTTTGCATTTCCTCAGTAGTATTTGAATGCAATGCTAAGGTAGTCACTACTGGAAAATCCAGCAATAGTTCTGAATACTGCAAGTTAAGTCAGTATTAAGAGACTACATGGATGGTTTTGTAGCAAATAGATAACCTATTGTGCGAGTCCCTGACAGCTTCCTATCTGCTCCAGGAAAACAGTGACACTCCTCCGAGTAAGAAGACATTGTGCAAACAGGAATTAATTAAACAACCATGTTACAGAACACAGATAGAAAGCAACATAGCTATTGCAGAAGTAGTATCAGATGAGGACAAAATACCACTGGGAAAGGTAAATGCAGACATGTACACATATCTTAAAGCAGCCTATAAATAATAAATAGTAATTTGGTTTAATAACTACATAATCTCTCTTTAGGCTCTGCTTTGTGCTGAAGTGTTTAGAACCTTATGAAACACATTGGCCACAATCCAGCACAAGTAGAGAGCAATCCTAAACCCCAATCTGGAAGGAGATGCGACTGGGTGGAGTTATGCCTTCACCTGGTTCTGCCAAACTGCGCCTACCAAAAACACAAACATTCAGGAAGCTCCCATTGACAGTCATGAACATAAGTCCACAAAACAGGGTATGCAGGACAGATTGAGGGCAGAGGTGAAGCAGATATGGCAATGGATCCTAGCCTGGCCACCTCAGCCTAGACTGCCACAGCAAAAAAAGGGAAGAAAACCACCTCACACTTCCCCTCTTGGTTAGTGGGACACAGGCTTTGGGTGCAGCAGTGACTCTGCTGCTTCATTCTGCCCTGCTCCTCTGAGCCAGGAAGAAGGATTGTTCTGTTAGGGTGCTTACAGCCACATATTCCAGGCAATGCACTTAATGGATGTATTGGATTTTGGCTTTTAGCTGCTTAACTTTGAAATAGTAATCAAAAACTTCATCCAAACACAAACGCACCACTACCAACAATGGTTTCTCCCAAATTTAAGATTTGTTTACCAGAGATCAGACTTAGAATATTCTTTAAATTAGATGAGAAGGTTCTGAAACCTCAAATGGTTTGTAATACAGCTCGAACATACTTTTGCCAGCATTTAAAGAGTTTCACTAGCTTCCAGTTTATTTCCAGCTACAATTCAGAGGGTTTGAAAGCCCTAAACCAGTGTTTCCCAACCTTGGGTTCCCATACATTACTGGACTACAACTTGCATCACCCAGACTATTGCCTACACCAGTGGTGTCCAAACTTTTTTTCAAATAGGGCCAGATTTGATGAAGTGAAGACCAGGGCCGACCAAAGGGCCAACCAAAGTTGTTAACCTTTTTTTTAGGATTTTACCCCAGGAAATAAACTGCCACAGGGGTCAGAAATAGACTTTGGACATGCCTAACTGGGGATGGTGGGAGTTGTAGTCAAACAGCATTTAGGGACTCAAGGCTAAGAAGTCTGCCCTAAACAGTCTGGAACTAGGCTACCTGGAAGGATCAGCTGCTCCTATATACACCTGTTGAACTGCTAAGATCTTCATTCCACATCTTGAATTAAGGTGGTGGGTGGAGAGCCTTCTCACTAGTGGTACCCTACTAATGAGATCCCTCTCTCGATGTCACATGACCTGGTGCCTAACTGCAAGGAAGTCGTTGTTTAGGCAGACATTTAGTTATAAGCTGTGCCGCTAACTTTAGTACTGTTTTTATTTTTTAGTGCTTATCTTTGCATTCCTGTTTACTGCATATTAAATGAATTGCTAAGCTACTTCAGGAACCCTTGTTAGAAGATGGGTTATAACTATTAGAAACAAACAATGAATGCCTTATAAACCCAGATCATACATTGGTCTATCAGATTCAGAAATACTCTACCTTTATCATTTATGGGGTTTGCATGGAAGTTTGGGAGACTTTCTTCCTGTGAATACCCCATATTTGTATGCAAACAAATGCATTGTGCACAAAAAGAGGAGCTTTTTCTAAGAAAGAGCTTTAGCTATGTTAAGAGGGAACATAATCATTAAGCATTTAAATGAGAAAACATTCACTATGAATAGTGGCAAGTAAGTTGAGAATAAATCTTTAAGACTTCCTTTTCCTTAGTTCTTGGACAAACAAGTGATTAGGTGAAATGCCTGATATGGTTAACAACTTTAGCAAAATTAAAGCTGCAAGACCCTTACCTGAAAGTAAGTCTCCCTGAACACATTTTAACTTACTTCTGAATAGACATGTGTAGGACTGCTCCATTAGATACTAATTACTATTACTGTTACAAAATCCCAGTATTGTCATGCAGTCTACAATTTAAGCAATTTAAGACAGAGCAAAAAGCTGCATGAAGTTAAGCTTCAGTTCAGAAATTGTTTTTCAAAAAATCTTTTGTGTGAGAGCCAAGTTTGCTTGGGATTACAGAGAATGTCTACTTCATGATGCATAAACCACACACACTGGTTTTATCAGTACAGAATGACAAAGCCATGCATGGATGGTATATCATGAAACTGAAACCTTAACACAAAATGATGTCCAGTGGTGCATAAGTCAAAACATTTGATCATATGTACTATCTCTCTTCTTGTATGGAACCCAACTTTCTGAATAAGGTAGCTTGGAACATGCATTTACATTGCCGCTTTTCAGAAATAGGATCCTTGGGGAGACTGCAGCATCCAAATAATTCTAATGATGAGACGTCCACAAAATTGACTTTTCATTACAAGTCTTCCTTTTGTGAGAGTAATGAGCTCCAAACCTCTCATTGAGAATGGAGATGGGAAGGGGAGAAGAGGAACCACCCCCACAGTTGTACAGAGCTTTAAGATGCTTGATGATAGCTAGGGTTAGTTCATGACGTGCAGAAGTTCCAGAGCACTTCAGAAGCACATGGATGATACCAAACACTCCTCATGAGCTTGGACCTGAGGAGAATAACAGGGGATTGTCTCTGACTTTGTGCTGCACTTGGATCCAACACTATGTCAGAAACAAGATCTCACCTCTCACACACTGGGGCTGGCACAGAGCCCTGGAAACCACAGGGTTGGGCTGGCTACCAGAGTGGTCTGAAATTGTGGGGCACTGATAATGACCAGCTACTCAGAGCATCGTTTTCACACAGTTAAACATAGCATAAAGCTACTGACGCAATTTTGATCACTGAGGTGCAAATAACCTAGTGTTGCTAATAATGTGAAGGCACAAAGGCTCTAAGTAATTTAACTAGTGTAGGAACTATTTGTGCAATCACTGCAGAGAAAAGTCTCTGGAAGAAATTCCTCCTGCAACCATAGGACTAAAGGAGACCTGAAAAACCTGTGTCATGCCAAAGGCAATATCCTTCATATATCATGTATCCCATATTACTATGCATAATCCTGAGCGCAGGAAGAAATACCAAGAATCAGAACAACCAATGTAAGATTACTTGCATGGAAGAAAACAGAACTATTTACTTTTGCAGCAATCCCACAGTGAAAAGTACACTTGATCCCAACTCTGTTCAGGAGTGTGGCTACTGTTTGCTGATTTGGAATGAGCCTGGCATGGGGGAGGGGAGAAGCAAGCCTTTCAAACAGAGTTTGACCTTTTTGCCCATGTATGTTCTTCTGGGTTGTTAGGTCATGTGACCAAGCTGAATGGCGTTATGATCCTGTGTTGTCTGATCCCATCCCACTAATTTTTGAAAACAAATAAATTCCCTGACCATTAATATTGGCTTGGTACATGCCACATGCCACTGTGAATCTTGTATCATTTGGTGTTACTCATTTATGGTGTGTTTTTTATGAAGTGATTTTGTTATTGTTGTTCACGGTTTTAGTTCTCTTTTAAAAATACAAATTTGTATATAAATCAGTACATAAAAATGTAAACTGCTTTTAAGTAAAGTAACATTGTTTTCCAAAGAGTCACATGCATACTAAACATTTGCATAAAAACATATCCACCTCAATCACAGGATCAAACGTTATCAAGATTGCCACAAATAATGTTTGACACATGCAGTCCATCCGGTTGCATATCCTCGCGTGTGTTGTAAAAAGATTGAAACATACTGTGAGGATTGAATAAGTATTCTCCCACCAAACATTGTAATTAAATTGCAACAGCAACAGTGACAACAACATCTTTATCTACACGTGCTGAAATATTTGCAGAAAATAGCTAGCAGTTCCAACAGGAAACACCTCACGTATCTTGGTGGGGGAGCTGTTTTAGGAAAATAAGCCTGGTATTACTTGACTGACACTTTCTTATTAGTCAGACGTCGGTTGGTACTATGAAAACTTGCCAAAAACAGTTTTACAAAAACTGCCGCAAGTGTTGGAGATAAGAGATCTCGTGACTACATACGTGCTCCTCATTCTGGGGATCAACAGAAATGTATGGGATTTTTACCAAACAAAGAATTTTATAGTAAGTGGGTTTCATGGTTACTGTATCCATAGCTACTAGGTTAAAAAAAATCAGGAGACACCAACTAGTTTATTTGGCATGAACTTCCATAGGAAACAGCCTAGTCAATCTGATAAAATAGACTCTAGTCTGCCACAAGAGTTCCAGTGTTTAGGCAGGAAAAACCAACATCCATGTACTCTACATTTGCAAGGAGTGGGATATTTCAACACCTTTTGCTCTCACCACAAGATAATTACTAAGCTGAAATTGAGTCGAGCTGACTCTATAGGGTGTGTTTTGCAAATTAATTTCCAACTTAATTAACATAATGAGTGATTTTGATTTGCCTTATCAAGTTCTTTTTTGCCTTGAAGGAGTTGAATCTTTCCAAGATACAGGCCTACATTTGCCCCAGAAATCACCGATGTTTCAAACCAAAATAGCCAGTGTTTGTTTAGATCCCAAACTTTCAAATACGTGTTTGTTAAGGACAGGAAAAAATGAAAACAGAAATGTACCGGTATCTAATGAGAAAATTAGCTAGACATTTAAAAAGCACACCAACGTATAATTTAACGTGTTTCACCTGAGATAGGCCTGAACCTTGTTACCAGTACTTCACACACCTCTACTTGAAGGTGTGTCTCAGCCCTGGAATGTAATAAGCATATGATTCATGGGGCCATTTCTATCAGCTCAGGCTTATCTAAATAATCCTTCCAACGACCAATCAGATTACTCACAAGACATGGGCAAGTTTAACAAAAGAGATTTCTTATCTGCGATCCCTGAAAAGCCTTCCAACTATACAAGGTAAGTAGCTAAAACAGTCCCGTAATGACTCTTTCAGACTGCTGAGGGAACTCCAACAGAAAAAGTAGGAAATAGGCACACGTATATCAGGAACACAGGATGCATCATCAATCTGGATAAAGATATCAATAGCTACAGAGTCATGATGGCATCATAAGTGAGACTGCTATTGCTACTGTGAGAACAGAATATTGGATGAGATGGGTCTTTAGGGGTGCGAGTCGGGTGTATGAAAAGTAGAAGTTTCAATAAACTTTCTCAACTTCATTTATCTTAGGATATAAGTCATTTTAAATGAGAGAACTTCAAATGAATCACAGGTGAGTGGGTGGCAAGTGCCAACACTTGTACCTGACAAGGCTCCTGTGCCTTTAACAGCTATATCATGAGCAGAAATTAAGCAGATAAAGTTGTTCCAATTGATGCATCATGCTGACTGGGGAAAGCTTTGTGTGCCGAATTTCTATTTGTCATGCAAACTGATCAATGCACAGAACGCTGTCAGAGAAAGGTCACCCTCCTACATTTGAAATATTGTAAAGAAAGTTATCGTTTTGCAGAAACGCACCTCTTCTGATGCATTCCAGCACCACAAAACTAAATCTATTACACCACAAGCCTTAAGGTAAAGGAGCAGTAAGGCTTACGTTTCTATATGCAATCCTTATACCAAATCAAAGACCATGTATCTTTCCACAAGCGCATTTTTTAAACAAGGAACAGAGCTAAATTAACACACAAGCCGGCTGTCTAAAGTGTCAACAATTAGTACACACAAATGGGAGTAGGAAATGCCAAAATAGCTGGACTTCACTGAAGGGGGAGGAGGCCAATGCAACTCTAGGTTCATCAAAAATAAGGAAAGCTAATGACGAGTAAGGAGCTCAAAACATGCCTGCCCTCTTTCACCCCATTCCCCCTCTGCCCGTCTCTTGTACATACCCAAAGAGACAATGGTTGATCAGGAGTGAATCACAGAGGGGGACACAGAGAGAGGGAGAAATGAATCTGAACCCTTTATCTTCTGTCCTTTATAAAAACTGCCACTCAGTTAGCAGAGATTGCTCTAATTGCTGTGACAATTCTGCAACCATTCCAACGACTTGTGTGTTCTGGACAGGTTTCCCTGCAAGTTTGAAATTCTTGGCCTGTGAACCACTCTCGTCTAAAAGAGGTTTCCCTTTGGAGCACAGAATGCTACATTAACCACTTGTCCCTCTTTTGAGCTCCCTTTATTCTCCTCTTTTCCAATTGCCAGATTTAAACCTTAATGAAAACTTGCCCAGCCTTTTCTTTCCACAAACCCCATAGAGTCCCTGGTCAATTGGAACACATTGTAACCAAGGAATTTCATATTGTCCCGTTTATACTGAATAGCACCTGATAACTAAAGTATACGTATCAAAAGTATAAACATAATACAGATACACTTTATGTTTATTAATGAAACTGATGTGTTGTAACTTATCACTTCACATATTTCTTTGAGCATCATAGAAATGTTTTGAGAGCAATGAAATTAGACACCAGAAGAATTTTTAAAAGTGAGTAAATTTGAACTAAAATGCAAAAACGTATTTCATTATGCATGGGTACACCCACACATTGAAGCTACTTGCGCTATTGGGTGATCTACAGGTAATGCAGAGATGCAAGCGAATATTCTCAGTGGGAGAAGTGTTTCTCTTTATGTTGCTTTCTGATTATTGCAAAGCAGGAAAGGGGGGTGGGATGTTACTGATGAGTCCCTCAGACACAATTTATCCAGTAACTGAGAAGCAGAGAAGCATATTTTTAAAAGATCCCTTTTTACATCTCTCAAGGTGAAGAGAAGACAGACAAAGGGACTTAATATTTTTAAACATTTTACATCTATGTAAGGCACAATAAGACATAAATCTTTTCTAAAAAGGTGTGGCAAGGGGAAAAAATACATTTAAAAAAACAACAACTAGCCAGCGGGCTGCCATCATATTCTTTTGATATTTCATTCAAGGTCATATCCTCTCATGAGAATGCTTGTACCATTGAATATTAATTTATATACATAATATATACTCTGCAGCGATTTGTCAACACTAATGCAACCATCTCTGAATGGAATTGTCCACACAACCAGCTCTCTGCAAGAAAAGTATCATTTGTTTTAATTTGATCAGTTGGAAAATGCTGTAGCTTCAGCCTCTTAATGTAAGGACATCACTGAAACTGTGTTAAATCTTAAGTGCAAGCTGAACCAACTTAAGAAATCATGTCTGTGACTGACAGAAAGCTAGGAAACTATTAATCTTGGTAAATTTCACCAGCTGAATAGCTCCTTTAACAACCACCCATGCCTACCATTTGTTTCTGTTGACCAAACGTATATTTTGGCAAATTCAGAATAGCTATTTTTACAAGAAGAAAATAAACTATCTGCTACATTTTATACCCTACTTGGACCACTATAATCAAACTGACAACAAAGCATGAACCAAACTTGCAGCCATGTGCTCCCACCTTCTCCTGTATACTCAATTGACTAACTTATTTTCTCCAAAATAGTAAGCAATAATGGACGCTTATCACACAAGCTGAATAAGACAACAGTTCCAAATTCTAGTTTCAAGTCTTTTTTCAGATTTGGATGCAGCAGCAAACAATGGTTTCTGTCAAAGTGGTATTAACACATAGCAATGAACCCTCATAACACAGAGAAGGTGAAATGGGGGCATTTTGCTGATCCCACCCCTGGTGTCAACATTTTGGGCATGGACATCTGATAAGGAAAGCATTTGTGAACAACACTATGCACCTAAGCCTCTGGATCTGAAACCCCAATCCAGAATAGAAGCATAGAGCTTTATGTATAAGGGTGTTGCTTTTTCATATGCCCCTACTCAATATGTAGCAGCCAAGCTGGGGCCCTGCTTCCCCTTCTATGCTTAGAACCCTCTTCACACATACAGCTGAGGGTTACAGAGGATTTAGCCATAGGTCAGTGGTAGACCATCTACATTGCATGCAGAAGATTGCAGGTTCAATCCCCAGAAACTCCAGATAGGGCTGGGGGAGGATCCTTTCTCAGATCCTGGAGAGCCACTGCCAGTGACTGCAGACAATATTGAGCCAGATGGAACAATGGTCTGACTCAATAAAAAGGCAGTTTATGTGCCTAAAACACACGACAGGAGTGGAAGGAGGAGGGAAAGTGCTTAGGCACTGGGCTCACTGCTGTAGCACCAATCCACAAATCAAACACAGGAGATTTCGCTAACATCAGTGACATCAGGTTGACAAATACAATGGGATGCAAGAAGGAAGACAAATGCTAGCTGGGCAGCCAGCATGTGAATGGGCACATTCAGTTTCACATGAATACGGATCCAAAGGTAAAATCAGTTAGTTCCCATTAGTGTTGTGCACCATTGAACCAGTAGAGTCCACTGATCTAGAAATCAGACTTGCAGCTCAAACCACTTGTACCATTTTTTTTTTTAAAAAAGTATTGTCAAGCTTTGGTTGTAGCAAACCATTAAGGGGATGTGGGAAATCCAAAAGAGAAAGGGGAGGAGATTAAATCACAGCCCCTAGGTTGAAGACAAGCAAATGTGACATCTGGAAATAGTTAAGTCATCATTGGAGGGTACATGCAGTTGAGCCCAAGGGTAATTACTCATTGTGCTTGTAACTTGTTTACTTCACAGAAGAATGTTTACATTTCCAAAGATAAACAAATACCATCAGGTATAAGAGAAAAGCAAAACTCAATTACCACTGAGAAAGGCAATGAACAACAGTATCTGTGATTATGACCAGTCTGCTACCAGTGAAGATATTGCTACTGTTGTGTCCAGAAAAGTTGTCCTGATTTAAATTATCTAGATATACCTTTCTAACTAACCAACACAAGGGGTGGAGGGAGAAACACTGGCGCTATTTGGCTGTGTAAATGGGGCCTAAATCAAGCTAACAAGTAGCTCTGGATAACTGAGATGCAAACAATGGGGTCATTGAGCATTTCAAACATGCTAAAAATGAAAGACATGGTCTTTATGCCTTCCTTATTCAAGCAGGAAGTCTCAGTGAAGTTGATGAGACTTCTGGGTGTGCAAGGAATGTAGAAACAGATCTCTTACAAACTGGTAGTATATTCTCTAAGAGAGACACAAACTTGTCTACATCTCTCGTTAAAGGTTTTGTTGCAGAAGCATTTTCGGTGCCCCTTCCCTTGTTATTTTACTTAGCTGCCAGTGATAGTAGTGAACCAATTTCTACTAAATCCAATTGTTTCACGGTCCTGTGCAAGAAAGCCATTGTTTCTCGAGGATCAGCAATGTTCATCAAGGCTAATAGTGCCCCTAACCTTGATTTAATTTATTTAAAGCAAAAACAAATGGCTAAAAACAAAACGACTGGCTAGTACTTCATAATTGGCCTAGCACGTTAAAGCTCAGTTATCTTCTCAGTAAATATTTATACTGTCATTCTTTCCCATTCATTCTGCATTTCACACACACACACACACACACACACAGACTGCAGCCTACATCTGCAATTCATTGACTTTACAATTTACCACATGTTGAGATGGAGAGGTCTCAGCTCCATTTGAATCATTGCACAAATATGCAAGTGATTTATCGTTTCAAAACTGAGGACTGCAAAAGAACGACTCCACTTTTCCTGCACATTACTCCTCCTGGCAGACCACAAACAATTACAGTTCGTACTAATTAAGCTCTGTAAAATGTGTTGTGCCCTGTTAATGCCAACCAGGCCCCCAAATTTCTCTTCCCCAAGCCAAAGTTTGGCTAGCAACTTAACTCATTCATGGCTGCCTGCTTGACTGTGTATAGCTTCAAGAATAATAAGGATCAGGGTTTTGGAGTACTTGAACAAAAACACACAAAAGAACAGACCAAGTGCCAACCTGGAATTAAACAGGGAGTTGCAAATGAATGAAGTCTATTGGGAAACAGACCAACACCACTGTTGATAACCTGCTAAAAGGTCCTACCACACCACCTCTGTAATGTGGTGTTAAGGGATTCAGATTTATCCCTAAGGGCTAATAAGTTACAGAACTCTACCGGTTAGGAAAATTCATAAAACATTATGTCCTAGGCTTCTTGAACATTTACTAGTGGAAAGTTGTTGGGGTTTTTTTTTAAAAAAAATACAATTTTATATTTTGAGGGGGGAAATGACTCAGTATTTTAAATGGAAGGGGGTAAAAACATATGGGAGAAAACCAATATATGTATTCTTCCCATACTCCCTTGCCCAAATTAGTATCTCTAAATTGAATGTGATAATGCACCTAACTAGACTGCTGAGGTGGGGGAATAGATTCCTAAAAACCCTGATTTATCCTTTGGCCTATTTTTATAATTTAGGGTTTGGCTTTTTTTAAAAAAAGAAGCATCATCATATAGATCAAGAGAAAAGCACTCTTGCATTTAAAAGCATTTAAACAATGCACTTGTTTAATCCAGGGAGAACGAGAGAGGGGCCCCTCAAGTGATGCTTCGCCTTGGCCCCAAAGACTTCCCTGACACATGAGCCAATCATTCCCTAGATGCCCAGCTTCCCCTTCAGCAGCTGATCTCAACAATATTTTTTTCAAGCACCCCTACACACTAGCATTCTTCCTTATTTGCTCCTGGCCTCTGGATTTTACCACATTCTTTCCCAGATACACGTTTTTTTTCTAATGTGTTTTCTCTCCTGATCTGTCCCCTCTAGAAACCCAGATTTTATTCAGTTCTCTAAAATAACGGGTGGGGAGGTAGGCACGTAATTTAAAACCAGACTTTGAAATGAAAAATGTATCATCTGTCTGCTATCTAGATATTCTTATTGAAGTGCCACTTCCTTGCTTTATTTCAAGAAAGAAAGACAGAGATCAATCATAAACATACATCTGTTAAATATAGCCTAATGTAACTTGTTTATTAATTCAGGCATGGCAATCCCCCCCCCCCTCAGCTACAACAAATATATTCAGGGTTATATCAGGTTTCTTTGAAAGTATTCTGGGAAATATTTTGCAGGGTTCCTGTCTAGATATCCTACACAAGACTGCGAGCACGTTGATAAAGAATGCAGGCTGTGCTAAAGGTTTGCTTAAGCCATCACACATTGCCCCTCAGTATTTCAAGCGTTAATTCTGAATCATAGGAAAAGGCCAGCCGTGCAGTTAGGAGAACAAGCACCAAACTCCCACCAGCCCCCCCAAAACAATCTAAGCTTTTCATGGGTTTATTTCCCCAATTTCCCCATCTCTCATTGCTTATAATTAGTGAAAGAAACCTGACCCACTGCCAGTGTCTGTGGACCTTGGATATTATAAGGCCAGCGTGGCGTCAAATATCTTAACATTCATAAGTGTTATAGGCTGTAAATAAACCCTGTAGATTTATGACCCTTCGCTGCCTGCCAGCAAATGACTGTGGCACATTTCTTTCAGCAGACCTGTTGAGGTGCAAGTTTGCCTTTGGTTGTAAAATTAACCATTTCCTTCACAAACATGCCCAATTACGAGTCAGCGGGCAAGGCTCTGCCTGCATATTTGCCATAGCTCAGTACAAAGAGAATATACACACACACACACATACACACACAAAGGCTTGGGTGAGTACAAACTCTCTTACTATGCAAACAATCCAGCAGCTGCAGCTGCAGCAGTTAAAAAGTTTGGAGCAAGCAAGAAACAAAAAGTTCCCACAACAGGTAAGGTGTGGGAAGGAGAACATTCTAATTCCACCTACATCCCTGAATGCACTTACAAAAACACACATCCATGCCCTCTTATCTGCAAGGGCTCTTTTGTTGGAAACTAGATGCACTCTGACCCAAAGAGTGCATCCCTTCTTCATTTTATTGTGGCAGCATGCATGTTTCAAGAGCAACCACAAAGTGCCTCACAAATGTTTTCTCCCCTCAAACCCCCCACCCCACCCCCGCAAACAGTCACCTACTCCCCTGTTCAGGAAAGCATTTGCTAAATCCAGGTTGTCTCATGCTTAACAGCCAATAATCCAACTTCCACATAACTACCAGACAGCTGGAAATGGGGGGCCTTACAGTTTTAGTCATGGTGCAGTGTGGAAACACATACATGCATGCAAAAAAAAGAAAAGCAGAAAAAGAAATCTACAGCTGTCCTTTCTCTATTCTGCTTTTTTTTAAAAAGGGGAGGAGTAGCATTTTCTTAGGAATCCATAAAAACTGGAACTTTCAAATCAAGAGCCAAATCTTAGTATACTTATTTAAAAATACTACATCTTAGCATTGCCTCACAACAAGAGGCAATATTTGGGACCCTCACACAAAAAGATGCTGCAAATTTTGCCATCAGTCAGAAGCGTCAAACTTTTACTTCTCTGGGCTCACAAGCTTGCATTCTGCTTCCAAAGGAGGGCTGGCTCTTAAAATTCACTGATTCCCTCTCTGTCCTGCAACCTTAAAATCATGCTGGAGAAGTTTAAATGCCTTTTTTAAAAAAAGAAGTTAACAAAGCTAATGCTAGTTGCTATTCTATATTTCGCAAGCCACTTGCAAAGCAGAAACAGCGTTCTAACTGGGCTAAGAACTGAGAGGTTTTCAGACTCCCGTGCTTCATTTGATTGGTGTCAGAAGATCATCGGCTGAGAATAGCTTGTTTCTACACAGTTACAGGGGGGGGGGGAAACTTCATTGTTGTTTTAAAGCCATCAAGAAGGTGAATGGTACAATTCAATGAATAGCTTATCTCTGCCATGAAGCGCAAAGACGCTGACATATGAAAACTGTATGTACATTGTGAACATCCAACTAGTTTAACACCATAACCCTTATTTCAAAAATCAGCTAAGCTCTCAACCTTCAAGATTAGTCAGGAATCAAACCATCACATTGG
Organism: Podarcis bocagei; assembly: GCF_964188305.1. NCBI lineage: Eukaryota > Metazoa > Chordata > Lepidosauria > Squamata > Lacertidae > Podarcis > Podarcis bocagei. The sequence goes on along the minus strand of NC_138128.1, from coordinate 51,684,073 downwards.
AAGCAGAAATCTTAACAGTGCCGAGCAATAAATATTTCCAAGGAAGATGAAAAAACAAATTAGCATAAATACCAAAGAAGGGCAGGAACACCTGTTCTTTGTTTTTCAGTATGATAAGCATTCCATTGTTCTCTATTTAAAATGTAATGACCTGTGTAATTACAGTAATATTACATGTTATTGCAGGGGCTCCAAATGTCACACTTTTGAAAAGTGTTGTCAAAACAATTCAAGACAGGGGAACAAGGGGGGGGGATACCATTAACTCTTCATGCACCAGGATCTACATTATTGTGCAGAAGATTATGTACTTCAGGAAATAAAAGGGAGAAAATACATTTTCCAAAGCATTATTTTAAAATATTTCCATTCATGGGCATTTACCAGATCACAAGCCATATCACTTCCATATTTTCCTATACTAACCATTTTAGATTCAGGTTGAAATGAAAGATGAGCACTGTGAAACAACTCAGCACCGTGAAACAAATCTCCCCCACAAAAAGCAAATTAACAGTATGTTCATAACCAGAATTACATCTAACTACTTAATTGTTCTTCTGTTAAATTCTATTGCAACCACTACCACATTGCGTACACAAGTGTATTCTTTAATTCATTATTTCATTTCCAACAGAGCTCTCCTTACTGCATATTGGTCCTCTTCAGAGCCAGGCACATTACTTTAGCAAAAGCAAAATTAGCATTATGTAGAATAATCTTTTGTCATTTTAAAATAAAATTATTGCTAACAAGCTTTATGGACTCTTTGGCAATTAAAGCATTATTCCTAAAGCAATGTATTATTCATCATAAGCAGATTTAATGATACTTCATAATTCTTTACATTTCTTAAAGCAGAAAATCAGAAATCAGTGTTCAGCTTATGTATTTCTAAGAACTGAAGGTTACATATGAGAACAACAAATATTCCTCTAAATAAAAATAAAAGAACAAAAACCAAAAAGGAGGAAACAATATTGCAAAACAACTTTTTTAACCTTCAGTGAAAAATATGGTTCATGAGCTCATAATCCTGTGTGATAATTCTACCTATGTGTAAGACTCAATATTATTTATTTACTTACACCTTTGAGATAAAAAGAACAGCCAAATTACAGGAATACACACTGAACAGTATAAACTGAATAAATCCTTTGTAATATTTAATCATTCTGGTTTGTACCATAAACGAATAATGGGTTCTCTTTAAACCATAATTTATCTTGCTTTCACAAATGCAAACTCTACAAATCATTGGGAGTAGAAGAAAGGGCCCAAAATATGCTGTTGGCTTATGTGCAAATTGCCTACTGAATATGGAAAATGTCTTTTGAATCCATATGATGCTAAGGAACAAGGTCACCCGTTATATCAATAAAATAATATATTTGTATACAATGAAATGAATTCACTGTAACAGTGTGTTGTTATTAGAGAGAGAATGTTTAAATATGGCCAAGAAGAATTTTCTCCATTAACTAATAACTACTCTGGGGCCCTGATCAAACATCTATTCAAAACCTCGATACAAATAGTTCCCACTCATTTCAAAAGGTAATGGACTACATCAATATTAAATCCTAAGTGCTTCTAGACAAAGATGTAAATAAATATAAAATTCTTTTTTTTCCAGGGGAATTTTTTCCCTTAATGCTCATCAGCCCCACTAATTTAAATTTGCAAAATTATTTCTATTTTGAACAGAAACCACTCTGAGGAATAATTTTAAAAGGTTATGCTTTCATAGTACATAATTAAAATAACCACAAAACAAACACTCTATGCCTACCAACATATAAGACGTTTTGCCTGTCCCATCACCTCTCCAATTACAAAATCCAGTCACCTTTCTTTTCCATTATGCTAAAACTGCGGTTACCAAAATGTCTCCTTGCTATGACCATAGCCCCAAAATAAAAGTAAATTATAAAATATCTTGACTGGGTTAACCTCATCCTTGAAAACATTTAAAAATACACAAGTAAACACTATTTTGCCATCTTTCCCCCTGTAATTTGTAATCTGAATTTGGACTTTAAGTAAAAAACAAGCCTGATCTGACATTTTAAAAACAATTGTAGACTGGACACATTGAAAACATCCCATAGTCTAGAAACAGATTCAGCAGCTACCTAACAGTGGAACTTTTATTTCAAAAAGCTGCCTCAAATGATCAAGTTAAAAGAAAAGATGTGAGAATTCGAACAGTAGTTTGGAGGAGAGAGAATTAAGTGGATAGGTTAGGAAAGCATCACTTCAGTTAAAAGATGCAATAGAAAATGAGATAACAGATAAAATGTATACAAATCCTGCATTCCCTAGGAGAAGTGGCTTTTTAAAAAAAAAAGTTGTATTTGAAACAATGTTAATGAAGATTGTATTATGGTTGGGCATGGGAAGTAGAGCTGGCATAAATCCATGAGGATGTGTGAGGAGGGCAGTGACCAACACTTCACACCTCCCAAAAGTTTTAACAAAACCAGTCTGAGGGCTACAAGAAACTTATTCCCTCCATTCATACTGCCACACCTTCGGATCCTCCTGCCACACCCAAAGGTCTTAAAGTACACATATTCTTCCAGATGAGCCCAGTTGTTTTGGAATACAGATATATATTCCTTTCAAGTGAAGGCTTGTTTCTTTATATAATGCTTTTAACTTTTGTTTGTTAATGGGAAGGCAGTGTCTGTTTGCAGGATTGCATTTGCCTTTTCTATACTATGTCCTGACTCAGCTGAGCAAAGCACTACTTCATATATATATATATATATATATATATATATATGGCTTCGATATTTTCTTCCCAACACAATAAACATGGGGCCCACATCCACTATCTTCTTATGGAACTCATACATGTGATCTATTTAAATGAAAGCTGGTGACTTTAAGGAAAGCCAGTGTGCCAAGGAATGAAAATAAAAATTTCTCGCCCCTTCCAAAAAAAAGATGCCAAAAAATTCTTACACAGAATAGCAGGTTGTGAAAACTGGGGAGGGGGGGAGAGCTGTCTATAGTTAACTGCCACCCTTAAAATCTTTTAAACACAAAGAGTCCTAAAGTTTAAAAAAAAACAACCTGGATAAGATTTTACACCAATTAATCACTCGATGGCAACGCTGCCAGTAAATTAGTAACTCGGGAAGGTTTCCGCAAGCGAGCAAAGGGTTAAAAGGGGGAGGCAAGGAAAGGGGGAGGGGAGAGAAAGGAAACCCAGTCGCCACTCGAGAGGGGAGAAGGAAAACAGAGCGCGATAGAAATCGCAAAGAGAGTTTTGTGGGAAGGAGAGCCGAGGAGGCTCGCTCGCTGGGCGCGGGGGGGAAAATGAAAAGCGGGAGCTGGGACTCCGGGTGCCCTTCGCATTGCCAAGTCCCAGGGCCGAAGCCCCGAAGCCCCAAAACTGAAAGTAAAGGAGTCAACATGGCGAAGTGTAAACAGCCCCTTTCTCTGCCCTCCCCCCGCCCCCTCGGCGCGCAGTCAGCGGAAGGCGCAAAAGTTTTGGAAAGTTTCAGGCAGCGCCGCGGCGGCCGGGAGCGGAGGGGGCGGGCGGAACTGGCGGCAGGGGGACCTGGGCGGGTGTGGGACACAAATGCGCGGAAAACAGAGCTCGTCTTTACACATCTATACCGTATCTCTGTACATGTACACACGTTCGACTTACCGTTCTTGCCGTGGGCGAGAGGGAGCCATTGGGAAGGTAGGGGCCGGTCAGGTCGGGGATCATTATAAAGGGATACCCAGGATATGGTGGGCCCTTAAACAACCCTCCATCTTGCCTTTTCGCAGCTAACATGGCGGGGGAACGAGGCACAAGGAGAGAGAAAACAGAAAGCGGGGGGAAATCACGGTTAGAAAAAGTGCTTCTCGAAACTTGGAAGAGCGTTTGTTTGCGCCCACGGAGAGCACGGTTTTGGGGGGTGCTCCAGATCCGCGCGCTCTCTCCCCCCCCCTCCACCACCCTGGAAAGGGGAAGGGGGTGGGTGGGATGGAGCCATCAAGCCCAACTTACCTTCCTCTAAACTTTCTCTGGATTTATCTCTGAAACTTTCGGACCTAGGCGGGGGCCGCCTCTCCGCCTTGGATCAAAAGAGGGTGGAAAAGAGGCAAAAAATAAAATAAAAGGGCACCGGGAGAGTAGATGAATGAGGCAGTTTGGTGAAGGGGAAAGGTGCAAATAAAAGCAGCAAGGAGGAGAGAGAAAGAGAGAAGGGGGAGAGAACAAGTTAGAAGTTTGTGCAAAACTTGATACGGAAAATACAGAGATAACTGAACCCACCAGAGAAGCAACAGGGCAGTCGCCGACCATACTATAAGAAACAGAGTTGCAACTCCGGGCGAAAGCTCAGTTCCCCCACCCCCTCCATGGCATTTTTCTCGCTTCTCCCCACCCCCACCCCAAACTTCTTGCATCCCGTCTCCCCGGGAACCCCCAAGGTGGAGTAAGGCAGGTGTGCTGCAAAGAGCGGCGGCGGGGGGGGGGGGTCCTCCTTACCTCCGAGTCTGAAGAGCTGTTTTGATTCGTTTCTGTTTCATTGACTAGCGACGATTTGACATCGGCTAAATCCCTCTCCGCCGACGAGTTCTCCGAGATCTTCTCTTCTTGCTCCCCTTCGTCTTTAAAAGAGATCAATTCATCGTTCGCCCCCAAATCGTCCCCTCCACCGCCATTTAGTTGCGGCATTTTCCTCCTGACTTACCCCACCAGCAGCAATTTTGCAAGGACAGAGGGGAGGGGAGGGAGAGAAGAAGGGGAAAGGGGGGGAGGAAAAAGGGGGAAGGATTAAAAAAAGAAAGAAAGAAAAGGGGGAAGTTTGCAATTTTTTGTTTTTTAAAAAAGTCCAAGGTGAAAGTTTTTTCCTTTTCCTTTTCTTTCCTCCTGGGGAGGGGAAAAGAGGGAGGAGGAGGAGGAGGGGAGGGCAGTGTCCCTTCTCCTTTCCTTTTGCACCAGTGACTTTGGGTTTCTTCTTTTCCTTCTTCTGGATTTTCTCTCTCTCTCTTTTCTTCCGAAGATCAGATCAGCGTGTAAAGCGCGCGCAGACACACGCGGGTAGACACACACAAAATTAATAATAAAAAAATTATATAAGGAGGGAGGGAGGGAGAGACGGGGGAGGGGGGAACTATAAAAAAATTGCAGCAAACAAACCAAACAACAAGTCAGCTGTAAAAAAGGGGGGGTAGAAGCCGCAGATATAGGGAGCCTGTGCCGCTCGGATTTGAGTGAGTTGAAGTTAGACTGAGAGCTTTTCAGTTCAAAGGCGGCGCTGATTGACAGATAGAAAAAGGGGGATCGAAATCCGGAGGAACGGAGAAGTCTGGGATCCAGGATTATTGACAGGGAAAAAGAAACACACTAGGCACTTAATGAGATGCAGGAGGGGGCGGGGGCTCCCCAATGACGTGTGCATAAATAAACAGGAGGAGGGGGGAGCGGAGAAACTAACAATGATCCTTTTTGGAGAGGGAGAGGGAGCGAGAGCCAGGAGCGGGGTAGACGAGGGAGGAAGGAAGGAAGAAAGAAGGGAATGGTCCAGTGCAGACAATGCGAAAATAGGAGAGAGGGGCGTAGAGAGAAATGACCCAGAGGAAAGAAAACACAGGCTAAACACACACACACGCAATTAAAAGAAAATGGCACTGTGCCTCAGCTGCGCATTTGCGCGCAAAAATAGGCTAGAAGCAGCGGTGCAATTTGTTGAGCCGTCAACTTTCACACGCGGAGCACCGCAGTTGGGGCTGCTAACCTCTGCGCGTTTACTTGAAAGTAAGCCCCGTTGCGATTTCCGTCCCAGTAAGCGGGCTCCAGGACGGAACTGTTCGTCCCTGAGATATTTACATGGCTGCACTCAAATATATATTTATGTATCTTGCTGTCCTGAGCAGCTAGGAAGTTTATTGGTGATAAACCTCGTGAGTATAGCTGAGCTAGGGCAACAAGCGAGGCAGAGGGCGCCTCCCTCGCCCCCCTCTCCCTTCTGAGCAGAGTTTGCCTGGGACTTGAAAGCTGCTCCTGCAGGAGCGCGGCTGGGGAAGGCGCGCGCGCAGCGCCCTGCGCCCAGCTTCCCGACCAGAAAGTGTCCCTGGCTCCGGAGGGGTTTCCTCCTCGGGCCTTGGGTAGGAGCCGCCCAGGGCCCTCCTCCGTCGGTCTCCTCCTCGGAAGGAAGATCGGCCGGGTTGCGCGGGGCTCGGAGCCTTACGAGCGCCGGGGCAAAGTGTGCCAGAGCCCTTTTCCTGGAGAGGGATTAGGCGTCGCCTCCCAAACAACGAGAGGGAGGGATGGCTCAGCACCACCCGCCGCTGCCCACCCCCCCCCCTCCTGACTGGGGCTGGTGGAGATTGGCAGAGAGCGGTTGAATGGGAAGAAGTTAATTGTGGCGCGGGAGAATCAAGGGCTGCGAGACTCGAGGTGCGAAGCCTCCGTTGGCCGCTCTTGCTTGCGCGTCCCGCCACCCGGCTCCCCTCGCTCGCTCCTCCAGGAAAAAGAAAACAAACAAGCAAAAACGCACTGGCTCTAGGGGACAGAAAATATCGCTTGTTTCTCTGTGTGAGATCCAACTGTGTGGTCCCCAAAGCAGGCTAGTAAATGAATTGCCAAATATAGATTATTGGGGGAGGGTGGGCGGAGGAGGAGGGTGGGGATGCAGTTCTGGAATGCGCAACAGAACATTCTTTTCCAGTTACCAGCCAGCGATCAGGCTCCAAACAGGCGCAAACTGGGAGCAGAAGAATAATGTGGCTGCTTTTTTAAAAAAAGGAAAAAGAAAAGAAAGAAAGAAAGACATCTGGCACCCGATTCTACTGTGCTGATGAGGGGAGTAAAACAAATTGATCTTCCAGCAGTGACAAATTGTAACAATGGAGGAGTCAATTGGAAACTTTAACATGGGCCAAGGAACAAAAGAGGAGACGGGAAGGAGGGGGGAGCGGGAGAGAAAGACACACACGGAGTAAATTCAAGGGGAATTAGTAAATTGCCTAATAGAAATGGTGTCAAAAAGAAAAAGAAAAAAGTATAGGCTGTACTAAATCCAAGCATTCCACACACACACAACAAGAAGCATAACCTGCTGCTCTTACTAAGAACCACTGGATCTTAAAAGGCTTCCAAAACAAAGCCAATCTGTTATGCAATATTTAGACAATTTAGAGGGCGGGAGATACCGGGAGATAGATTCCCTAAAACTGTCTGCTCTGGGGAACATGAATGAAAAATAATAAAACAGCGATTGACACAGCATATATATATATATACCATAAGTTCACATAGAAATTTGCATACTAAAGGAAAGATGCAGGCAAAATACTTTTTTTTAATAAAAAAGGAATCACGGCAACTTGCAATCAGGAAAACAGGAGTAAAGAGAAAAGGGACATGAAAAGAAGTAAAACAAATGTGTACATTTAATCAGACAGGATTGCATAGGACACAAAGAACAGGGCTAATTACTCTCAGCAGGTAGGAACTAACCTTCAGACTTCATAAATAAGTAAGTCTGTGAACAATGTCTAAGTGGGAGGATGGAGACAGAAAAAGGATTATTTCAAGACACCCAGAGAAAAAAGAAAAACACAAGAAGAATGAAATACTTCTCTGTTAAATCAATGTACAAATGGATTTAACAGTTTCTTTTTCTTCTGGGTTTTTGACCAACTTGCTTTCAGACATTCTGAAAAATAACTATGTTTCGGATACATACTAGTCAATTGCCCCTGATCAGTATAATGAACCTGATATATTAACAAGTGGGTTTAACTGACAGTGTTTCTCACAATGTTGCTTTTTGTTTTGTTTTATTTTTAAATATCTTTTAACCTCAAGATAATATAAGAAAAATAATCAAATGCTGAATATTTCATTGGCTGTATGGAGCCATGTGCTCTAGCTAAATGGAGGGATTGGTATTTACAACAGCTGGTAGGAAATGTCCTACTCAGAGCAAACCCATTGGAGTTAATGAACATGACTAACCCACTGAAATCAACCTTAGAAGAATACAAATTTATAACCTGCTTTTCAATGGGAATTGTCAAAGTAAGATAGAGTTTTAAAAATACAACATACATAAAATCATAATTACAGGCAGAGAGACGTGTAAAAAAAAACCCCAAGAGGAAGTATTCATTATAACCACCACAATCCTAAAATCCGGCCTGGGGCTGCAACCCTATACACATTAGTACTTTGTGGTAAGTCCTATTGACTCCAGTGTGACTTACCTCTGAGAAGACATAGTATCATCAATATAATGGTCTTGTTTCTTTGAAAAGGGCATGCTCCCATGTCTGAATGTGGCAAACCAATGTCATTGTTACTACACAGCTAGTAAGGCAGGATAGCACTAGACACACAACCCACAAAGCACTTTTCATATGGCATTTCAATCCTAAACATAAGGGTCTCAATTTAGGGCTTCTGAGTGCACATAATCCTGACCGAAAGTGGATGCCTTCATTCCCTTAAGTCAGGCATAGGCAAACTTGGCCCTCTAGATGTTTTCAGACTACAGTTCCCATCATCCCTGACCACTGGTCCTGCTAGCTAGGGATGATGGGAGTTGTAGTCCCAAAACATCTGGAGGGCCGAGTTTGCCTATGCCTGCCTTAAGTGCTTGGGAAAGGTTCACTCTGTAAGCTGCCCCAAGGATCAGTGGTAGAGGTGTGAGAGTCTCCCATATGCTCTGTGAATGCCATGTGGTCACCCATACATTATTTAGTTGGCTATTGCCTTTATAGACTACCTTTCTGTGAAGGCACCCAAGGCAATTCCCAATTATTAACACAAAGAAAATTTACAAATATCTGCAGTCTGACTTCAGAAGCTGATGGTAACTAGCTCTGAAGGCTGGGCTTCTCCTCTTTGTCTTAAGATGTAGAAAGATGGAAGTGGGACTATTCCAAGATTCTCTCAGGCCATTGATAGTCCCTTCAGGAGTTGGCCTGGGCACCCTGGCTTCTGCCTTGCCTCAGGGCACTTAAGCCTTGTGTAGCCCAGGGAAGATGGGGGCAGAGCTACCCCAACAAATATTTCAAGCATCCTCCACAGAAGTGGTAACCGTGCTGCCACTATGGCATGGTAATGCATGTAGGCCTTACAGTTCTGCAATTGCCATGGGACTTTTTTGTTTTTACTACAACTGACTAACAAGCTTCTACACTCCTGAAGTTTTATCATTGTGGCTAATTATTGAAGAGCTTCCCTGCTTGCACAAGAATCACACAAGAGCATCTCCAAATGCACACAGCATTCTCCAAAGGTTACTAATAAAAGATCAGAATTGTCTGTGCATATACACACATTGCACTATGCACCTATGCCCATTGGGTGTGAGGGATGCGGGTGGCGCTGTGGGTTAAACCACAGAGCCTAGGACTTGCCGATCAGAAGGTTGGTGGTTCGAATCTCCACAATGGGGTGAGCTCCCGTTGCTCAGTCCCAGCTCCTGCCCACCTAGCAGTTCGAAAGCACGTCAAAGTGCAAGTAGATAAATAGGTACCACTCTGGCGGGAAGGTAAACAGCATTTCCGTGTGCTGCTCTGGTTCGCCAGAAGCGCCTTAGTCATGCTGGCCACATGACCCAGAAGCTGTACGCTGGCTCCCTCGGCCAGTAAAGCGAGATGAGCGCCACAACCCCAGAGTCGGTCATGACTGGACCTAATGGTCAGGGGTCCCTTTACCTTTTTAACCTAATAGAAGGGGAAGTGTAGTAAAAGCATACACAAGCATTTTGTGATGTCAGGGTCACTACAGGACAGAAGGAAACTTGGGAAAAACCAGCACATGTGTTTTTAAAAAATATATTCCACCAAGTGAAATGGTTTTCCGTATTCTTCAGACATGTTTAAATTGTGGTTGTGGCTAGCACTGTGGGAGAAGAATGACTTTTGTAAACATATTTTGAAAATAATCCTAAGGAAATAATCCTTACATATTAACGTCTGCAATGGGGACAAGTTTATAGAAGCAACCAAATATTTAGTATTATATAAAACTATGTATATATGCTACATATCTGACAGTTTCACAACTCTTATCTAACCACATTTACTTGGAAGTAAATGCCACTGGTTTCAGTAGGACTTACTTCCAGATAAATGCACTTAGGTTTACAGCACTTTTTTATACAAGGAAACAAAAACTTACCGAGATCAGAAACACCTGTTTGCTCAAAGTTCTCAGGTTGTATCCTAGATGAAAACAAATGCATAACTTGCTATAGCCAAAGTAATACAATATTCGAGGGGAAATTCAGACTAATCCATTTTGTGAGCAATGTGATATATGATTTGAAAAGCACATTCTAACCAGCAGCTGCTATGTCAAACCCAAGTGCTTGGGGCATGGACTTCAACAACTTCTTCCTATATATGCTAGACTGCTGCCTTTTAAAACTGATGAAGTGACCCTCTCTGGACCACCAAAGTGCTTTCATAGTCAATAAATATAGCAGCCTGAAGTCCAGGTGGCATGATTGTTGCACCTTTGTGTAGCTCAGTAGTAGATGGGTAGCCAAGGCAGCTGCATTAACAATGGTGTCACATGTTGCTGGCCAGGCAGTTCCATCCACAGTCTGGCCTCTGCCTTCTGCATCAGCTGGTACTTCTGTTCCAGGCCCAAACATAGGCATATTGAAGCATTGCATCTGTGATTACGAATGAACTGATTTAAAGCGTTTATATCTTGCTTTCCTTGCAATGCTTGAAGCAGCTTACAATCTTCAAATAGATCATAAAACCAAAATTTTAAAAACAATAAAATATTGAACAACACATACTAAAAGGGAGAAGCAAAACAGCTATTTAAAAACATTAACAAAAAGCACACGAGAGAATGAAATAGCACTCAGCAGGCACCATAAAGACAGCAAGTAGAGTGCCAATCAAATATCTCTGGGAAGGATTTTACAAAGGTACAGTGCCAGGCCCCCAGATACCCCCGCATGACACAAACTGATATGCAGTATGCTGTTTAATTGCACAAATTCTGACATAGAAAGTCTTAGGAGCAAATTTTGGTTCAGGAGCTAAACATAAGCCAAACGTGGCCCTCCTGGACTCTCCCCTCCCGCTTTGAGACTTCCCTTCTCATTGGTCCTTTTCCACGTCCTTTGCCTGGCTGGACTATGTTATTCAACTGTGATAAGGCTTCTTGCCGTGCTCACTTTGGCAGCACATATACTGTAATAATGCTTCTTGCCTGCCGGGATGGAGGATGGAGAGAGAGGACTCCCTAGAGTGTCATCTAGGGAGCATCATCTAGGGAGCATCATCTAGGGAGCATCATCTAGAGAGCCTCCATACAAAGGAATGTTACATCACACATTAATGCTTTTGCCCACCCACACCCCTCGTTTTTGCCTGTAACCCAGTGGCATGCTCAGAAGGGAACATGGCTGTCAGGCTGAAAAGGACTCACCATACACCCAGCAAATCTGTAACCCGTGGAGCCACTAATGATGCCTGCATTATTGGGTTATGTTAAGGCTTACTAAGGGCTAATTTTCCCACAGGAATCACAATTACTGAAGTTTGAAATGCTGTCTGGCAGTGTCAATGCTGACACAAGCAGCACAACTGAGAGGCAAAGTCCTCATAGAGGACTGTACCTGTTAGATTGCTGCTGGAGGAATGCCATTTTTAAATGCTCTTCCCCGTAAAAACATACTAGCACTTTTCATTTATTTATTTGTGCATTTGTTTAGTTCTTTGTAAACTTCTGCAACTCACAGTCTGCCACTTGAAGTTGCAGCTGAAGCTACACGCGACATAATACAGATAATGATTTTAAAAGTGGTGGAGCTATAAAAGTGCTAGCACATTTGCAAAGCTAGCTAAGCAGGGTCCAGTATAGTTTCACATTGGATGGGGGACCACATGTTAAGATTCCTGCAGGGGGTTGGACTAGATCAGTGTTTCCCAAACTTTTTTGGGCAACGGCACACCTGTTTACTGAAAAAAAATCTCGCGGCACACCACCATTAAAGCCCCGCCCCATGACGTCAGCGCGCAGCGTCACGCCGGGAGGGACGCACGAAAGTGAAAGTTTTTTCCCTCCCCCCTCAGTCCCTCGCTCGGAATTCAGCTCGTTTGGGGCATCGCTCCGGCTGCTCCCTCTCCCGCCGCGCAGGAGCGATGCCTCTCTCTGGCTCTCCCTCCGCGCAGGCTGAGGGAGGGAGGGAGGTGCGCGTGTGACCCGTCTCTGCTGGGAGACCAAACCCAGTGAGGCAGAGTCGCGCGGAGGCGCCCAGGCAGCGCTGCCGGCTGCGAGGAGGAGCGCCAGGCAGCAGCAGGAGGCGCGGCCTCTCCTCGCCGCCGCCGCCCCGCCTCTCGCCGCCCGACTCGCCCGCCTCCCTCCAGGCATCTCGCGGCACACCAGCCGATGTCTCACGGCACACTCGTGTGCCGTGGAACACCGGTTGGGAAACACTGGACTAGATGACCCTCGTGGACACTTCCAACTCTACAATTCTACAATTCTATGAAAATACAAACAATTCCAATTTCATGACAGGGAGAAATGTTTTATGCTAACCTCCTTCCTGTAGTGCTATTTTTCAAAAAGTCTTTTTTATAAAAGGCAACTTTAAAAAGTATCTTCCACCTACAGCTTCATCCATGTATTATGAAATACTAAAAAAAAAATCAAGTGATATGAATACTTTCCATAAGACAGTTGTTTCCAAACTTTTCCCCCATGGACCACTTTAGAATTACTCAAGGCCCTGAGGGTCCTGTTGTAGCAATTGTACTAGGTGCTATATGAGTTTTAATTTTATTTTTGTGGCTTCTTTTATTTCTAATATTGTGTTGCAGTTTGCACTCCTCCACAGAATTCAGACTGTGATGCTATAAAATACAATACAAGAAACTAAAACAGCAATTAAAAAACAATATGATTATTTAATGCAGATTTACCACGGCTCACCTGAATGAAGTTTGTGGACCCCTGCTGTTCCATGGACCACAGTTTAGGAGCCCATGTATATGTTAAGCACATGGATCACTTTAATTAGAACAATATACATTTTTTAAAGTATAATTAATTTCACTTCAACACACACAAGGAGAAACTGGAAAAGGAATGGATCCCACTTACATGTCTCTAAAAGCAAAGCCGTAACTTAAGCTACTCATAACACATGGACCCAATGTGGATTAGTGGAGAGAGTGTTAGAGTAGGATCCAGAAGACTCAGGTTCAAGTCCACCCATGAAACTCACTTAGGCTGCAATCCTAACCCACTTACTTGGGAGTAAGCCACACTCAATTCATCAGGACTTACTTCTGAGTAGACATGGGTAGCATTTCAGTCTGTGACCCTTGACCACTCAGCCTAACCTACCTAAGTTACTGAGAGGCTTAAAAGGTGGATTCAATATTTGTGTCCCGGAGCTCCTTGCAGGAAAGGTGGCTACGCAGATAATAATAACTGATCTGAGATAAATGTATTTTGTATTAAAGCATCTACACCTATAATTTAGATTGGACTGTACGTATTATAAGAAGGAGCCAAGCAAGGACGTTTGAACAATGGTACCAGTTTAAGCTCCCTCCAAATCCTATGAAAAGTAATATTGCAGGTAAATCTTGTCTCCTTTGAAATAGCTTGGAGTTTTGCCACTGACCTCAAGATAACTGGGATTTCTGCCAGAATTCTTTATGTATGCTTAAAATGGTCTGCTAAATTTGCTTTGGATCCCCTAGCATACCTGACCTTTGCTTTTTGCAGAACTGCTTGGGAAAATGCACACAAGCTAACTATCTCAGCAAGATAAGGAGCCTTGAGCTGATCCTGTAACTTGTTATAAGGTGTTTTGTAAACCCATGATCAGTCACTTACTATTTTACATGGAAATAAGCCATATTTTCTGTCAACCTACTTTTGCATAAATGAGTTTAAGGTCATACCCTCACTGAATTAGACAACATATGCTTTAGACTTCAAGCCATCTTATCCAAAGTAAGGTGGCTGAAGTCAATAGAACTTCTTTAGCTGCCTCAATCATTCATTCAAGAGTAGCCCCATTGTCTGTAGTGGGATTTCAGCGAGTGCATTCCAGTTATGAGCCATGTGTCTTGAGGATACCAGTCTTCAAAAATATATGATCAATGAGTAATACATTTTCAGAAATAAGTCCATTTAGGTATGCCACTGAACTAATCAAAACACACCCCAATACAACAGAGTTCCTATCAAATACTGCTGTTCCAATTTCCAAATGTTCCAATTTCTGTTCGCCAGACTGATGTCATGTTTTCAGTTAATCTCATATTAAGATAGCCAGTTGGTTGTTGACTAGACCAGCCAGTTTTGGGGACCCTTCAACAGATTTGTTTTATTTATGTCACCTCCATCTGAATTTTTTATTATTATTATTATTATTATTATTATTATTATTATTATTATTATTATTATTATTATTATTATTATGCTTTCATACAGGCACATGTGAGCAATACAACTGACATGGAAAGGGTTTGGCTACTGTGCAAATGCAATCCCTCACACCATTAGCACTGTCTTTATAACAGCTGCTGGTGTTTGACTGTCCTGCCTCCAATTTGGGTATTATTTAGGCTAGGTTCCTATCTCCTAGCCTCTCAGCTTCACTTGGCCTGGCTTGGTGAAGTTGCATTGCCCGTTAACTGGTTCCTCGGGCATCTTGGCAGTGGGAGAATTCACAGTAGCATCAGGGAACGAAAGGAAGAAAATCCATGCTGTCCCCTCCCCAGAAACTGGACTTGTTCTCCCATCTTAGCCCACTCAAGATGGCACCATTTTCAGAAGTGAGATTACACTGGCGGCAGGACATCAAATAACAAGCCTTGCTGGGGTCTCAGGCCTTCCTTCAGAAAAAGGAGGGATGCTAGAAGAGCTTCTGATACCAGCCCAGTTCTAAGTCCTCACCTTATCCACTATGCCACAGTGTCTATCTGCAACCATGTTAGTTTAAACCTGATTGCTTGCAATTGGATGTGTGCATTTCTGTGTCCCTATTAGAGCAAACAGAAATTACATTGCAATCATGTTTCCCTACATTTTATGCATTTTAAAATTTTCGTGTGAAATCTGAGAATTGGGGGTGGATGGATAAATACTCCCAAGAGTGTGCATCAAAAGCCTTCTCTGTTTGTTTTTCTTTTATAAGCTTGAACACTGGAGTGTTTCTGTAAGAACGTTATTAAAAGGAATCCAATTTTTTAAAACAAAAAACAAATCCCAGCCTTTTTGGTACTTAACGTCTTAAAAGCCAAGCTTCTTTTTACTAGCCATGCCTATGTAGACCACTAAATTCTTTGAACCTATATTCTGCTATAATTCCAAGGTTTATTAGTAAGTTTCACCAGACAACAAAAATATTATTAGTCTGAAAGAAAGGGGCAGTGATCGAAATGTAATCTCACACTATCATGAGGCAATATCAAGCTTAATACATGTATGTAACAAGGACCGAGGCTCTGAAAAACCAAACCATCCATAAATTTACCATTTTTATTGACAGCGTGTCTTTTAACCCTAAACAGCAATGGAAGAAGACCAATAAATGAAACATTTACTGAATAACTAGCCTTATTTTCAAGTGGTGTGTGATTCCTTTCTAGCTGTCTCTAGAAGATGTTTTTAGCCTAATTTGCTCCCTAGAAATTTCACCCACTAGAGTTCTACATCTATGACGTTTCATTGCCTGAAGCCAAGTCTGAATAAGAACTTTCTTAAGATATACTTATCCTAATGCCCGTCTATAAGCATTGGGCTCCTTTAGTTTGATTTATTTGTACTATACTGATATATAGTTTGCATGCATTCTGACATCCAGTTTCACAGGACAACTCTTAAGGTTTCCATTTATTTATCTTATTTAGATACAGTTCTTGAATTTATGTGCCACATTCCCTACCAATGAAAATGGTGCCTGAAGCAGTGCATAACCACAACAAAACAATAAAAAATGTGACAAAACACAAATCTAAAAAAAAAAAACACCTTACTGAAAAACCCAGTAACATCTAAGAGAGTAGTAACAGAGCCAGGTAAAATTCCCCATAGATAAACAAAAGGAGTTACTATTATCAGCAAGCAGGAGATACTGAGAAAAGAGCCAGAGAGAAAACATGTAAAGATGAGGTGCCATGTGTCTCAGTTGGCAGCAAAGTGTTCCAGTTCATTTAAAACAGATGTAGGTGCTTTCAATCTCATGTTTACCACCACAGTGCAGAAGAGGAGAAGAAAGGGGATGTCAAGGATTTCCTTCTGCTGGATGCAATGTAGCAAATGTTAGCATCCTATCAGTTGAATTAGTGTGCAGCTAAATGTTTCAATGGGTCTTAAACACAAGTGACTTCCATTGGATTGTGTCCTTTGCATTTGAAGACTGGGACACTTATCACACCTAAAATGGTCACCACTTAACTACATCAGTGCTTTTTTCCCCTAAAAAAAAATGTTTAGGGTTACTCTCATTTTCCTACGCATACTGAAATACAGTGGTACCTCAGGTTAAGAACTTAATTCATTCTGGAGGTCCATTCTTAACCTGAAACTGTTCTTAACCTGAGGTACCACTTTAAGCTAATGGGGCCTACCGCTGCGCGATTTCTGTTCTCATCCTGAAGCAAAGTTCTTAACCTGAGGTATTATTTCTGGGTTAGCGGAGTCTGTAACCTGAAGTGTCTGTAACCTGAAGCGTATGTAACCCGAGGTACCACTGTACTGCCCCTCAATGAGTCCAAACTTAATTCACAAAATGTTTAGGCGTGTGTGTACCCCAGGGTCCCCCCAGAAAAAAGCACTGACTACACCTAAAATAATAAAAATGCAATATAATAAAGGGAGGTATGTCCAGTAGGGGTGCAGCACATTGAAATGAATGAAACAAGTGAGCCATTAGTATAGTTAAGTCCCATTCATTGTGTTGGATTCACCTATAGCACCCTGTCAGCGGCAGCCCTGCACAAGGATTTCCACTTGTGGAACAGCCCTTTCCTACTCTCCTTCTCCTCCTGTGCGCCCACTGAAATTGGCCCCTTAGAGCCAGGAGAAACCCCAGAACAGCATGCAGCAGGAAGAGAGGGGGGACGATTCCATCTGACAAGCTGAAATGCTTGCAACAAATGGACTGATGGGAAGAATATAAAATTGAACTCCACCCGTTGTTTTCAGTGGGACTCATTCGCAACTTACTATACTTGGATAAAGGCATGAGGATGAGATACAGTGCAGTCACAGCAGATGTTCACTAGTGCCACAGGGCTTGTCTATCCTCCTCTTCCCCACTCCACCACATTCCCTGCAAAAATCTTCTCTAGAGAGTTTGGGAACCACCGGATGTCCCACTGTACTAGCAAAGATCCTTTTGCACAACTGAATCTCTCTCTCTAAATGTTTAATGTCTGGCCAGATCCATTATCATGAAAGTGATTAATGCCCTAAGCTACCCGCCCTTCCCCCCTATACTGCTTAAAAATAAAATAATATAAAAATATAATATAATGTGTGTGTGTGTGTGCATTATCTGCTATTTAGTGCACCCACAAACACAAGTCAAATGAGCAGCTTCTTGCTTTTTTACAGCAGACTGTCACTAGTATGCTCAGATACATGATTCTCTTTGCAGCTGAGAAATGAAGCTCCTGCATACAAAAAAGAAGTGGCAAGGGAGACGGTTCTGGTTTCGGCTGTTGTCTCAGGCACATTCAGTATGTGTGTAGCCTAAGGGCATAAGTAAGCAGAGGAGATAGAATGGACAGGCCTTCCTGTAGTACAGTTAAGTGTCAATCTGCTATCCAAGTAATATGTACAGTAACAACATCTAGAGTATTCCCAGAGAGATCAATATCAAGAGTACCTTTGAGAATTTCTATTATTTTATATTTATCTATCTTGGGAGAATACAGAAGCCTGAATCGGAAGCAGTGCTCTGGTTGTCATTCGCTAGGCTATATAGACCCTATCATAAAGGAAACAAAGTCCTTGTGTCAGAAAAGCTGCAAACTATATAAATTTAGGCTGCAATTCTAAACCCACTTACCTGTGAATAAGGTCCATTGAATTCAATAGGATTTACTTCTAAGCAGTCATGGCTAGGATTGGGCTGCTGTCCATCCAGCTTGAATCAAAGAAAATGATGATCCCAGAGCACCAATCTGTAAAAACTGTTGTAATTTTAATATTTGAAGTTTTATTGTGTCTAATATTTTGCCAGGAGCCGCTCAGAGTGGCTGGGGCAGCTCAGTCAGATGGATGGCATATTATTATTATTATTATTATTATTATTATTATTATTATTAAGTGGAACCTTGGTTTTTGAGCGTCTTGGAAGCTGAACTATTCAGAACCCAAATGCCAAAAACCCAGAAGTGAATGCTTCCATTTTCAAACTCGCCTCTGAACAGCTTCCGAGGCGTATTTCTCTATTTTCTCCATTGAAATTGCCAACCACCCATTGCGCCTCAGTTGTCGAAGGTTTCGCAAGTCAAACGGTCTTCCAGAATGGATTACGTTCGACAACCGAGGTTCCACTGTATAATAATTAATGAGAATAAAAGTGGCATGAGGCATGGGGAAATTAACAGATACCTGTTCCCTCTTGGTGCCTGGTCTTGTGCACTTCTAAGTGAGTATGTGTGCATAGAAGAGTCAGAAAATGTGGGGTTTTGTTGCTATATGCAGTGAAGCTGGTTGGGTGTATTTCAATTATTTTAAAATATTCACATTCTGCCAGCCCTATGTACCCCCAACACAGTTTGTGCCTGTGTGTGAACTTCTGAATAGGCCTAAAGTGATTGATTAGCCACTAATAACACTTCCACTCTTTAAGGGCAATACTGTTGAAGTGTCTTTCTTTAGGTTGCACTCCTGAACACACTTACTAAGGAATAAGTCTGACTGGATACTATGGGACTAACTTCTGAGTAAACCTGCATAGGATTGCACTGTTAGGTTACAATCTCTGTGGTTTTCTTGGCTAGTAAAGCAAGGATGAGACATTCACCAGACAATAGCAATTTGAAAATTATGAAGTATAATGACTCCATGAGACGTAAGCTTTTCCAGTCCATGACTGTATTTATATGAAATGTGTTGTATAACACATTGCACAAAATGCGATGTACAAAAACCCATTGTTCTTCTGCGATTTGTGGAACTGCAGACCAAGTAAGAAGACATAAACCACCGACACCCTCAGAAATTATTTGCTGGCTCAGTCTGTTAAAGGTGCACCACATAAGGAAAAAAAAATGTAAATAAAACAATCAGGTTTTGCATTGTTGCCCTGCAGTGAAGGTTGAAAAGAAACACTGTGCTTTAGAAAACATTTGATTTTAAGGCCTGGGATATGTTAATTAGAATATTTTAAGTAATATGCTTTAAGTGTGTGTGTGGGGGGGAGTCTTGTCTAGACATATTACTAAATGTGCATAGTAAATTAAAGGCGAGGCTCTTAAAACTTATACAAAGATCTCATTTGCAACTAAGCATGACTAAAATGGTATTTTCATAGGTGTGATGATTCCATTAGGACGATGGCAGACTGTGCAAGACACGTCTACTCAAAAGTCAATCCAATTGAGTTCAACAGGGCATACTCCCAAGTAAGTGTACTTTAGGCTAAGTTACAGAATGCTAAAACTGTTAAACTACAAGATTTAAAAATACAAAAGACTTCTCATTTAATACTTCTCAGGATTGCTTGAAACACTTTCTGAATTTGGGATACAAATACAGTGGTACCTCGGGTTAAGTACTTAATTCGTTCCTGAGGTCTGTTCTTAACCTGAAACTGTTCTTAACCTGAAGCACCACTTTAGCTAATGGGGCCTCCTGCTGCTGCTGCGCCGCCGGCGTGCGATTTCTGTTCTCATCCTGAAGCAAAGTTCTTAACCTGAAGCACTATTTCTGGGTTAGCGGAGTCTGTAACCTGAAGCGTATGTAACCTGAAGCGTATGTAATCTGAGGTACCACTGTATATTCATATATGTCTGAAGTTGCCATTATCTTCTCTTGCCTATATTTATGCTAGTAAAAGCTGCGGCCAGAGCTTTTGTGGGATCTCAAGGCACTCATGATCATGCAATGTCACTTCTCTATATGGTTGTGGCAAACACTCACAATGAATATTTTAAATTGCATGAAGTTCCACTCAAAGCACGTGTTTGCACCAGAATGGGGACTTCAGTTTGCACTAGAATGGGAACTTCAGAATATGGACCATCATAAATAAAAAAAGCTGTTGTGGTACAGAATTTGTTTGGATTTCATAGGTTCTCAGATATTATTCTAGATTCCATAAAGACTAAATAGTGGGCAGAATTTGACTTTTATACGGGGTGTTGTGTGGTGGAGTTAAACTGTGGTGCAACTTGTGCAAATAGGTGGGAAGAAGAGAAGGATTGCATTTTGTTGCTTCATACTTTTTAGTGTACTAATCAATAGCAATACAGACCCAAAAAAAATTTGTAAAAAAACTTGCTGTGTTTTTGGCCCATACAGTGGAACAGTAGGCAATGGGACAGGCAATCCTTCCTGTGCAAACATTGTTTGTATATGAAGTGAGAAGTGGTTAGTCAACTTTGTCCCACTGACATTCCCATTGTTGTGCTATGTTGTTCTCTTCTTCTAGGCCTTCAGCTAGCAAAGAGAATTTTAAGGGCTTTGCAGCATATTCCTGTGAACTTCTTTTATGAATTGTGCCCATGATACCCAAATTCAAAACCAAAAGCCGGTTTTACACAATACAGTGGTACCTCGGGTTACATACGCTTCAGGTTACAGACTCCGCTAACCCAGAAATATTACCTCAGGTTAAGAACTTTGCTTCAGGATGAGAACAGAAATTGTGCAGCGGCAGCTCGGCGGCAGCGGGAGGCCCCATTAGCTAAAGTGGTGCTTCAGGTTAAGAACAGTTTCAGGTTAAGAATGGACCTCCAGAACAAATTAAGTTCTTAACCCGAGGTACCACTATATCCTGAACCTGGAGAAGTAGCTCCAGTTGTCACGGAGGCCCCACTATAGACATGTATAGCATCTGAATACATGTATTAAAAGATATTGCACTGATGTAATTTAGCCCCAAGTGTAAACTTTCTCTCACTGACTGTAAATTTGATAAAACTAAAAATAAATCACTTTGTTGCTTGTCCTGTGTAAAGGCAGAAATAATCTTATCGTAGGGCCTGAGGGCTTGGGTGTGTGAATGTTTTTTTGTGAGTGCGTTCATTGGGAAAGTGGGGGAGGGAGAGAAATAACAGTGTTCTCATATATCAGCAAAATACTGGAGATAGAAATCTCTGCTGTTGCTGAGCTTTTCTGTTCCGGGCCTAGGAGACCTGAATATTATTAAGGGATCTGTCGCAAAGAGCATCAATCTGGCATGTAGTTGAGCCAGATATCTCTTTGCCAGGAACTGGGAAGGGGAGGGGAGAAAAGCTATAACAGCAGGCTTGCAGTCAAGGAATGGCAGGCTTTGCTTTGATTCAAGAAAGTCTGGGCACAAATATCTTCCTGGACAAGGATAACATCATGGACTTTGGGGAGCATATTAAGTCACCCCCTGCCTGAGCCTTGGTAGCAAACCTACTTGTGAAAGATCCAGTTTTGGATTCATTTGTTAAGGGCTTGAATGATGACTCTCTTTACTTTTCAGCATCCAGATAATGTGGTTATGATAGCAGGTTTTGCTGTGATACTTAGGGAAAATGTCTAATTAATTTCAAATAAAGCAATAAGGCACAAATAAACAGAAACACAAAGTGAACAGCAGGCAGGATGGCTTAGATTTTTGTGCCTTTCCTCAATAATACTTTCATTCCTAGATTGGTCTTCTTTATTCTTGCTTATTTGTAAAACCTACCTTCATTTATTGATGTAGCAGGGTTGACAGTGGTCATTAAACTGTGTGCTAAAAGAGAAATAAATAAGAGTTGAATTAACTACTAGGAAGCTTTCATGTTTATATAACTTCCAACAATGGCTTCAGCTAATATGGCAAGTCAATCGTTTACAGCAGTGGCTGTTAATGTGGTACACTCAAGATGTTTTGGGTAACAACTTCCATAATCCCTAGTCTAGGTTTTGTACTTAGACTAGTGATACCCAGGCTTTCGATGTTAATTTGTTTTAAAGGAACCTAAAACTATCTACTATGTATCCCCTGGACATTACAAATAATTATGAAACCACTGGTAGAATCCACACTTTGTTTACTGTTCAGGTGTTCTGAAACTCATTGTGGCTCTATGTAATCTGAGAATGCACCCTAAAATGTACTCAACACTCCCCTGAAACTTCACACTGTAAGGGAAGATTGGTGGCAATATTGGCACACTTGCTTTCTTTATTTAACCACCCCACTGATAAATTCCAGTGGCCACGGGACTCAGCAGAATATAGTTTGAAGGCCACTAACTTGGGTGAAAGCAGGGAGAAAAATATTAAGGTGTCAAGTGTTGCTATCACACCTTCTTTAAAAGGAAAATTCTCTATATTAACTTATATAGGCCTTTAATCCTATGGTGTAACTTGATGTAACTTTAAGTATATAGAGTATATTCCTTTGCTGATAATTTTATATTTTCAGAAAGAGCAGATATCCCTGTGCAGTATCCCAGTCCTAGATAAAGATGCCTTGGTGGAATAGCAAGGCTAGCCCCCATGGTCTTTATAGTTATGCTCTGATGTGTGAATTCAAAATTATCTATTTTTCTTAGTTGGAAGAAAAAGAGGAAGAAGAAGAAGAAGAAGAAGAAGAAGAAGAAGAAGAAGAAGAAGAAGAAGAAACAACAACAACCACTTTTAGACCTGCTTTCAGTCTGGCTATATGGAAAGGAAGAAACACATAATTATATTATCAGTCCATGGATAGATCTTTCACATGAAGTGTAGGATTTATACCCAGATAGCAAAGCTCTTTCCTGTAGCATGATATGCATAGCAGGAAAAAAAATATTAGCAAAGAATATGCTAATGGATGGTAATTCGTACACTGTGATCAGTGTAGAATACTGTTTACAAGTTCTTTTGTTCGGTATTTTATTCTTGGCAAAGGGGAAAAAATAACAGATCAAGAGAATCACTGCAACCTAATTTCATATATTTTGCTGATTTTTGGAACAAAGGAAGAGGAACTGAATCTATGTAACTCCAGCACAATGGATGTACTTCTGACAGAAAATACTTGTTTTGTAAAGCTTTTTCCCTCAGATAATTTTTCATGTCCCCTCCTCAGCATTTGTTCATTTCTCCACTCTAGCCAGACTGTCAGCTCTTTGGGAAACAGGAGCCAATCATTGGAGATTACCATTCTGAAATCTCTTTGTTGGCACGGTTTGCAAAGTGTTATTCCTTTAAATGAATATGACCTCAAAATTAGATGCATAAATAGAGATGTCGATCTTCAGCTATCAGACCAATTCCTTTAAAGGAGTAAAAGAATGTGACTAAGAACTAGCTGAAGCTCAACAACAGCATTGAAGAAGGAGCATTTATTTGAGTGCTTAAATAGATACTTAAGAGCCTAGCTTTGCACAATTATTAATAGACTAGAATGTAATCAAGTTATCACAAGGGAATTTAGAGCTGTTCTGCACTTTTCCTATCAAAATGTACAGAAGCAACCTAACTGATGAATTTTATTCTGGACCATAATATATCTTGAAGCTGATGAGGTTATCTACCAATGCTTGAAGCAGTAATAAAACAATTACACTAACATTAACACCTTTTGATAAATAGTTCTCACGTCTCGCAACACTCAGCTCATAACTGATATATGGCTTCTTGTGCTGAGGAATATTAATCTATGAAATCTATCTTATCAAGTGGATTTGGCCATATTTGATAGAAACATTTAACAACAAAGGCTTGTGAGGATGAGTTTTCTGACCACAGCTGCTAACACTGAATCAGAGAGTTGACTCCTGAATACCCTCCCTTATCATTTTGGACACAGGTTGTTGGGCAGCAGTGGCAATTAGAAGGAATAGAAGCTCCACCGCCCAGTTAGGTTGCTGCATAGGACTTTGAATACTAGCCATAAACTGTGAAGGAAGGGGAAAGTGGCACGGAACAGGAATGGTGCTACACATCTGGGGTCATCAGGCTCCACAAGTCTGAGGACGACAGCTGTAGCAATCAGCTGTAAAGTGTTTAGAGAAAGGGATTATTAAAAGCTGTGGAAAACCTGCCAGATCATAAAAAAGGCTAAAGAAGACATGTTGTCTTTTCCTGCCCTGGGAATAAGGAAGTTTGTGAAGAACAGCTGAGAATACAGAAGAATCAATTTTTGTGCCGAGTTCCTTTGATTAACAAACTGCCTGGTGGATAAGGATGGCGGGAACAGGCAAAATGAGATCAGGAGCCAGGGGGAAGAAATATCAGTATTATTACCATCCTGTCCTTGCATTGTTATGACAATGTAGTAAATGAAATGGAACCAAATGGTTTGAATCCAACATCTGGAGAGACACAGATTCCCCACCCACTTGGGCACTGCCCCCAGTCTGCCCCAAACTGTCTGCCTTCTTATTTACAATGTCCAGGGGCAAGGGACAGCACTGCCTGTCAAGTTACTCTTCCTTAGTCTCAATGGTGCCTTCATAGAACGCATAAAGAAAGACAATGGGAACAAAAGTAGAATTAGTTGGCCCTCCTGTCATTGGCTATGCCTTTACCTACTGCTGGGCTCCCTGCATTTCAGCTTATCAATCCAAATGGGCAGCAGCCAAATGGGCAGTTCCCCACCATTGCCCAATTGCAACCAACTGTGCCACAGCTTCCAACATTTTGGTCCATCCTCCCTCTCAAACTACCATTTTGTTTCACTTTGCCTCCAAATTGCTGCCGCCAATTACTGCTGTTGTCTTAACTTTTTCTTCTCCAACTCCAAGGTCTTTACAGCGATGTCAATAAATGTTTTGATATTTTAGCTCATCAAAGCCCTTTACTCAGAAATGACAAGGACACATTCTGCAGAATCTTGTAGTCAGAAGAAATGATGATTGAAATTGATTTGTATTCCATGGTTGTTTTGCATTTTTTGGGTAACACCAAATATATGGACCAAACAGTTGAGATGGGACTTCTGGAAAATGCAATTATATGAATGTCTGTAACAGGAAAATGTTAATAAAGGGCAGCCCATGGAACTGAGGTTAAGTATTTTCATACTTCTCAGCTAACCCAGTAATGTTCCTGAATTCTCTCCATAATCTTGCTTTACCTCATTAAGAAAAGTGCAGTTTGAGGAACAAGAAATAGAACTTCAACAGGGAGAAAGGGGCTGTGATTTCTAAATCTTCAGTCTTAGCTTTCTGAAAGTAGTACAGTATCTATCAAACCCAAGTATAAATTTTATTTGTAAAGTTTGTAAACAATGACATGTTCCAAAAAGAATGGATCCTTATGTTTATTAAATTTTCTTCTAATGATTGCTTAAATATTTTTATATAGGATGATCTATGTGCACATTAGCTAACAAAGTTAGTGTGGTGTAATGCTTAGAGCATTGGACTAGGACCTGGAAGACCAGGGTTCAAATCCCCACTGAGCCATCAAGCTCACTGGGGGACCTTGGGACAGTTGCCCTCTCTCAATCTAACCTACCTCCCAGGGTTGTTCTGAGGAGAAAACGGGGAGAAGAACCACCATAACCACCACCTTGAGCTCCTTGGAGGAAAGTGGTATATAAGAGTAATAAATGAATGAATAATAAATACAGAATTACACACACACGCCTTATAATCCAATATTCAACATAGGTTGAATACCCCCAAATACTACTGGACTACAACTCCAATCATCCCTTTCCACTGGACATAGTTGTTGGGTCTGATGGTACTTGGAGTCCAATAACATCTAGAAGGCCACAGGTTCACCATGCCTGCCACATAGGAAGAACAAACCAAGAGCTAGGACTAAGGAACAAGCAACAAATCAGAATGAAATGAAAAATCAGGACTGGAGAACAAACCAGATAGCATAAAGAACATGCTAGGATGGAGTAACACACCAGACCTAAAGACCACCTTGTTGCTCAAGCAAAGCTCATCCAGAAAAAGGAAGCCCCTTATACTCCTCCTTTCTTAGAAAGATTCAGCCTGGGTGTGTGGAATCAGTTCAGAAGGGTCTTCACTAAAAAAGGCTCTTCCAAGTGAGGACAGCCACCGCCTGTTCTACTAACCCTGATGGCTATGTTCTACTGCCACTATCGGGGGGCAGTATGATTCTGAACACCGATTGCTGAAACCCACAGGAGGGGAGACTGCTGTTGCACTCAATTCCTGCTTACATCCTTTCCACCTTCAACTGGTTGACCACTGTGGCAACAGGAGGGGCCACGGCCTGATCCACCAGACTCTTCTTATGTTTTAGTGGTTCACCACAGACAGATTCCAACAGCTTTGATACCTGGATGCTGCTAACACAGTGGTTTTTGATACCATGGACTATATCCTCTTACTGGACTGCCTGTAAGGGTTGGAGTTTGGAGGTATCTGAAAGGCACCTCACTGCATCTTGTGGATCTTTCACATACAACCTGGAACAGATAGATACTATGGTTGTGAGCAACCTATCTAAACCATACTGCATCTATGAGGCAGGGTGCACAAAGGAAACTTTAAAAACCCAAAATCCCTTTTGAATAGATTCTTTCACTGCTGTTTCACTACACCTGCTCTGATGCTGGCATCTATTAACATTCCACTGAAGCAATTGGACAGGCCGTACCTGGTACATGCGAAAGAACAAGAGGTGCTTTCTACATGGTCTCATCAGGACCATTCAAGCAAAAGACAAGCAGTCAAGAAAGGAAGAATGCCCATTAAGAGGGAACAATTTGTGGAATACAAATTCTCATATAGTCACATGATATTTTCAGGAGCAACAATATACTTAGAACTAGATCCAGTCACAGTTAAGCACTTTTAAGTCCCATTGATTCCAGTAGAAGGGAGTTAAACTCATAGAAGGGTTAATCATGAGCTGAACTCTTTTTCCAACAAAATAAATTGATGAAAGTTAAGCATATATGCAATGAAACCACTGAAATAAATTGGACTTAAAATGTCTCAATTTTGACTGGAGCAGATCCAATAATTATTCCTTAACTGTCTTATATAGTGCCTTTATTAAGTGAGATCTTAGAATTTTGAATAAACACTCATAAACTAATAGGACGTTTTGCACTGCTGTATTTTGCTGTGCAGATTTAAATATTTCTCTTCCCTCTGTATAATCAAAGCATAAATTAATGGGAATTCTAAGAAACCTAGAAATCAGTTTTGAAATCAGTACACTTTTGAAAGATTCAGCCCACCATCTTGGTTCAAAATGGCATCTAACTGTATTGAAACAGAGAAAAACCTGCTCCTTATCTCAGGAACCACCATGTAAAATTTGGTTAAAATACACTCGTATTGGAGTGCTCTGTAGACTGATAGCTGTGGTCTTATATATACTAGCCTTTTGTGCTCTTTCAGTATTGTCTGATGCTCCTAGCACTTCTTCTAGACTTTTTTTGGACTATTATATATTTTCTGTTTTAACGCCTTTTAGTTTTTTTTAAAGGTTTTTTTAAAAAGATTTTAAATGATTGTACCCCTCCCTCCTTATGCTGGTCTACGACCGTAATAAAGTGTTGTTGTTCACACACACATGTATGAATGGATAACATAATTTGTTGGCTTTAGGGCTCTGCACAGTCCCTCCCACTTGGGTTTCTAACCTGGCCCAATTTGCGGGAGGTACTGCAGTGCTGCTGTACATGCCTGGCTGCTGTGCCAGACCAGCCTAGCCTCCTCATTCTGCAGACCACCACCCCGGATCAAGTAAAACAACAGAAATACTTAATGAGCTGACCAATCATGTCGGTTCATGCTCCCCTCCCGCATTGCTGTCTCCAGTGTGTCCTGGCTCAGTGTGGTTCAGGCCACACTGGTTGCCACCTGCAAACATTCCCAAGCATAGACCAAAACCTGCTCCTCAATCTCAGGAACGGTCATGTCAAATTGGGCAACGATATCTTCAGAGGCAGCCATGTTGGTGCACTTTAAAAACTGAGCCAATTGGGCAATGGCACACCAAGCTGGGTGATGGTATCTTCAGAGGCATCCAAATCAGTGGTTGGTTTGTCTCCATGTTATGCATCTTCATTGCAGCTTGCTGCACTATCATGGCTTTGTTTACTGTTCCTGCTGCACCCACACCCTTCTGCTATCTGATTTTGCAGCCAAAATCAAAGGGGAGTAAAGAAACACAACCAATAGGATTGTAAATATTCATTCATCATGATCACCATTGTTTATAGGTATCTTTTGAAAAGAGGATTATTTTCCCACCGTGGAGAAACTAATTCAAAATCCCAGCAAGATTAGCTTGCCCCAGTCATAAGGCAGAGGAGCAGCTGCTAGGAGCCTGCTCCCCCTTGCTTCCAGAATGAACTTGGCTGTGCTAGTTGATCAGTTGCCCTGTGATTGTAAAGGTGAGGGGATGGGCATTTGGCCATGAGCCAAAAATGGAGGGCTACAGAAAGGTGGTGTCTATCTTTCATAAATAGAAATTAAGAACACAAAAAGAGCTCTGCTGATTAGAACAAAAGCCATCTGCTTAGGGCCGTCCCATCCAGGAAGCAGATTGAGGCAGTTGCATCAGGCGATGGAATCCAATGTACAGCGGCACAGGTGCACCTTCCTGCTGCTGCCAGAAAAGTGTGGAGAAGCAGCTGCAGCAGCTTTTGGGTTCCGGCAAGATCCCAATATGATTTGCCAGGACCCCGAAGCCTCAGCCGTGTGACCCTGGCAAGCCAGGCTTCAGCAGGGGTAGCAAGGGAACCTGGGAGGTGAGCAACAGAAGGCACATGTACAGGGCAGCACCATCCCGTTTCACCTCAGGTGGCAAGACAGGACAGGCCACCCCTGCACTACTCCAGCAACTTATTCTTACAGTGGTCAACCTATGGGAATCCTGTGAACAGGACCTGAGTGCAAAAGCACTGTCCCCATCTTTGAGCCTCAGCAACTGGTATATGTGGTTGTCTCTTTTTATTATTTTAAAATGTTAACAGATATTATTGCGGGCTACTTCAGGGATGAAGCAGGGAATAAAATATAGTCTACCACTTTGAAACCTCACCTCTTGAGCCAGTGGCAGCAGACAAAACTTTGAGGGAAAGCAAGGCGGCGGGGCTTGAACTCCATGGCAGATTAGCTGCTATGCACACAAAAGATCCCAGTCCAATCATCGGCTTCTCCACGTAGGTCTTAGAGAAACCCCCAGACTGAAATCTTGGACAGACACTGCAATTCAGTGTGGGCAGTACTGTGCTGGTCTGACTCACAGCAGCTTCCTGTGTTCCTATGATCTACCTATGCACACACACCTTTTAAAACCATAGTTAACTAAAGCAAGGAAATTTGTCCCACTCCAGGCAAGCATAATTGACAGCAAGGCAACTCCAAACCAAATAAGTCTTCCAGACGTTTGCAGGGCACACAAGTGTTTGTGGGTTGTCAATCAGGCATGCCTCAAACAGGCACTTGGCGTAGGCAAAGGCCACAAATCAGAGCCCACTGTGAACCAGATATTTTAGGTACAGTTCTCCTAGCACTTGGGACTCAGTTTTTTCCTGGTTCTAAATAGCAAGAAGGAAGTTCCAATTATGTGTACAGATGTGATCTGCAGGATTGTGCCTGAGGTCTAAACGGCTTTTGCCGTTCAAATATAAATGCAACTATGCTAGCCTGAGGAGGCTTGCTCTAGTTGTCCATTAGTGCAGTGCAAGCGGGGGGCGGGGGGGGGGGGACTCTAGCTTTTGTTAATTGCTGGATTCAGATCTGACTAGACTCCCTACCTCAACCCCAAAGCGCAGCCTGTTGAGGTTAACCCAGGGACTGGACCACAAATACAACTGCCTCTTTGCTTCTCCTATTGTCTGAACTTATCTTCAGACAGCTATTAAAACACAATATGACCTTCCTTTCAAGGCCATTTCAGAACTCTCCCAATACCAATATCAGTGTGAACTTTTACCTAGACAGTTGGGAGTGGGTGGGAACAGAGATTCTTCTGAACTTCTCTAGACAATATAAGAGATATGATATTAATACAGAGAACAATTTGTACAGGGGAAAATGGTTTGATGCATTCTAGAACTTTCCTCCCCACTTAAATGGTTATTTTTTGTTTATTATATGTCTTAAAAGATGTACAGCTTATTTAGCACTCTTAAAAGTTACCTGTGCATGAATGTGGTTGTTTTCTGAAGCACATTCTGTACTTGCCTTGCAGGGTTGTGTGCGCGCGCCCCCACCCTTCCCTCGATGGTGGATTATAAACCTCAATCCTAGAAGCAGCCGAGTCTGAGAACTCTTGCTGAATCAGCAGAGCTGTAAGAGAACACAAACACCCTAATGGAGTTACCGAGATAACTAATTTGCTCAACTGAGTCCACAGTAATTGGCAGTTTGCAAGATTGTGCCTATAGAGAATGCAATACCACATAGTATTTCTGTTGTGGTATAGACCCAAATGGACAATCCCCCCCCCCCCACAAATGGTAAAATCATAAATGGGTCAACACCAATAAGCTAGTGTCTAAAAAAAACGTTTCTCAAATGTTAGGACTAAAAAAAACCCCAGCATTACCAACAAAGGGATATTACTTCAACTAATGCTTTGAGGGCATCTCATGCATTAACTAGTTATAATCCTTCCAAAAACCCTGCAAGGCAGGGATGGGGAATGTTCTAACCCTCTGGATATTGTTGGACTCCACCTCCCATCAGCCACAGACAGCACAGCCTATGGTCAGGGATGATAGGAACTGTAGTCTAACAACATTTGGAGAGCTGCAGATTCCCCCTACCTGCTGTAAGGACAGTCATTTTTATTATCTCCCACCCACAGAGACTCTTGAAGAAAGTAAAAATCAGTTCAGTATCTGCTTTAAGTCCGGTTGGTGTCACTGCCCTTTGCTATTAGACTAGGGTGGACTATGAATCTCAATAAAAGGAACTGTGCATCATGGAACCAGCTGAAAAGAATCAAAAGGCTGTCTAATCTAACCTGCTGTTTTAAGAGTAGACTAGAAAATCCTTCTAGTCCGCAATGTGGCCTAAGCAGAGAGCGAAAGCATTGCAGGAAGGCTCTTGTAGAGCAAATACCTGAGAATGAGTTCTGCGAAGGAGCCAAGCTACACACTGAAAGTTGTTCCAGTTAAAGATGCCACAACACTAACCTCAATAATTTAGAAGATGTGATTGCCTGTGACAGGAACATTTTTCTCCCAAATGAGTGCATAGTGGTTTAAATAAATTTAGATGAGGGGAAATGTTCTATCATGTCCCTCCTTCACCCAAACCTCAAACTAGTTTGGAGACAGGAGAGGAAGAAGCCGTTTTACACCAGATCAGACTCCCCACTTCCCCATCTGATCCACTATTGTCTGCTTTGTGTTTCCCTGCTCCTTCAGAGCCTTGTAGTCTCCAGAGCCTTTCCCACAATCTGCTACCAGCTCCGTTTTACCTGGAGATACCGTGGAGTGGGACTGGCACTGTTATGTACTGAAGTTCTCACCCTGGGCCAGCAGGGGGATACTGTAGGTAGTTATGCAAATGAAGGATCGAAAGTGACGTTCAGTGATTGGATAGTTTTAGAAAGTTACAACAGTTACGTTGTTCTGGAGCTCTATATAAGCAGGCTGACTGAGCCCTTCAGTTCAGTTCTGTCCTGGCCTGTGAATAAACAAGAGCTGTTTGAAGAATCACTGTGTCGTCTGATATGTTCACCCACAACTTAACAGGCACCTTCTGCAAGCATTTATGCGCTCTACCACTGAGCTTTGATCCATCCCTAAAAGGACCGACTTTTAGATGTAGCTTCATTTTGGCTCAGTTCGCTTGGGTAGCCCTACACAACGCAGAGGGGTCAACTCAAGAACAAATCCAGACTCAATCCAGACATTCAGGATAATCTAAATCTCACATATTTCAGTGGGAAAATTAAAGATGTGCTTAACTCTCCCCCACTGAAATTGAAGGGTTCCTGTGGATGAGGTTGAGGCTTCCTATTGCAGATGTGGAAGTCCGTTCCTCATCTAACTAACATTACTTCTGAATACTTTAGTGTTTGCATTAAGCAAGCAAGTAGACAGTATGGAAGGAAACTTTAACTTAGAAAATGGGGAATCTTTGATGCCATTAAATGTTTTTTTTCTTATTCAAAAGCACTCAGAAGATGATAGATAAGTGGACTGGCTGATGTATAAATCAAAGGTGAATAAACTGCTGAACTGCAGGTCCTCCTAAACTGTACTACTAATTATAATTTAGCAATCATGCCTCAACAACAACATCTCTTGGACTCCAGCAACCACGGTTCTGAAATTATTACACACAAGTACAGTATCCCTGCTGAAATCAAATGAATCACACAATGAGTAGATTCAGAATTGCAGCTACAGATATCAGGTGCATATTCAGATAAGATATACATTATCAAGTGTGGGAACAACTAATATTTTTGCCACGTGACTAGGTGGAGCATCACAACGATGAGCAATTTAGTTCTGTGGTATTAGTATAGCTATAACATTCTTTTGCGCAATATGTGGAGATAAACACACACACACACACACACACACATTTGTTAAGGTTTCAGTTTGTTTTAAGTGTATTTGTTGCTTTTGTGTTTTGAACTGTTTTTAATTATCTTCTGTGTCCCCTTGACACAGTGAATTAGAAAGTGATTTAGTAAGTCACTAATACAAATAATAATATACTACTTTGCATCACAAAAGCTCACAAAGGGGTTTACAAAGTGAAAGCAAAAAATAATAATATGCAAAACAATACCAAAAAAATTACCTGCAGTATGGAAAACATCAAAACAATAAACATCAAACTCCATGACGTAGAATTGCATTCAATGCACTGATGCTCAGAGCTCACCCATATTTCCGTTTGCCCCTCCCCTTTCCTCTGGCAGGTTCCTAGAGCCCTCCCACCTCCTCCCCAAAGCTGGGAAAATGCTAACTAGGCTTTGGGAAGGAGGCGGGAAGACTCTGGGAAGTAAAACGCCTCCCTTCCCAGGTTTTGGGAAGACAGTATAAAGGCTGAGGGAGGCATTAAATTAAATGTTGCCAGGGGACACCAAAAAAGGCCTTGAGGGCTACATGTGGCCCTCGGACCATGTGTTGAACCACTCTGTTCTAGGAACCACCAGTGAGAGGCGAGTGCAGGGTAGGGACTAAAGATGGACTGAGAAGGAGCAGCATGTATCAGAGCTACCACTCCACCCCAACACCTCATACACCCCATAATATGGAAAAAGAATGTATATGGTTGTGATATATAACAGTACATCCCATTCGTACTCAGAAATAAGTCCCATTGAGTTCAATGAAGTTTACCAAGAGGTAAATGGGTATAGGATCACTATAGTATTTTACTATGCCTACCAAACACAACTATTAGTAGGTATTCATCAGTAGCCAAGAAATACATTTCCAAGGGAGTTTTTTAATACAAATTATTGTGTTCACCATTTTGACTGGCAAATATCTATAATAAAATTATGTTTCAAATTCATAACAGACCAGCACATTTTCCATAGTGCATTTCTTCAGGGTAATGAAGTCTTTACTGCTAGTGACCTTATGACAGCACATAGACTCCTAATTCTTTCCTAAAGAATTAGAGAGAAAATGCCTGGATTTTCTGTGTTAATTATGATGTGTAGATTAGTTCCAGAGCACAAATTTGTATGGATATGGATGTATAAATGTACATACGTGGTAACCTTCAGGGCATGGTGTAAAACTCATATAATTATATAAACTGTTTCAAAATTGGGAGCTACATGATTATAGGGGCAGTTAAAGGCTGGAAATGAATGGTTTTTAAAGAAACTAATTTGCATTGGTTTACTGTGGAGTGGAAATATGGTACTATTATTTAATATGAAGAAAATATTTATTTATTTTAAGTATGTGTAAGCTATGACTTCATCTAAAAGTATATATCAGTATGGGATATATCAAACTTTAAAATCCACAATGGAATATGTGATATTTACTTGATACTTTCTATTACAGCCCATGTTGATTATGCTTAAAAACAGACTTACATAGTCAAATATGTCATGTTTCGCAAGAGAGAGATAAAGAGAAGCAATTCATGATTCAGCCAAGGTTTCGCACTTTTAAAACCTGTTTCTTTTCAATTGGTGAGTTAATAATTATCCTGAATAATTGTCTGTTTTACTAAATTTACATAATTGCCTCATATATAAAGGTTTTTCAAAATGAAAGTTTATATTTTCAGTAAAAAAATGTATTGCCATCCATAATTAAAAATTGTTCAGAAACACCAATTCTATTCCAAATATCTTGTTTCTTCTTAAAATATGAGCTAAAATAATCTATGTGGTTTCTTTTAAAAAAAACAAACAAACCCTTCTAAATATCTAAAATAGCAAGATTAAAATAATTTACTACCTTTGTCTTTTTAGTTGACTTTCCCTAGCATCTTTCTATTCTGTCTCAAAACACGTTATATTAAGCATGCATTTTGAAAAGCAGTTGTCTATAGTTCTTTGTAATATAATACATTTTAAGAAAACCAGCTCTTACTTCAGAGCTGGGATGGGGAACTTGCGTATGCCCAGATGATGTCAGGTTTAGCGCTTCTCCCACACAAGACATGAACGCTGGCAGTTTAAGTAGCTGAGGTTTATTTCCCAATAACAGGCTTACAGCAGTCCAAGCTCCCACAACTCATCCTTCGCCGTCAGAGTCAGTTGACTCAACTGGCTTCTGACCCCTCCCAGGGCCAGATTTACACCACGTCCTCCCCCACCTCCTGCTGGCCTGCCTCTGCTCTAATCGCTTGTTCCGCCTCCTACTTCTTGGCAACTCAGGTGCAGCCAATTCCTCCTCTGAGGTTGGAGACTCAGGTGCAGCCAATTCCTCTTCCTCTGGAGATTCCTCTCTGCTGGGCGTGTCCCTGACAAATGCTATTGAACTCCAGATGTTGTATAGCCAATTGTTGGGGATTTGGGGAGTTGTAGACTAGCAACATCTGGATGACCACAGGTTCCCCAATCCTGATTTAGATGCGTTACATAAAAATGCTTTTTAAGGCAATACAAGCGTCCCCCCCCCCGCCTTCGCAGGGGTTACTTTCCAGGCCCCTGAGCACATAAGTGAAATTGCGAAATGTGGGGAGCACCCTCTCTGCCACTTTGTCTTCAATCCATACTCAAAATACTGTATCCAAAAGATATCCACAACTAGAATTGAAGCTCTGGGGCTGGCGGTAGGCTTGAGGACATGCGGAAAAGTAGCTGCTGCTGCGCTACCCTGCACATCAGCTGCTAGGTGGGGAGGCTGAGCAGCATAAACAAAGCTCCATTGGACCGTCTGTCTCTTCCAGGCTTCCTCTGCCCTCACTGATGTCCTCGGGCTCTGGGGGGGGGGGTCCTCTTCACGAGCCACAAGGACTCTCAGGCTCTCTCCCACCATTTCAGGGTTTGAATTGAATTGCCATACTTTCCGTGTATAACATGCCCCCATGTATAAGACACCCGCTAGTTTGGAGGACTAAAATTTTAGAAAATGGGGGGAGATTGCCCAGAGTTGTTCAGCTTTGGGGGGGGGGGGATTGCTGAATATCACTCACCCGCCTGGCCAACGCTAACACTCCTCCTGACGTCTGTCCCCTCACTGGTAGAAGCAGCCAATTGATGCAGCGACACCCAATCAACGCCACTCCTTGCCGCTGACCCCAATAACACGCTGCAGACCATCTCCAGCTCACGAAATCAACCAATCCCAAGTCCCCCCCTAGGCACTACCCATGTATAAGACCACCCCCTGTTTTAAACATAATTTTTCAGTAAAAAAACCAACGTCTTATACATGGAAAAGTATGGTATTTATTTCCTAGTGTCACGTGTACACGTGGCTGCGTGTGAGTTGATTGCTAAAAGGGGGAGGGGTGCCTGTACATAAAATTGCCACAGTCCATAGGTATCTTGAAGTTTCTTGAGAAAGATGGCTGTTTGATTCATTTCTGCTCAAAGCAGCTTCTATCCAGATTGCAAATGTAAACCATGGTTAAACTGAGGCATGTACACTTGAGACCGT
Organism: Podarcis bocagei; assembly: GCF_964188305.1. NCBI lineage: Eukaryota > Metazoa > Chordata > Lepidosauria > Squamata > Lacertidae > Podarcis > Podarcis bocagei. Next base: position 51,647,933 of record NC_138128.1, on the reverse strand, counting down.
CGTTGCGCATGCACAGGTTGACAGCTTCACTGAATAGGAAGAGCGCCGTCTGGGTATTGGCGTTTCATTAACTTGACTCACAAAGCTCTCATAAGAGCTTTGTGCTCTGTTGCAACTAGCCATGCCTGCTTTTAATGTCTTTATCAACTACGCAGGGGCTAGACCAGTGCCTGGAGGCAATCGTAGGCTGGATGCAGTAGCAATGCATGTAACAGGCTGGTGCTGGCAGTGCTACAGCTTACCTGGACAGGGCTAGGCCAGGACAACGGCAAGGTCAGCGTTCTATGGTCTTCCAGTAGCAGTGCTGCGCTGGTAGCTGGTGTCGGGAGGATGGTGCAGCAAGTCAGGCCCACCGCAGTAACTGTTATTGGCTGAATAAACTGGATAAACTGAAGTTGAATTCTGAAAAGATGGAGGCTTTGTGGGTTGCTGGTTCTCGAGTCAAGTTGCTGGGTTGACAACCTATCCTGGATGGTTGCTATTCTCCTAAAAAAGAAGGCATGTAATCTAAACCAGTGGTGATGGTGCATACAATTAGAGTTTTTCAATCACTGGACTACAGTCTTTTTGAATAAAACACAGAGTTGTGAAATACTGGGAAGTATAAAAATGAGGACGACCTCACAGACCCAAATTATATCTCAAGTTAGGTCTCTATTATTTTACTTGAATCAATATGCCATATGATAACATTTCCCCTCCTAATCTAGCAATGGTAATTGAATTGCGAACTGCATATTTAAACGGGCGCTGCACATGTGATGTTGATTCACAACTAGATGTGCAGACTCACTTCATGCTATCAGCTCTTAATAGCTGGTAGGGCTAATGAAGAATAAATATTCCCCAGTGCAATGCTCATTGCTAACCTAAATTGATTTAAATTAAATAAGCATGTCTAAGCTTGATGACATTGAGTTGTTAAATATATATTTTAATATATTTTACAAAAACTCAGGATCATGACTGGGGTCACGGAGATAAATCCTGCCAACATTAGCAAATTGTCTTGATTTGATGGTTGAAAGCAGTCCTTTGCAGATTTTGATTTTAATTCCCACTATTCCATGCTTGACTCTGCTTAGCTGTCATTGAATGCCCCAGTTCATTCATATGCTTTCAACCCTTTGCAATGAATTCTGGTAGCCACAGGACAGACTTCATCTGCCTCCTCCCACCTATAGAATGGGGTTCTGTTTGCCTTGCCCTACATTTCAGCAATGTCTGATCAAGCTGTTATATAAAGGACAAAATTGATTCTATGGGGTATATGATACATGGACCATACCTTGGGTCTGATGTGCAACAGCAAAGGAAATCTGAGGCATCTCTTACTCTTTGGTGAAACTTCACATCCTTGAAGTGTTATTAACACATTGGGTCATATCCCTTAGGTAAATTATTAATAGTAATAATGTTATTTTTGTTAAAATTGACATTTCCTTTCATCTCAGCCCATTTACCTTAGTAGCAACCACCACACACACTCACACAAAGGGAAGTTGCATTTCCCCATTTCCCCTCTCATCACTCCACATGTGCGCTTTGGGGAATGTACAGTAATCTGCAAAAAAGCTTTCATGCTCTCAGACTTACCAAAGCATGCAATATTAATTGGGATTATTAATTGTATTTACTGCGCTGGCAAAGTCTAACCTCGTTAAAGGCCAGTGGAAAGACATGGGATGAGATCTGTCATTTGGAACATCCCGCCTGCTGCCTCCTCTCTTAAATCAAAGAGGGAGAGGGAGAGAAATCCCCTCAATTTCATTAATCAGCCGTTTTCTTACAAGGTTTTGCCTTTTGTTTTGCTGCACTTCACAAGGAGAAGGTGTGTTTTCCGGGCTGCTTTGAGATCTTGGCAGTTAATGGAGCTCTTTTGATTTTTAAATAAGACTTATTCCTCCGAGTGTACAGTATAAACCTAGCAGGCAAGGGATTGCGCCTTTAAGTTCATCACTTTCCCCCCAGTGCTCTAAGTGGAAGGATTGGACTGAAACTTTAAACATTTCTAGCCATACCTAGGATATGTATAATTTATAAGCCACACACCGTTTGCTGTCAAATAGGCGATTGATCTGACTCGGATCTCGTTAATTATCCTCCACATACATTATACGTTAACAGATCTTCAGTATACTGTGTATCAATATTAATAAGATTATAAAACACTATTGATAATTAGGAAGAGAAATAGACCAGGCCTTTGATTCACTCTGTTACTAACGCCCCTGCATCTCTAGATTAAAAAGGGACCACTTTTCATTTAATAATACCAGATCAGTACATCCATCTTCTAAAATGCTTTATTAAGAGAAAGCCAAGATTTGCATCCTTGTGCAAAGGGCTATTTGAAATTGATTACGGAGGTATCATTGATGTGTGAGAAATTTGTTTCTGAGCCTCATCTAAAGGGGGGTCTTAATAGGGTGGGAGGGATTTAAGGTGGAGCACTATACACTTTGATCTTTGATCTGCAAATTTCTACCCCCCCTCCCCCGCTCTCTCTGTCAAGCTGTATTTGGAGAGCCATATTGTCTTGTTTGGGAGGAAATTAAATAGGACATCATCTTCCACACTTTAAAAATAAGACAACATCTGTTTTATTGCATCTCAAAGGAGGAGAATGGCAAATGAAAAAGCAGAAAGAAATAAAAATATTAATATATGGTATCTACATATTCGGTAGCATTTAATAAGATTTTTTTTCTTACTCCCTGGCCCTTTCTGCATGTCGCCTGGAATCCGTAGTTAATATGACCTGGCATTCCTATTTTCAAAAGACATCAATTTATTAACTTCAAACAGAAATCTTGCCACTAACTAGAACCCTTGGAAATGTTTCGCATATAAATTAAAACATGTGCATGTTGCTATTCCTAAAATTTCATTACGAAGGGGAAAACATACTCTAACAGACTCAGGGGAACTTAAAATTTGGGATTTTAATTTCAGATTTGTGCAGTGTATATGCAAACAAAATCAGGTATGCAGATAATAAAATCAATACTGATAGACTAATTGATTAGGAAACAGAGGCCACATATTGAGAGCCATCAGTACTATGGCTTGGATCATCTTCCTGGCAGTATATTCTCAGGCTCTGAAGAGGTTCTGCCCATCCAGACTAGCTATTGAGACTTCCTAGATCAAAACAGCTATGATTGGTTTCCTGTTTGGGCTGGGCCTTTACTCCTAGCTTGGTCTGTGGCACTGACTCTATGTCTCCTCGCATCCCTGATTCCTGGCACACCTCTGGCACTGCTGTTGATGGGCACCAGACTGCTATGCAGGATTTAAAAACAGCATAGACAGGCATAGCCTTTGCCAACCTCATGCCATCCAGATTCTATGGACAATTACTAGACCATTGGTCCTACTGCCTGGAGCTGATGAGAGCTGCTGTCCAAAGCATATGGAGGGCACCAGACTGGCAAATTCTGGACTAACTGAACCAGTATGAGGAGCAGGCTTGATTCTTGATAGCTGGGATTACCAGAGGCAGAGGGTCCCCACCCAAATAGGATGTCTGGCTGTCAGTCAGTCCTAAGCAGAAAAGGAAAGTATGGAACTTGGAGATGATTAAGAGACACCAGTAAAGCTTGCTGGACTTGAACCTAGATATGAACAACCTAGATGGCTCTTAATGCTCACCTTAAAGAAAAAGCAAGCATTGCCGATTCCAAACTGCTCCAGAACAGATTAAAATGTTGTATTTGAAGCGTAAATGAAATAAACACATCCTGATTATTTTTCATGAAGAGAAAACAAGAAGACACTTAAAAAACGTTATTCCCCAAAGGTTTTCCAGGTTATGGTTTAATGCAGTAGGTTGACACGCAAACTCGATCTCACCCTTGATATATGCTGTCCAACGTTGCTCTCTGTAGAATGGCAACTGGCAGAAATTGTAATGGTTAAAAGAGAGACAGTTTGTATCACAACCAGGGCTGTAGCCCTCATTCCCCAGAGCTTCACTTGCTTTGATCCTCTGGAGAGCATTGTGAGAGAAATTGTGAACCTCCTGTTTCTGCCTGTCTTCTTTTTACACCACACTGGTTTCGCAAGGAAATAGAGGGTTTTAACATTTTGCCAAGCCTTCACCAGGAATTAAACCTTCTTCATTAATCCAGTCTCCGATAACTGCTGGTTAAAAGCTGCAATAAATATTTCATACTTGATTGTGTTGCGTTCCTTGCTGTGTTTATTAAATGGAGGTTTCTCATAATTCCAGTTATTCATTTTAATAGGTCAGGACTTGGCTGTGATTTAAACAGACCACTGAGGAAATAGCCGTGGTTAAACATTGTAACAATATGGATTATTAATTTAATTGGCTAGCTATTACTTGTTTTGACTCTGTGCTAACATATTTAGCTCAGTCTCTGGTGGCCTATAAACCACAAAGGTCATGACTCCAACATTCACAAGAACGGGAAAAAGAGAATCAGGACTGAGATTATGAGGGAAAATAGAGGAACTGTGTGGGGAAGCAAGAGTGGGAAAGGCTAAGGGCTTGCTGGAGGCAGTGCAGGGCAAAAGGGGATTTATTTAGTAGCTTAGCAATAGAATATCCCTCTAAACCATCGTCCGAACTGGCAGCTGCTTTCAGTCAGTATCTCTCAAAGGTGATTTCAGGCAGGGTTTTTTAAATCTTTAGATATAATGATGTTAACCCCACACATTTAATAACACCTTTTCTTTATTTCTTGCTTTTCTCTATGATGATGCTAAAAGATAATATACCATGCAAAATATCCCTTCATCAAGTGCATTATTTGTAGGTGAACAAAGAAGTCGGTCCTCATCATTCTATTCCCCACCTCCTTGCAGCACCTTTGTTGAAACCACTTCAGGATGCTAGTTAGATACAGTGGGGTGAAAAGGGTACCTTCCAAAGGGCATGCTGGTGGAAGCAATCAAAATAAGAGGTACAACATGGAAAATTGTAAGGTTTTTAAAAAATCTCCTGAGCACAACAGAAGCAAGCCAGACCGCTCTGCATGAAAGAAGCCAGGGTTTTGTTCTCAATGCTGCTGCTGTTGCTTTTCTTTAATGCAAAACCCACCCACTGCCACTAGGTGAAATTGCCTCACCAAACAGAAGCAAAATATGACCTTGGCAGCTATGCAGCCACATTTAGATGATGGGAAGAAGAGCCCTGCTGGATCATACCAGGGGCTCATGTAGTTCTGTTTCTCACAACGCCCCACCAGACACTTGTGGGAAGCCCTCAACCAGGGCAAGAGAACTCACTGGTTCACAATCTCCAGCAAACGGTTCTCAGAAGTATGCCATCAAGACTGTGCAATTCAAGTGGGTTTGGTACTCCTGCACAACAAACCTACTTCCAGCAAACAAACAAACATACAGGACTTTTTGCAGTTAGTAAAGTAATGGGGAAAGGCAGTGGAAATTGTGGAATAACACTTGCTTGACACAAATTGGGTCAAATAAACAGCAAACACTGTATAACCACACCACAAACATTTGTGCAAACAAATCAAGTTGCATCCCCCCAAAATGGGTCACGTGGAAAAGGCCTCTGTGGAACTTTGCCATCTGAAATGGGGCATGAACACTGGAATCCTTAGACCTGGAGATGAAAACTTCAAACAGTCCCAGTCATAAGCAGTCAACAGCAAAATGAGAATTCCTTGCCTCTTTCTACCTACCAGATTCTCTTCTATAGCCTTCAACTGCTGTCCCTCATAACTGTGTCTTGTGCTAGCACAGAACTCATTCCACAGACATTAGCTTCTGCTTACCTTTAACTGACCACAGTACTTACATCATCCATGAATGTCAGAGTTAGGACCAAAACAGATGCTATGTTTGTTGCTGAAAACAAGCCTTCTCTTTGAAGGACAACTATGGCAATTTTATTTAATGAGGTATTTGATAATGTGACCTCAACACTCTCCAACAGGGATCCTACAGCCATGCTTGAAGATGCAAACCTCCTTACTTTCTGAACCAAGCAGTGGTAGATCAGACAAATAATGGATCATAAAAATTCCACACAATCTTCCCTGTTTACAACATTGGAAAGTATCACAGCCGTTATATTACGAGTGTTCAGATTCTCAGTTCACATTCCAGGTAGCTGCAGATGGGTTTGTGAAGACTCTCGATGGGATCCTGATCCACACAATAAGCATTTTCATGCAGTATGACATTAAGCAGTAACCAGAAAGCCTGTCCCCATGCACTTCAGTTTGCTGCCCAGAAAATAGGATGACACGTCACAAGATAACACCACACAATCATTTCCACTAATTAGATTCTCCATTTCGGTATATTCTGCTCATAAGGATTTTGCCTGAGAGGTTTTATATCCAAATTTAAACTGGTTTGATGCTGCTTCTGGGTGAAACACATTACAGCAAGGTTGAGATTCTACGCCCCTTACAATATGCTGCTTGATAGTAGAATGCATCATATTAGGCCTAACCTATATCTATTCAATAATAAAAAACATTACTCTACGGATGTGTTGCAAATCCTGGAAACCCTAACCTAAATCAACATCTGTCTGCACTCAGCCATTTTTTATATATGTAAACAAGCATTTATCCACTTTCCACAATATGAAAAAATATATACAAGCAAATCTTATTCCAAACTCTCCAGTCTCATGAGATGCTTGTTTTAACAATTTAACCAATCCTATTTATAGGTCTCCTATTTTCCCTCTTCTCTGAAGATACAAAATACCAGGGAAAGGACCATGAAATTTCAGTACGTGGAAGAAGAAGATAAAAGGAGATAAAAATACAGAATACATGAAGAATGAGTGGGAGAAAATTGAGATCTAGGCATAGATGACCAAGTTTAATTGAACACAGAGAAGTATCTTGCAACTTGGAAGCTGGCAATGATGATCTTAAATCTGGATAAGAACACCTAACAGATGTGCATGGAGGCACTCACTGCTCATTAGTGTGTTGTGAAATCCCATCATAGATCTTATGTAAGTGCTGCTGGGACAGAATCCAGCAGAATATGACATGATTTACATCATCCACTCCCAGGAAGATTGGTCGTGTTATATGGCTGTGGTGGCCTATTTTGAAAGCCAAGCAGTAAACACACACACACACACACACACACACACACACACACACACACTGGGGACAATGTGGGTGATAGGCACTTGTGGAAAGATGTTTCAGTGTACACAAATGTAAGCAGTTCAGTTTAGAAAAGGAGTTGAGAACCTGTGGCCCACTAGAGACACTGCTAGACTCCAATTCCCAGCAGACCCTACCAGCATGGAGGCTGGATGGGAGCTATAGTCCAACAACATGGAGGACCACAAGTCTTCCACCTGCTGATTTAGTACTTCCTTCATTCCTGATAATGTAAACAGTGGGACCTGCTAAAAAACATTGCAGTGTGGTGTGTTTGTGTTTAGGGTACCCGCAAACCAGCCATACTCTCTTCTAGGACATTCAATTCCATGCTCTTCCCCTATTTTTCCACACACACAATGATCAACTTGTGGCTCTGAGCATGCCCAGTCTTTATTGTGATATTTATTCTTCTAAAGTTTGTTCTTCTGCAAACCTTGGGGCTTCCTCAAGCCTCACAAAATTTCCCTCTTGTGCATATTGGCTACACTTGGAGAATTGAGTTTGCTATTAGTATATGATGATATTGATGAATTCTGTAGCAACAATAGGTACTACAACTATACAAGTTTGAATACTGGAAATTTAAAAAACAACAACCTGGCATTCCCGTAATTATTTATGGTAAAATGGTTGACTAGCATGAAAAATATGTATTGGTGCTGGTATGTTGAAAATCAGTTATCCTTCAGAGTTATTACCTCGTTTAAATCTCAGTAATCTTTCCTGTTCTACATTTTCTACAAATCTGTTAATAAAATACTAGTTTCTTGGTTGCTCTTAAGTTTTTTAAATTGATTTCTGGAAACTCTTCTTGGACTGCATATAGTCAATAATTAAACACACACACAATATAGACTCCAGTGCAAAAGATGTTATCCATATTCACACTCATAAGTCACTCTTACCTGCCTTTCATTTCTGAGGGTACATTTAACATTCACAGTCTTTTATATTACTAAGTGAAATCAGAACAAAATATGGTAATTAATCCATTGTGCATTCAAGGATTCAGGTTTGAGCAGCAGATGGGAAAAGTTGTGGATCATAACCCCATGCAATATTTGACAGAATATCAGTCAAATATAGTTCACACATCTTCATGTTTCTGTCAGTCCCTCTTATCTAAAGTTAATTTAAAGTGACAAGAACTACATTAGCACTTTTCAAAGGGTAATGCAAAACTTTAGAATATTCGCTTAGAATCAATGCCTATTCAGGCTCACTCAATGGTCAGACTAGGACTATTCTGAGAGTAATTTATCCCCAACCCCCTTCATGCTAAATTCCTTGTATATTCAAATAATTCAAAGCATTCAAAGCTCAGATTAAAACAACATCATCATCAAATCAGGTGTAGTCTAAATGAGAATGTGCAAATTTACTTTTCAGATTATTTACACAAACACAAATAAAGAGGAAAGGCGAGGCTTTTCAAAGGCATAGTCAGCATTAGGATGAAAGTAAAAATAGCACCATTAGAGTGTCCTGAGGTTCCTTGGCAACTTCAGAATATATTATTTGATGACAGAAGCTAAGGGCCAGTTGGAGGCAGGCAGAGCCTGCTTTCCAGGTTTAGATTGGTGTTGGCTGCCTGAGTAATTGGACTGCATGTATTTCTTTGGTCTGTTGTTCTTTTTAAAGCTTGAAACTGATCATTATCATAAAAAAATCCTGCTGGGTCAGACCAAAGGCCTATCTAGTCCAGGATCTTGGTCTCATTGTGGCCCACTGGAAGCCCCTGAGCAGCTCATGTTCCCCAACTACAGTGGTGCCTCGCAAGACGAAAAGAATCCATTCCGCGTCTTGTGAAGCAAGCCCATTAGTGGCTTAGTGGATTAGCGCTATTAGCGGCTTAGCGGGCTTAGCGGATCAGCTGATAAGCAACTTAGCGTCTTAGCGGATCAGCTGATAAGCGGCTTAGCGGCTTGGGAAAAAGGGGGGGAACCTGCAGGAACTCGCAAGACATTTTCGTCTTGCAAAACAAGCCCATAGGAAATTGGTTTTGCGAAGCACCTCCAAAACGGAAAACCCTTTCGTCTAGCGGGTTTTCCGTCTTGCGAGGCATTCGTCTTGCGGGGCACCACTGTACTGGTATTCAGAAACATACCGTCTGCAATGCTGGAAGCATAACATAGTATGTACCCTGCCACAGTTGTCAGGATGAGAGAAATCACTATGTTCAGCCATTTGGATGTATGTGCTTGGGTAGGAACCAATGAGATGAAATTACCACCTGCATAATCATTGGCATTGCCACCCACAGTGATTCTGTAAAGGGGATTTCAAAATCCCCATGTGTGGGTGTCCATCCTCTTTTTATATATAAATTTTTATTAGTTTTTCAACATATCATTTTCAACAATAATTAAACGTACTTTCACATCTTATACCATTTTTTTGACTTCCATCAATCACATCTGAAAATTTTCCAATCTATTCACTTAATTTACATTTCTTTTTTTCACTATTACTTTTAAATCTCATAACTAATATCTCTTTTCTTTCTCTTCTTTGCAATATTTCATATATTTCTCCTTACAAAACTTCCTGTAGTTCTACTAGTGTAATTTGTTGATTACAGTTGCTCTTCAAATAACAAGCTGTCCATCCTCAGCATTCATGGACAATATATGAAGAGATACCCTCCAACATTTCTGTGATAAAAATAGGGATGTCCCATTCCATAATGATAATTTTACTATTTATACCCCCACACATCATATTGGGTTGCCCCAGCACTCTGGGCGGCTTCCAACATATATACAAACATAATAAAATATTAAATATTTTTTTAAAAAACCTTCGTTATATACACTGGTTTTCAACCAGTATGCCTTGGCATCCTGGGATGCCTTGAATGATGGTCAGGGGTGCTGCAGACAACACTGGCCTCTGTCCCTCTTTCCTTCCCTCCCTCCTCTGATGCCCTCTCAAGTCTCTGCTTCCCAAAGGCTTGCGCAGCTGTTTGTTGCAGCAGCCCTGGCTACAAGCAACCCAGGCAAATGGTACCTCTGGGGTTGGCCAGGGGGTCTGGTTTCCAGGAACTGAGGTGGCTCAGAGACCGGGGGGCGCTATGGCAGCTTCCTGGAGGACTCCCAAGGAGAGGGGAGAGGAGGCTGAGGGAACACTCCACCAGGGAGGGTGTTTGAAAAAGGGTGAGAGGCTGCCAGCTCAGCAGGCAAGGGGCGACAGAACGGGGCTCCTGAGCCCTACAGGGGTGCCACAGAAAGAATGTACAGTGGTACCTCGGGTTAAGAACTTAATTCGTTCTGGAGGTCCGTTCTTAACCTGAGGTACCACTTTAGCTAATGGAGCCTCCCGCTGCCGCTGTGCGATTTCTGTTTTCATCCTGAAGCAAAGTTCTTAACCCCAGGTACTATTTCTGGGTTTGCAGAGCCTGTAACCTGAAGCATCTGTAACCTGAAGCGTCTGTAACCCACGGTACCACTGTAGTGGGTCAAAGGAGCCGTGGACTCAAAAAGGTTGAAAACCTCTGCTATACAGAATTACCTTCATATGGCTCAGAAGTTGGATAACTCCATACCCGCCAACATTTCTCCAGTGAAAATAGGGGCATTCTAAGGAAAAAGGGGACATTCCAGGTTCAAATCAGAAACGGGGACGGCTTCTCTAAATCAGGGACGTCCCTGGAAAATAGGGACACTTGGCGGGTCTGGACTCAGCATCATCAGAGACCAAGAATGTTTCTTGGTCAGCAAGAGAGTTCCTTTCTACTACTTGCTACAAGTGGTCTCAAAGAGTGACTATGGCCATGAAACTTGGTCTGAGGCAAGCTTAAAATAACATATTTTGATATTTCATGGGTGGGGGTTTAAAACTTGTTTATTATCATTATCATTATTTGTTTTATCATCATCGCCACTGCCATCATCATAATCATTTATTACATTTGTATGCCACCCTATACCCCTAGATCTCACAAGTGGTTCACAACATAAGATTACAATTAAAAATACAAAATAAGTAATAAAAATAAGAACAAATACAAACCAACAACCCTCACTCCCACAACACCTTTAAAAGAGCATCGGATACCAATCAGCCAAAGGCCTTGTTAAAGAGGAACATCTTTACCTGGCGCCTAAAGGTGTATAATGATCAAGCCTATCTAACTTAGAAAATCCAGTTCTCCCTTTTCCATTTAGCAGCTTGATCCAATGCATCCTCTGGTCCACTTGTTCAGTGGGACTAGCTTCCAACTAAGCGTGCATAAAAATGCAGCCTAAAGAATATTACTAACCTTTACTGATTGAGGATCAAGCTTGTTAAACCACCATTAAAGCTTTCCTAAAATTTCAGCTCTAGTTACCTTTCAGTACTGTCCATAAATTATGCTGCACTTTTTAAGGCCTTTCCTACCCTACCCTCTCTCCCTGTCCCTATTTTTTTTTAACTTACCACACCCCCTTTGTCCTAATTTTGTGTAAAAGAACAATTCCCCATACCCTTAATGTGTGACATATTTTATGGAGTATCCCCTGAGAGAAAAGTGAACAAACGGGGAAGGGGACAAGATCTCTTCATTCTCCCAAGTTTTATCTGGGAATACTGGGGTTCTGCAGAAGTGTTGCAACCACTCTAGACATTGGTATATTCCTAGATCCCAAAACCTGAAGGTTTAAGTCACAGGCACGGCCAAACTTAGCCCTCCAGCAGTTTGGGGACTACAATTCCTATCATCCGTGACCACTGGTCCTGTTAGCTAGGGATGATGGGAACTGTAGTCCCAAAACAGCTGGAGGGGCGAGTTTGGCCATGCCATGTTTAAGACAAACATACACACAATACTGGCAAACAGGAACCAAGTAGTCCTGTACTGCAGCTGCTGTTGTAAATCAAGTCCATCACAGAAGCCTCTCAATATGCTTGGTACTGGCTGATACTGGAGGGGGGCCTGAGCCCCTCATTCCCAAGTTTATGCCTATGATTAAAGCCTCTCCTTGTGGGGTGCATGAACTAAATACAGTGGTATTTACAGACGCTTCAGGTTACAGACTCCGCTAACCCAGAAATAGTGCTTCAGGTTAAGAACTTTGCTTCATGATGAGAACAGAAATCGTGCTCCGGCGGCACAGCAGCAGCGGGAGGCCGCATTAGCTAAAGTGGTACCTCAGGTTAAGAACAGTTTCAGGTTAAGAATGGACCTCCAGAACGAATTAAGTTCTCAACCCGAGGTACCACTGTAAGGACTAATCAAAGACGTTCTGTAATGCTGTGTCAAATGGGAAGATGAGAGGCATGAGGAAGGGCTGATGCTCAGTGGTAGGGCATCTGCTTGCAGAAGTCCTAGGTTCAATCTCCAGCATCTCCAGGTGCTTTCCTGAAACCCTAGAGAGCCACTGCCAGTCAGTGTAGACAACACTGAGCTACATGGACCAATGGGTCTGCCTCCATATAAGGCAGCTCCCTATGTTTCTATAAGCCACATAGAGGAAACTTCTAATTAAAGGCACAGGAGCCTTGAAAAGCCACAACAGTACTTTTCCAGTCTACACTTGGCAGGGTGTCACTGTAATTGTGTTTTAAGGGGGGGGGGCACATATAGGCACAAAAAGAAGGGAGAACATAGTAAACACTAGCAGGGTATAAAAAAGGTAATTCCAAACTGTGGTTCTAGATTTGACTTGTGTTGTATCTATTCTGGTTGCCCAATGCAATTTGCATTTTATTCACTGATTCTGTTCCTAATTAATTTTATGAAACAGTGCATATTGTAGCAGAAAAAAGAAACCACCCATGTATCAGGATACAGATTGCCAAAACTACTTAGAGATTCTTTACGTCACTTCTAGATCTTCCTGCCAGTGATGCCTTGAAGACTCATCACATGATAGTTCATTATAGCAAGCAACCAAAATGGTCAAAGGCCTGGAAACGATGCCTTATGAGGAACGGCTAAGGGAGCTGGGCATGTTTAGCCTGGAGAAGAGGAGGTTAAGGGGTGATATGATAGCCATGTTCAAATATATAAAAGGATATCATATAGAGGAGGGAGAAAGGTTGTTTTCTGCTGCTCCAGAGAAGCGGACACGAAGCAATGGATCCAAACTACAAGAAAGAAGATTCCACCTAAACATTAGGAAGAACTTCCTGACAGTAAGAGTTGTTCAACAGTGGAATTTGCTGCCAAGGAGTGTGGTGGAGTCTTCTTCTTTGGAGGTCTTTAAGCAGAGGCTTGACAACCATATGTCAGGCGTGCTCTGATGGTGTTTCCTGCTTGGCAGGGGGTTGGACTCCATGGCCCTTATGGTCTCTTCCAACTCTATGATTCTGTGATTCTAAGCCACTTTACAGTGTTTCAGGTAATATCCCATGGAAAGTCATAATGTGCAAACTGGCCTTGAGTCTAAAATGAGTTATTTAAAATACTGCATTAGAATGAAATCCTATTTTTCATAATTATGTCATATATTTATATAACTGAAGTACAAAGCCCTTGAAGAAATTACTGCTGCATTACAGTGGAGAGGGGGTAGAGCAGGAAGGAGTCACATTAATTATCAGAAAGAAGGATGAATATGAACACGCAGGGTTTGTGCTATCTGTGGAGACAAGTTGTGGTATATGAGTAAACTGTAACTGCCCAGTGGAACTTAGTAACCTTATTTCAGAAAAAAGTTGTGGAATGAAAGGTAATTTCTGAGAGCCAACAACAAAGTTGCAAAAATGTCATAGGTGAAGGAGGCTTCTGAGAGGTCCAAGGACTGGCTGACTGACTGACAAAAGAGAGATGATACATTCCAGGATCTAATATGGGCATTTCTACGACGTTACTTAATGCTGAACCAAAAACCCAACAGTGTAGCTTGTTCAGAGACGTTGCACTGCTGGTGTTTCTGACTAGGCCACATCTGGGCTGTGGGTCCTGGAAGACCTGTTCCCTGCCTTGTGGGCGTTTTCCCACCTGGCCTGGGAGTTTGTGGCCGTCACTGACTCCAACTGCAAAAGCTGAAGCTGCTGAACAGACTCTTTGGCTGGGGCTGTTTTTGTTGTTGGTTTTTGTATCTTTATTTTAGATTTTTTTGAGATTTATGTGGCAATGGTTCAGTTTGGTTTCATACTTTTTATGTTTTATTCATTGTTTTTGGCTACTTTTTAATGTTGTAGGTATGTATTATTATTTTTTTGCCATGTTGCAAGCCTCCTTGAGCATGGTTTGAACTGCGGCAGATCCTGTAAGACTCATCCTTTTTAAATATATTCAAGACTCTGACATTGTACTCATCTTTTATCATTATCCTCCTCCCAGTGTGTGTTAATTTGAATTTCTGAAGGGGCAGAGGAATACACTAATCCCGGTCCCTGTGGAACCATCAAGTGACGCTTGATCCACAACTGCTTTTGTAAATTTAAAACCAAAATTATCAACTGTAAAAAAAAAAAATGGGGGTGGGGTGTTAAGAGCTAGGGAAAAAAGTGGTCAATCTATTTTAAAAAGGTAAGCTTTGTATTATTCCATGTCCAAGGGGCAGAGCTCCAAATATAATTCAGGGACTTCCAGCTCTAGCTTCTGGGTTTCATTCATGTAGTGTATAAGGAAGGATTAATTTTGAACATGTGTTTTCAAAAACATTTATTTGTAATATTTAAAGTTATACTTATATTCTCTTAATTATTTGTTATCATATGCCACTTTAAATGGTTTTTAGATGATGACATAAAAACTTCTCATTTCACCTTTGTATTTGTTTATTAAAAACAACTTTAAAGAAGTAAAAGATCAGAGGATTAAGTAAATTAATGAGCAGGAGTTGGAAACATAAAAGGCTTTCAAAGTGTTTTCATCGCAACACTAACATGCAGATCTTTTAGCAACATCTATTCAGAACTCAAATTAGTCCTATCATGTATGTGGAGGCACACACCTCAAAGCTTCATATAAGCAGCCATTTCTACAATATCCATGCCACCACTAGAATACTACCAGCTTTACAGTGCAACTATCATTAGCCATAACAACTACAGTGGTGCCTCGCAAGACGAAAAGAATTCGTTCCGCCAGTCTTTTCGTCTTGCGATGTTTTTCGTCTTGTGAAGCAAGGTCCGTCGCAACTGCGCCTCTTCAAGTGGCTTTAAAAAAAAACGCAAGACGTTTTCGTCTTGCGAAGCAAGCCCATAGGGAAATTCGTCTAGCGAAGCAACGCAAAACCGAAAAACCCTTTCGTCTAGCAAGTTTTTCGTCTTGCGAGGCATTCGTCTTGTGGGGCACCACTGTATTCTTAAGGTGGACGGAAGGGCACACTCATTGCCAAAAATAGTAGCAGCAGTAGCAGTAGCAGTAGTAGTAGTAGTAGTAGTAGTAGTTGTTGTTGTTGTAGCAGTAGTAATAATACTTTGATTTGAACCAAGAGCATTTGCACAATCAAGAAACCGCCAATTCCACTGGTACTATTAGTCTTAAAGCATAGTGTAGATTTTGTGGATACAAGAGAAGCCCAGTGGAATGGGAAAAACGAGGGGCATGTGGCTATTGCTGCATACAAACCCTACAGCAAGGTCAGGGAAGTCTATACTGGGCGTGGTGTCATTATGTACATTGAGGTAGATATAGGTCCAATAAGTTAGAAATCACAAAAAGGGCTAACTTGTCCACATGATTTCTGTGAGTATTAATACTAGGCCCCACTAGGGGCAACTAAAATGATCAAAGGAAAGCTCAACTCCCCTATGAGGAAAGGCTACAGAACTCGAGGGCTTCTGTTGTTTAGAAAAAAGGCAAGCGAAGAGGGACACGATAGGCACGTATAACATTTTCTAGTCCCCCCCCATACAACACATATTTAAACTAGGGAATTTGCTCCCATGCGATCTAGTGATGGCCACCAACTAGAACGTCTGTAAAAGAGAATTAGACAAATTCATGGAGGATAAGACTACCAGCGTCTACTATGTTCTGTCTCCAGTGTTGGGGAATAACAAGGGGAACGAGTGCTGTTGCACTCAGATCTTGCTTGTGGGCTTCCCAGAGGTGTCAAGTTCAGCAGAGGAAGCCCTCTTGGTAGCTGTGTAGCCCTCAGAGAGCTCATTCTCTGTGGCATTCCCTAAGCTGTGGAACTATTGTTTTCACTATAGCTTTCTGTGGATGCTGACGATACACCTCTTTACCCTGGCCCTGTGGGTAAAAGCCTCAGCGCCTAGGGCTTGCCGATCGAAAGGTCGGCGGTTCGAATCCCTGCGGCGGGGTGCGCTCCCGTAATTCGGTCCCAGCACCTGCCAACCTAGCAGTTCGAAAGCACCCCCGGGTGCAAGTAGATTAATAGGGACCGCTTACAAGCGGGAAGGTAAACGGCGTTTCCGTGTGCAGCTCTGGTTCGCCAGAGCAGCGATGTCACGCTGGCCACGTGACCTGGAAGTGTCTTCGGACAGCGCTGGCCCCCGGTCTCTTGAGTGAGATGGGCGCACAACCCTAGAGTCTGGCAAGACTGGCCCGTACGGGCAGGGGTACCTTTACCTTTACCTTTATGATACCTAAGATGTGTTTTTAGGACCCACCCTATTTTTGTGATCGTAATTTGCTTTAAATAGCTTTTATCAAGTATTTTTAATTGTTGTAATCCACCCTGGGACCTCAGGGTGAAGGTCAGGTTGTGGTTGTTGTTGTTGTTGTTGTTTGTGGGCTTCCCATAGACAGCTGGGTTGGCCACTGTGAAGATGGATGCTAGACTAGATGATCCAGCAGGGCTCTTAGTCTCTTCTTAACCAACAACTATGGCTTGCCCTTATCCTCCAAGCCTGTACCAAATGTTTGTTTACAGTACTGGCAAGCAGAAACCACAGCTTGCCACTCTGGATATAATGATAAACTACAGCTTGCTGAAAACCAGAAAGGAATGGTGATCATAGCAGCATTTGAGGCAAAGAGGGAGACAGCAGAGTGAGCATGTGAGCCAAATTTTCATTTCAGGCATGCTTACAAAGCTCCAAACCATGGTTATCCACATTATTGAATATGACAAGCAAGAAACAGTAAAGTCAAATGGCCACTATGCTAGAGTACAATTTATACAACTTGAGACCTGGCAAAATCTGATGTCAATTTCCCCCGCCCAATGTTAATACCAGATTTTTATAATACTGATATTCTCTTACCCTTCCTGCTGAAGGGTCAATATTAATTTTTTAAGGCATGCTATTGAACTCAGCCTCTGAATCCAAAGTGGTGCTCTACAGGGTTTTAATCTGGATGAAAAAAAGTGAAGTGAAAGCCAATCTTCAAAAGCAAGTTTAGACATACAGGGCATTGCTATTCGCTGAAACCTTTTAACCAATTTCAAATGAAGTACAAGCATGTATGTCCCCCCATTAATATTACAGGAACAACAGCAAAAAAAAGATCTTAACTAAAGCTTGAAAGATATAAAAGACTATAGAACACGTTTGTCTCATTGAAGACATTTGATACTTTTTAAAATAATATTGCTTTCAGGCATATTTTGATTTGCTGTCTAAGAGAGTATGGAGAGCCTTGCTACTGAGATAATAACAAAGGAGCGTTAAACATTAAAAAAAAATACACGAAAGGTAGTATGTTCACCATCAGTACCATTTTCCCAGGGATTACTTCTTTCTAAAATAGAACAGGTTTGAAAATGAAAGCCTGTTTTGGCAAAAGGAGACCCTGAGAAGTACTTTGAACATTTGCACATTAAATACTGCTGGTATGATGCTTCATTAAGCACTTATCAAATAGGCTGCTTACTTAAAAAATAAAAAGTATTTACAACTCCAAGATCTCTACAACAGATAATAAAGCAACCATGCTACATGTACCAAACCACAGTGTTGCACAAAATCTATTAGCCGTGCCCTAAACAGGGCTTTTAAAATTTGAGGAAGCCACATATTTTCCCCAGCACAGATGAAAGCATTTGGGGGAGCCAGAATGCAATCTTATGCAATTTTAGAATGATTGAAACCTTTTAGAAACTTGTATATGCATTTGATGCGTGCTCCTGCTCTCCCTTTCCTCTTCCCTCCATCCTCTTTTAAACATTTGATGTGGTGGTTTTCGCATGGTTGTTTTTTTTTCCATTGCTGTTTCTCCTTTCAGTTTACACTCCCCTATTTTATTCATACTGATCTTCCTGCAAGAGAAAGATTGAAACATTACCTTGGGCAGAATTCTTTTTTTAAGAAGAAAAGAAAAGAAAGAGAAATGGAGGAGAAAACTTTAATCAATAGCACTGTGTGGCTGTAAATTTAAGCTCCTTTTATTTGTCAAACCATTAGTTGAGATGAGTAATTTATTTTTTATTGAAGATAATTAAAGTCCATTTTGAATTGATCTTCTTTGCATGAGATAACACTCTTTAGTCAAGGGAAAAGGAAAACAATTACTGTACATACAATGAATAAGTAGCATGAAAGGAGGAGACAATTGCAGATTTACCGACCTACCTATTGGACTAGACTTTAAAATCATCTTAGCGGCCCCTGGAGAAGGGAGAAGATTATTGAAACATTTATGCACTATTTATTTTCCTCTGGATTGTTTGGCTATACCACACAGGCATCACTTAGGCTTAAAAACATGTTAATTGTTATTCACATATCTAAATGCACCCATCATTGTGGTACTTGGATAGGCAATTATACGCAAAATAAATAATACACTGATTGTGTTCAATGCTGACAATGGACAGAAATTGTTTGACACAATGTTGTGAGGATTATTTTATTTTTTTAATGCTGATCAAGAAAAATTGTGTGGCGACAGATATAATTGCTCATACATTCAGTTATTCCTTTGTTTCACCCAGGACACAAGACATTAGAAAAGAGATACAGCCCTAGGACCAGAGTAACCCAAACCCCATTAAACATGCATGGGGAAGATTTCCCAGCCTGCGGTGCTGGGAGTAACATGCCAAGGCTCTGTTAACAACAGTAATTGTGCATATAATTTCCTTTGTGTCACACAGAAAACTCCCCCACCACACAATTAAGTAACAACATTATTTCACTCACCATCCGTTATTATTTTATCTTAAGCCAGGAAAGGAAGATATCAGCGGACCAATCCTGCTTCCTTCCTATCTTAGTTATGTGGAATCATCATTGCAAGGTATTGGCACACCGCAAAGGAAATGGATCAAACCCAAAGGTCATTCAACATTCTGCGGCGAGAGAGGATATAGTGTGATTGACTCTCCTGGCACATGAGCTTTATATCAACTCAAGTTTAACAGGCTCACCATCAGGAATCAAGCAGGTACACAAGGCTCTTATGAGACAAGAAAGCATTGTTGCTGGCAACTAACTTTCTCTGGGTGGGGTGTGCATGACTCTGGGCTCATCCAGACTTCCTTTTGCCCAGTGCTTTCCAGGGCACAAGGCCATGGCCTAAAGCTCCATGTCCAAATGCTGGTTGCTCAGATTCAGCAGTAAAACATCGGTTTTCCTGGGGAAAGCGCCAGGACAAAAAAACAACAACCTACAAATGCAGGGCAAAAGGAAGCCTGGATGAGCCCTGAGTTGGATTCTCCCATTTACAGTGGTACCTCAGGTTAAGTACTTAATTTGTTCTGCAGGTCTGTTCTTAACCTGAAACTGTTCTTAACCTGAAGCACCACTTTAGCTAATGGGGCCTCCCACTGCCGCCGCACGATTTCTGTTCTCATCCTGAAGCAAAGTTCTTAACCCGAGGTACTATTTCTGGGTTAGCAGAGTCTGTAACCTGAAGCGTATGTAACCTGAATTGTATGTAACACGAGGTACCACTGTACTCTTAAA
Organism: Podarcis bocagei; assembly: GCF_964188305.1. Lineage (NCBI taxonomy): Eukaryota > Metazoa > Chordata > Lepidosauria > Squamata > Lacertidae > Podarcis > Podarcis bocagei. The sequence continues at coordinate 51,628,044 of NC_138128.1, read as the reverse complement.
CTGTTATTGGGTTACTCTAGAGTTTTTAAGTCAAAGTTTTCAAAATGTAAGTTGTCTTGAAAGGTCTTTTTCTGGTCCAAATGGGGACTCTTTGTTTTTTTTAAGCTAGTACAAGAGGATTGTAGTCAACTAAGTCCTACTCAGAGCAGACCAATTAAAATTAATGGTGCTAAGTTAGTCATGTTTAGCAACTTCTATGGGTCTACTCTGAGTGGAACTAACATTGACTACCACCCATAGACCTGAATTGTTTCAAATCCAGGATCTGCTTTTAACAACAACCTAGTGTGGTCACTTACCCATCACAAAAAGAGGAACTGCAGCACCTAAGAGAAGGGCAAAATATTGTTCAAATCTGCACATATGCTAACTTATACTTGTAGGTGCAAATTTAGAAATAATCACCATGAATTTAAATACGACATTTCTCACCATAGTGAGGAAGACTGTGACCAGTTCAACCTGCTTTGCAAATCCTAACTCTTGGTGGGTAACTTCAAAGCTCTTGTTCTCTCTTCTTAGGCTATATACACACAATAACTTTCAACTGTATTTGAAACACATTCTTCCCCCTCAAATAATTCTGGGCACTGTCACTTGCAAAGGGTTGCTGAACATTGTAACCCTGTGAGGTGTAGACTACAGTGCGAAGAATTATTTGAGAAAAAGAAGATCGCATCGATTGCAGTTCAAAGGTATAGTATGCACACACCCAAAGGTTTCTTTATCTTTGAAATTGGGATTGGGCCAGACAGCCCTTAAATTAGAGGACTGTCCTCTGTAAAGTAGGTCATAAAGTAGGCCCTACACCAACCTGCTGCTCAGTGGGAAAACACCTGCTTTGCATGCAGAAGGTCCCAGGTTCAGTCCCTTGCAGCTCCAGGCAGGACTGGAAGATATCTGTTTGAAATCCTGGAGAGCCCTTCCAAGCCAATGTAGACAATACAGAGCTAAATGAACCAAAGTTCTGACTTGGTATGAGTCAGTTCCTAACCCAGAATACACTTAACTGTTCCCCAATATGCCCCAAATCTTTCTCTCCTCTCTCTGTCTTCATCAGTCTTTTCATCTTCACATTTTCCTTTCTTGTCTTTGTATTTAGAATCATAGAATGGTATTGCTGGAAGGGACCCCCAGAATCAAAGGAAGGAATCTTTTGCCTAATGTGGACCCAGAACCTGGAGATTAAGAGTCTTATGCTGTATACAGCAAGTCAGCAAACAAATGTGCACAATATAGGTGGGAAACCTGTGTCCCTCCTGATGCTCTGGGACTCAACCTCCCACCAGCATGGCCAGTGGTCATGACTGGATGATGTAAGTTATAGTCCAACAACATCTGGAGGGACACAGGCTCCCCAGTCCTGTTACACAATAACAAACAATGGTGGAGTCGGTGCTAATGCAACCAGGCTGGGAAGAATTCCTGCTGCTTACTGAGAGAGGTGAAGTGGCAGTGAAGTTGTGGCTGGGCAGATCCAGCGGCAAGACAGCAGCTCTTGAACGAGGCAAAGGGCCATCTGATGCCCTGCTGTAAGGTAAGCAGCGTTTCTGTGCTCTCTGGCACTTGTCATGGTGTCCTGTTGCACCAGTAGCGGTTTAGTCATGATGACACATTACCTGGAAGCTGTCTGTGGACAAACGCTGGCTCCCTCAGCCTGAAGCAAGATGAGCACTGCACCCCATAGTTGCCTTTGACTGGACTTAACCGTCCAGGGGTCCTTTACCTTTTTACCTTGCAGTACTGAAGCCTAGCAACAATCCTAAGAAGCAGGTTCAGCAGTAGGAGGGCCAGATACAAAATAAAGGTAAAGGTAAAAGGACCCCTGACCATTAGGTCCAGTAGTGGCCGACTCTGGGGTTGCGGTGCTCATCTCACTTTGTTGGCCGAGGGAGCCGGCGTACAGCTTCCAGGTCATGTGGCCAGCATGAATAAGCTGTTTCTGGCGAACCAGAGCAGTGCACGGAAATGCCGTTTAACTTCCCACTGGAGCGGTACCTATTTATCTTCTTGCACTTTGATGTGCTTTTGAACGGCTAGGTGGGCAGGAGCAGGGACCGAGCAACAGGAGCTCACCCCGTCTCAGGGATTCGAACCGCCGACCTTCTGATCGGCAAGTCCTAGGCTCTGTGGTTTAACCCACAGCGCCACCCACGTCCCATAGATACAAAATAGGACAGTTTTAATAGCTGAATATTACAGGGCATTTCAGGAGATACAGCCGAGAGAGTGATTCATCCAAAGCCATCCAGTAAGTTTCATGGCTGAACAGGGATTTGAACTTTTGCTTCCCATCTCCAAACTCAATACTCTAGAACAGGGTTTCCCAAACTTGGGTCTCCATCTGTTTTTGGACTACAGTTCCCATCATCCCTGACCGCTGGTCCTGCTAGCTAGGGAAGATGGGAGTTGCAGTCCATGCTTTGGGAAACCGATTTTAGACTAGTCTTCTGCAACCTGATACCCTATAGATGTTGTTGGACTATGACCCTTGACCACTAGTCCTATTGACTTGGCAGATGGAGATGGAGGCTAACAATTTCTGAAAGGTGCCCGGCTGGGGAAAGCTACTCCAGTCCAGCCACTGCATGCTTCTCGGTCTCAGTCGCCTGTAGTCCATGGAGCTCCCCAAGTACATTCAGTGTTATAGTGCAAAGACCTTTTTGATCTTTCCCATCTCTGATGTCTCAGGGTAGCTGAAAGTACTTGTGGGGGAGAGCACACTTTCCTCTCCCTGACTACTTACTTCTTAGACACCAGATTTCTAAGCTCATAAAAATATGGTTCACATAAACCAACATAACTTTTAAAAAATGCAAAATAACTCTGTGTAAAAGAATAACTGAAGCCTAACAGTCAAAGGGGTTTAAGATCTACAGGTATTTGGAAAGAGGCAGGTATGGGAGGGTAACAGTGCAATCAGAAGTAAACCCCATTGACTTCATTGGGACTTACTCCCAGGTAGGTATGATAGGATTTCAGTCTAGGTGGGCCCAGCAGTGACCTAGTAAAACCATATTGTGGGATTCTAGATCCAGAAGAAGAAACTTTAGTCAAATTGGGAATGACAGAATAAGGGAATAAGGGAAAACAGGAAGCACAAGTGACCCACTCTTTCCTCATGCTTCTCTATGACTTTGGAATTGAAGGCATTTTACAACCCCCTCCCCAGCAAAAAAAAAATCGTGAGATGGACAAGTTCTTGGTTATACACATGTTGTATCCAAGTGTGAGGGAGGAAGAGAATAACACTAAAGCTCATTTTTGGGGGTGCCAAACAAAGAAGCACAAGGCAAAAAAAAAAAACCACGCACATGCCCTTCCTGTCCTCCCTATCCCCAAACACACATCCAAAGCCACTTTGGTTTTCCCGTGCGCTTGTGTTCTATTTGCATATTTTACCAACAGATGTATGAGCCTCTTTTTGATTTCAAAACTGATACATATCAAATGTAAGCATCCCAAATCTCTGTGTGTGTCAAGCACACATCCACCACACACCCTGAATACAGTCACTGTGCTCAGCATTTTATTATATAAAATGCATCAAAAGGATTTCAGTTTCTTGGAAAGGTTTGAGAGGAGGATCACCGAAGAGCTGCATAACAATTTTTTCCCCTTAAAATTCAAAACTAGAACCCACATTCTGGATTCTCCCACTTTGGTGTGGACTTTGAATAAGTGCTCTGCTTTTTTCCTATGTAGTGCAGCATAAAAATACCGACCCAGTATAATTAGAATTTCAGTCATGGCCTGTGGGATCTAGTGATTTGGACATATTTTATTTAACCAGCTTAGTAAAAGGTAATATTCAGCAGCTGTGATCTATAGCAGAATTACAATTTTCAGGGTCAAGGAGGGATTTTGATATTAGGAGGTTGGGCAGAATTGCTGTAAAATCTCATGAGCTGTCGTTAAAAATAAATGAGAAAATAGGTTATCCAAGAGTCATTGTAAGGGAAAAATCAATAGGCAGTGTCTATTCACTTGGGCTATCAAAATCCTTGAAATTTGAACAAAAGTTTCACGTTTAGTGTGCTGTAGGTTTTGAAATGTAAGTGCTGAATGCTCAGCGGATACAAATTCATTGTGCTCTGCATTCAAACAAGATGGAGCAAACCTTCTGAAGTTTCCACGTTTCCTTCCTCTTGGCACTGGATATTAGCCACCAAATTAGATATGTAAAATAGTTTCTAGTGAAGCTTCACAGATCACAATTTTTCTCTTGAAAATATTATTTTCTTTAGATCATCCTTGTCCTCAGGGATCTTCTCACTTGAAGATCTATCTACCTATCTATCTATCTATCTATCATCAATCAATCTATCAATCAATCAATCTATCTTTCTCCGTATATATATGGAACTGTCCTGTACACCATATGTAAACAGTACATTTGTACATTTTCCCCTACTGAGAACCAATGAGACAGAAAGACAGGAAATGAAACACACTGATAAAACTGAGGTTTGGAAAGCAAGTACAACAACACAGATGTACAAAGTAATAACTTTTTTAAAAAAATGCAGATGACTGTAAATGCACCTTCTACAAGTTTTAGCTTTCATAACTTAGAAAAAAAATAAAGGGAACAGGAATTATTTTTGAAGTGCTTACAGATTACCAACTTTTTTATGCATTGCAAAACAGCATATAATGGCCTGGTTTGCATGATGTGCTAAATCCAACTGTGGTTTACCACGACTCTGGAGGTTTCCAGAGCAGAGCTCACAGCACCTTTGCTCCTCCCCCTGCCTTTTTACTGCCATGCCATGCTGAACTAAACCTAAGTTTGGCTTAGCATGCTGTTTGAATGGGACTGATGTTAATCCCTTTCCTCACAGTTTGTACTAGGTTACAGTACAAACTGTACTGGTTTGATGGTTACCAAAGGGAGAGCTTAATCATGAGTCACATGGCATGACACACTAAACCAGACCTTGGCTTAGCTCAGTGGAAGTAAAAAGAACTAGTAACTGCAAGCTACTCTTCCGGAACCTGTACTGTCGCACAGTCTTGGTAATCCATAGTTTGGATCCCGGGATCTGGTTATATGAAATGCCTTGATATCTAGGGTCACACCCACACCATACATTGGAAATGCTCTTACACCACTTTAAGAAGGATTTAAATGTATGGGGTTGATGTGACTTGAGTTCTGTGAGCCAGTTCCCACATTCTCATCCTGCCCCCCTTTAAAGCAGAGTTTGGACTTTTGTTGGTCAATGAACATTGAAGTTTTGCAAGCCACGTCCAATGGCCCCATAAAGAAGGGCCGGGACGACATCTGGAGAAGCAGAGCTCTGCTCATTGAGTAGTCCACATCTGGAGTCTATGATGGATCAGGAGATAGGAATGCCTGAAGACACTGACTGTAGCATTTACATAGCTGCCAACATTGCTAGATGTGGGAAAACCTGGCTCTTAGGTCCACCACTCCACTAAAAATTCTGTGTAGGCATTAGGGCATGCATAAGCAAACTCAGCCCTCCAGATGTTTTGGGACTACAACTCCCATGATCCCTAGCTAACAGGAACAGTGGTCAGGGGTGATGGGAATTGCCTATGCCTGCATTGGGAGCTGCGGTGAGGTGGGGCAGGAGACGCCTCTGTGCACATTCTGTGCACACCAGGGCACTTCTCTAGCAACTGGCCATATGAAAACATTTTTAAAATGCCCCAGGGACATTTGCATAAGTCATAATATACTACCCAGTTTTCAATAAAACACATTTTACACAGATAAATAAAAATGAAAGGCAGTAGTTTATTTGATCCACTTAAAACAAAAAAACCCACAGACTCTCTATCAATCCCATTTATTTCAAAGAGACTTCTAAAATTCATCACCTGTAGACATGGTATGAACAAGCAGATGTACAATATAATCTGACATTTGAAAAGAAATTCCTCTACCTGAGCGAAGCAGCAAAGCCTAGCAAGGAAACCCATGGTGGCAACTGGATAAATTATGTAACCAGTGGACACCCAGTTCTCCCAACTTCTCGCTCTTAGGTAAGTTTTGTCTCAGTTTCTTCTTTTTATTTTATTCCATCTCGATTTAATCTTGTTACTGATTGCTCTGTAAGTTTTTATTGTTTTAGACAACCAACGTGGTACCCTTCAGAGGTTTCTGGACTCCAGCTTCTATCAAGCCCCAGCCAAAATTGCCAATGGTCAGGGATGGTGCTAGGTTAGGGGGCCACAGCTCAGTGTACTGTCTCGACGTGCAGGGAAGTCGCAGGTTCAATGCCCAGCGTTTCCTTGTAGAGCTGGGAGGAAGCTCGGCCTGAAGCCCTGGAGGGCCACTGCCAGTCAGTGTGAAAACCAAACTGAAGTAAATGAACCGATGGTCTGCCTTGGTACAAGGCAGCTTCCTATGTTCCCATGAATTGTAGTCCAAAAACATTTGGAGGACGCCATGATGGCTATCCTTGTCTGTGTGCCCGTGGCTGTTTTTGCCCACACAGTTACTGGACAATAGTGTAGTAGTAATGCTCATTATTGCAAACAGCAAAGCCACACACAATGCAGTTTTCATTTATCATCATTTCTGTTATTTTTTACACCCACCCCTCTTTTTATTAAATCCAGTGTGTACTGTGCTGAATCTTGACTAGTCTGTTTTAACTTTAATCAGTCTCAAGTGATTTGTTTTACTTATCATTCCTGGTATTCAGTCTCTCTATTATTATTTCCTTTTGTCTGTCTTTGCATGTATGTGGTTGTTTCACACACAAACTGGGAAAATTGTGTTATCATCGTATGGAATTAAGGCAGGGAAGATTTTAAATGGTGTCTAAATGCCTTTGACTATTACTTACAACACCCTCCCCCTTCTGTCCCTGCATTTATCCAGATAAATGTAATCTGCCCATCATTAGAAACCATGAAATTATAATTCCTCTGGGATGGATATTTATCTCTCTCTTACATACAGAAAGGTGATTAATTAGTAGCTTTTTCAGCAGTTAAAATTACTGCGTACGAGAGCTGATTAAAATCTAACCACCGCACAGCTGATTTAGATCAGCCAGTAATCCAAAGAAAGTGTAACTGGGGCCAAAAGAAGCAACTCCAAGGAAATCTATTGCTAAGTGGATTGTTTTATTTGCTGTGAACACAGGTTTGCTCCAACCTTCCATTCCAACACCCAAATTATTAGAATAACAGCTTTACGAGAACTGTGAGCAAAAGGAATTTTGGGAGAAACTCCAATCAAATACATTGTGGTTGATTATGAGGCCAGTGAAGGCAAGATTTCATCAGTTATCAGTATCTTCTGCAAGATATTTTAATAGGGTTCGGGGTGCAGCTGGGTGTCCCAAAGATTGTTGTACACACACTCATGACAACACCTGCACACTTCCTGGTCAAATTCCTACTCTAAGTGTGGAATTATACTGGGAATGTTAATCCAGCAGCCTTTGCATGCATAGATGTATAGTTTACAATATGATTAATTCAAAACTTGAGCCCAGGGTCCCACCAGGGGAAAAAGGCGGAGTATAAATAAATATATAATAACAACAGCAATAGTAACCATAATTATTGTGCTGAATGTGGAATTTGTATTTTTTATATAATATATATTGATTTCTGTTCAGATGTAACCCCTTTGCAATTTCTTGAATTACAAATGCACAATAACTAAATAATGCACAAATCATGTAATTTGCTCCTTTGGTTTGCAAAGGAACCTGCAAGTGCAGGGCTCCTTGTTCAGTGCTGTATCCGAGGCAAGTTCACTTTCTGCATTAGGGCGGCATTCACAGAGCTATGCAGAAGTGTCCTTGTATACATTAGAGCTCTTGCATCTGCATTAGGCTTGATCCAAAGTCTAATGCTTCAAGCAAACATTTAAATAAAAAATAAAGAAATAATCTGCCTAATTATTCTTGCAGCTTCCACAAAAGATACAAAGTAATTTGATTTGATTATGATCATGGAACATCTCTCTCTCTCTGTCTTATTAATAAAACCTTTGTTGAATATTAGATTGGATTTAGCTAATTGTCAAGCAAATAAATAATATGAATGTTGCAGTTAAATATGTGTATATGAAGAAAAGCAATGGGAATGCAATAGAGATTCGGAACAATGGGCTATCGTTTAATCAATCAACTCTTTTAACTCTCAAGTAAGTAAGTTGTATAATTCCCTCCCTACAGAGCTGCATATGGTAACTCCATTACGTTGCTTTCATTGATTGCTGAAAAAATCCTCTTTATGCTGGCATTTGACACCCAACACCATATTTTAGGACCCTGCGTATTTTCTTGTTTTTAATCCATTTGGAACCAGGTAAGAAATGGGGTAATAAAAGTAACAGCAACGGTAATACCTAACCAAATACTTGGAGAAGTGCTACTTTAGCCAACTAATAAATTTACAAATTGATGTTGGATTAGCCAAAGTTGAATCCAATGTAAAGACTGGACCAACTAATCTCTCTATATTTGCCGCAAACAAGCAAATAATGTGGGGTTTATTCCGCCACTTAGATTCTACAGATGCAATGCATTTGGGGGGCAATGACAGTTTAGGACAGAGGTGTGAAATCTATGCTCCTCCCCAACCCATACAAAATGTTCCTGGCTTGCAATACCCATCAGCTGCAGCCAGCATGGCCAACAGTCAGAGATAATGGGAGTTCTGGTCCAATAGCAGCTGGTAGGCCACAAGATCAGATCTGTACTTTAGGGTCACTGAAAGCAGCAGTCAGATTCTTGCAGCACCATCCTACACATGCCTACACAGAAGGTGTGCTCAGTACAGCTTAAGCCCAAGTAAACTGTTATAGGACAGAAGCCTTAAAGTAATGCATTTTAAAATGGAGTACAGTTTCTTTATAGTTTTCCAAACCAAGATTTTTCTCCAACTGATCATACCAAGAATCCAACTTGAGACTTTGCCCATCTCCAAAAAGTATCCCCGACCCTTGCAGTAATCTCTGCTTTCAAGGGGGTCAATTTTCTTCCCTGCGCAAATCCCTCAGAAAGAAAACATAAGAATGAATTAAAAGTGAAGTTCTGCCAAAACCCGGTAATGTCAGAACAGCTGGCTAACTGATCAAGCAGACATAATTTTGGGGAGCTTCCCAACCATCATGGCAGATATTTTAATCCAGCAGTGGACATATTTATTTAACGAGATTTCAGAACAGATCTCAGGCAGCCACTCTACAGCGCTATACAAAATAGAGCGACAAAACATCTTCAGGCTGCTGCCTAAAATTAATATAAAAACTAAAACAATGGAAAAGAAGGGCAAACGATGCAAACTGGGGAGTGCAAAAGCAGGAAGTCACATAAGCAGGACTCATTCCCAGAAGCAGATTCCTCCACAACAGAGAAGCCAAAGCGACAGCTCACAGGAAAGAGTTCGAGACTTTTATGTATACCCCACAACTGCAGTCTCAAAAGAGACTCTCAAAGCAGCTGACATCAATTGAAAAAAATAATTAATCTGGTAATTTAAAAATTAAGTGGGGAGGGGGGAGAGCCATACAGGTACAACCCCAATACACTTGGAGAGCAAAGAAACAGAGAGGCAACTTCTCATTCTGAGGAATGCCAGGAATTCCATGCACAGGTTGTCTCCAAATTGCTCACCAAATTGATCTCAACAGGTTATTTTGATTCCATTCAGTGGCATCAATTTACTACAGCTGAAGAAATATTCACCCCACGTAAGATTTGTGGAAAGATTAAAAAAAAAAATAGGTCACCACACATTTAAAGCACTCATATCATTTTAACAGTCACATACCCCCCCTCCCTGCAAAAAGAACCTGGAAACTGTAGTATGTTAAGGCTGCCGGATGTTACTAGGAGACCCCTCAAAAAGCTCCTGGCATCCTGAATAAACTACAGTTCCTAGAATTCGGTGTGTGTGTGTGTGTGTGTGTGTGTGTGTGTGTGTGAATGAGTGCTTTAAATATATGGTGTGGATGTAAACTTAATAGCAGGGAATCTTTGGCCACCCACTATAAAGTCTAAGTTTGTGAATTAGACAGACTCCAGTTAATGTGCATAATACTCCAAATTTTGCTGATGCCTTTTAGGTATTTCCTTTTATCTTTCTTTGTTTTTTATATAACTCTTCCACCCAAGCAGGTGCCCAAAGAGATGTGCGACATAGCCAACATAAAATAAATAACTAAACCAGCAACATACAATTAAAGTTACAACAGCAACCCAGTTAAATTCATAACACCATTTAAAATCGAGAAATAACCTACTAGTGCTGCAATTCCACCGAATGTCAGGTGCACTTGCAGTGCTTCACAGCACAAAGGGAAGGAGAGGCTTAATGTTGGATGGATGGAGAACAGCAGAAGTGGGGCAACATAGACAGTGTGCTGAAAAGCAGGAAGTGGGGGGGGGGTAGACAGAAAGGATAATGAAGGCAGGAACACGCAAGAGCCAGCAAGAAAATAGAACTAGAACAGAATCAGAAGGGAAAACTGGCTGAAAGGAAGTGGGAAGGCAAAGGGAGAAACAGCTGGGGAATGGGTTCATTTATTCCATGAAGCCACAAGGCTCAGCTAATTCCACTTAATTGGGCAATGGGCCTGCTTAAACCACACTTGTGAAATGGTGTTGCTTATTTCACAATAAAGAAACCAGACACAGTGCTTTGGGAAGCTGCCAAAACTGCAACACTAGTAACTAGTATCCCTTTAAAAAAGGGTTCTCTCAGTCACAGTGGGACACTCAATCTAGCTGCCATTTTCAATCCACTGTGGTCAACGGTTGCCTCCCTAGTCATGAGCTGCTCCCTTCTGCCCACCAGGGTTGACCTGACACTGCTTTGCCCAGCCCCCATACTACCCCCCGCCAGCCGAAAGTCATACTTTGCCTGTTTCATAAACCAACAAACTGCAGATGCAACCCACAAAAAGTTACTTATGTTTGCTATAATGAACCTCAAACTTTCAAGAAAACCTTGCAGGGGGGTGGGCTTTTTTTTTGTAGGAGTGGGGGTTGTTGCAAAAGCAAGACGAATGTTTATCCACAGACTTTGGGCCCCTGTTTAGCAAATGCTTCAGACAGATTCCACCTCAACTATTTAGGAAGCATAAGCTACTCTGAGCAGGTTGCATGTATGTGTTTGTGTGTGTTTAGGCCAAGTAGCTATTGCACTAGACTAGGGAACCTTAAAACTAAATAATAAAGACAGAGCGAGAAAAAGGCTTCTTACCTGCTTTTCTAATTTGAAAACAACTCATTGATTTTTAATCCTTTCTAGAGATGTATTGTGTATATGCTGCTCTCTTCTGGCTGCCTCTACAATCTTTAGTATGCAAAGTCTTGTTTTAAAAGGTGGAAAGACAAGCTGTGTGAAATAAAGAAGAGACTCTAAAAAAAACCCTTGGCAATATAGCAAGTCCATCTCTCGCGGTCACAATGCCCAGAAGTGGACTTTGCTCTAGAGTTCTGCATCTCATTCTTGTATTTCAGCTGACATTTCAGGATGTTATGGAAGATGAAGTAGAGAAAATTGCTTTGGGGGGGGGGAGACTATTTTTATGCACAAAACTCTCATCCAAACATTTGAAGCAAAGAAAAGGGCTCTTTATATAACATTTAACCAGAGATAACCAGATAAGCAAAGCGGGGAAGCAGGCACAAGGCATCCCATTGGATCTGGGGGAATGTACAACTGCCTCTTTTGAGCTTTTGCTGTCTTGTCTCTGGCGTGCTCCCAAAGAATGCATTTAGGGATGGCCACAAAACATCTCCAGGGATGTTCCTGTAATCGTAGCATGGAAATGCTTGTGAAGGAAGAAAGGGGTGTATTTACCTGGGATCATAAAAGCCATGTTGGGTCAGTCCAAAAGTCCACCAAGTCTCAGAGAGCTCAGAGGCAGGGTGGGAAGCAGACAAACCTGCCATATTGTTTCACCCCTCCCTTGCTCCCCAAGTAACTGGTGTTCAGTAACTATATCTACTGTAGCTAGCATGTCTAATATCCACTGAATGAACCGTTCTCTGTGAATTTGTCTTATCCCCTTTTAAAGCCATCTGAGCTGGTGTCTTTTGGCTTTGAATTCCATACGCTTATTATATGTCAAGGCATAGTTGCTTTTGCCTTTTCTGTTTCCAGTGAATCCATTTTTACTGGGTGCAGATTGGTCTACTAAGAGCTTAAACACAGGCATTCCTTAACTTGCTCAAAGTTTGAAGCTTCTCTTTTCTCCCAATAAGGTTGGACTTCCAAAGGGCTCACTACTGAACCAAAGCAGTGGGGGAATCTCTGCACTTGTACTCCCCTGGCCAAGTGGCCAAGTGGCCTTGGCCAGCGCTCCTTGTGTCATATCTATATAGTGGCTTGGATATCAAATATCAATACACCAAGTAGTTGTGCCGGTTGGTCTTAGGAAACACATATATGTGGGGGTGGGGGGTGGGGGCATTTAACATGACCTTCCCATTAAGTCCAGCAGCGCTCACACATTGTATGGCTATGAACAGAAATCAACTAATGCACTTTTCTTAAAGTGACCTGGCACACTTGAAATGTCCTCAGATTCACCTCATCTTCATTGAAGCTGGAATGGGGATGCATTCCCCTGTCATGTGGAGCCTATTGGCCAACTGGGTTGGTGGCATTGCTCATCTATATAAGGCTGCCCTACTCAGCCTCTGTGGAGCTTCATACAGCTGCCAGGTGACCTGTCCTGCATTTACAATTTAGGGTTAGCTATGAGTTGCTATGTTTATTTGGCTAATTGGGCTTGTTTTGTTTGGCAGCATGTTCTGGCGGGAACTATGACTCATGCATGCCCCTGGCAAGCATCTTGAGGCACCTTCTATGGTGAAGGACCAGTCTTCAGCCTTCCCTTCATTGCCAACTGGCTCGAGGGGATGGCAGGGAGGTATGGCTCTTGGGGGACTATAAGCTCCCCCCCCATGAGTACTGACCAATGCTGGAGGGATTGGAGCATGTTGGCATGTTTTACCTCATGCAGGTGATGACAGGCATGAATCAAAGGTATGTCAGAGCCAGGAGCCAGGGTAGATTTGCCTATCAACATGGTTGTTTGCACTTAATTCCTATTGGTGTTGCTCACTGTTTGTTGCAGAGTGTTATAATTTAGTACTGGATTAAAGCTAACTTTATTATGTTTGTGTGTGGGGGGGTGTCTTCCTCACATTAAACTATTGATTCTGCTTGCAAAAGTTAGGTTGAGATATGAACATAGGTCTGAGTTTTCAACAGCACAGTGGTGGTGTTTTAGGACAAGCCAACCCTGAAGGTGTAGAAAAGAAATAACATGAAGAAAATCTGCACCCCAATATTATATATGTAGCACAATTAAGTTGACAACAATCCAGGATTCAAGAAACTTTCAAAGATGCTTGCTTCCAATTACAGCAGTAACAGAATAAAGGGAAATTTAAACCATTGGTCAAACAGGAGTCGTCTATGAGTGTCCTTGGTAATTTCCAAGGTTGTTGATTTCATTGAGATTTGTGCTTGGATAACACTAAAAAAGGACTCCTGGATTTGAGCTTGTGAAAATGGGAGCCATCTAGTGACATTTTCTTTGTAGCGGGAGTCTCTTTTTATGTAGAGGAAAAGTTAATTCTATGTGCAGAGAAGCAGCCTTAACAACATACTCTCAGTGTACCTATTTCGTAGGCATGGTACCTATTTTTAAGTGGTGTTTACAAATTGCTGATATATACTGAATTTGTACCTAAGATTGTAGGTTTACCTGCCAGATGCACCTATTTTGACTGGCACAATGCTGACATGTTTGAGAACAGAATGTCACAACTTGCTAATCGGAACTGATTTTTGAAATTCACAAAACCTATTTGAGAGCAAAATGTGTTGTGACAATTAAAATGCTCTAATGTCATATCTAAATGTGAGAATGAGTCTTATTTATTATATTTATACCTTGTTTTTCAACCAAAATTGGCTCCCAAGGCACCTTCGAAAGATTTGAAAACAGATTTAAACAGAACACTAAAACTTCAATAAAAAACAAACTATCTGCAGCAACTGAACAAGTGAAACAGAAACCAGTTCCAATAGGTGCCATCATCAGGAGTGCCAAATTAACCACCAAAAGCCTTTTTAGAGGAGTTTTTGAAGCCGCCTCCTAAAACCTTGGAGCTAGGCAGGTTCCTAGGATCAGAGCTTCAGAGGAGCTCTGAAATACTCACTTGCCAAATTTCAGATGCCGGGGACTTGTAGCAGGGCCACTCCTGACGATCTCATGGTGTGGAGGCACATTTGATAAGATGATGATAATAATAATAATAATAATAATAATAATAATAATAATAATAATAATAATATTAATAATAATAAATATTTATACCCTGCCTATCTGGCTTGGTTTCCCCAGCCGCTCTGGGCGGCTTCCAACAGAATATTAAAATAAAATAGTCTATTAAACATTCCCTAAACAGAGCTGCCTTCAGATGTCTTCTAAAAGATGTAGTTTCACTCACATTTGAAACCCACAGCATTTAGTCCTTGAGCCCAGAGATAACCCATGCAACTGGATGGCAGCTGGTGTTGCATGATCCCTGAGGCCAAGGCCTGTCAACAAACCTAGCTGCTACATTCTGCACAAAATGCAATTTTTGCATGCTCTTCAGAGGCAGTCCTTACATAAATGCATTACGGTAGTCCAGCCTAGAGGTTCCCAAAGCAAGTATCACAGTGGCACAGAAGCTCATATGTTAACATTTATGTAGGTTGAACGACCAGATACTCAAGAGGTGGTTCACCAAGCTGGTTTCCTTACTATCACACTGTGATTAACCTAGGTCATTAACCCAGAATAAGTGTGATTATTTTCCTATTTCAAATAGTGGTTATTTACTGTTTAATCCCTATGTTGAAGCATTTAAAAGTGATGCAGGTTACATTTTATTCTAGCCAAAGTGTGAGAGTCCACAGAGTTTTTTGATGTTGCTTATCAGTTCAATGGGGTTAAGCCAGACGCCCATTAGGACCATGTATCTAAAAGAACACCCTGAACGCAACATTTTGGGGTCAAGAAATAGGATGCTGTTTATTCACAAGTTTTCCAGAACTAAAATAAAATAAAATAAAACACCCGTGTTGACCTTTCTGTAAATATATAGGATTGTGAGAAGGTCTTGTTCATATGACAATGCTATGCTTCATGTCTGGTTATTAATTCTGTGTTACCTTGCTGCCAAACCACATTGCCACCTCAGTCATCTTTCAGCATCTGGGGTTAAGGGCTGTTTCATCCATGGTCATTTCTCTTGCAACATTGCCTGCTGGTGACAGCTCTCTTCGCTGCCTCCACCCCTTACCAAACACACCCATAATTTATTCAGCTAAACAATTGCGCTAGCTAGAATTAGAGCTAGCAGAATGGAACTTCCTTCCTCTCCTCCTGTCCTCCTGTCCCCAAATCTGCTCCAGAGGGTTGGGGGAAATCCCAGAATAGATGTTCCAACAAGAATTTATTGATATGTATAGACTGATTTCACTAAGTTAAGCTAAGCAGATATATAAGATTGAATGTTTAATTATTAAGATACAAAATTACAATCTCAATAATAAAGTTACAAAATAATAATAAGGAAGTCACGCAGGGGTGGAGGGAAGACACAGGGCAAGAAATAAGAAATGGATAAATGTTGGTACATAATGAAATGTGAAAATATGAATTTACGGATATAATGTATATGTATCATTATGTAAAGATTTCATATATGTATTGCAACATTAATAATAAA
This sequence comes from Podarcis bocagei, assembly GCF_964188305.1. Classification (NCBI taxonomy): domain Eukaryota; kingdom Metazoa; phylum Chordata; class Lepidosauria; order Squamata; family Lacertidae; genus Podarcis; species Podarcis bocagei. The sequence goes on along the minus strand of NC_138128.1, from coordinate 51,612,301 downwards.
TAAATAAATGAAGGAGGGGGAAAATATATATCCCAGAATAGATTTATTCTAAAGGAATAAATCCTTCTTCCTCCTTCTAGAGGAAGGAGAGGGAAATAGCATGCTACCATGCAAGGAGAAATCGTTGTGCTAATGGAATGGTTTGCTTCACGCTATGCTCCATTTAGACAGTCTACATATATTACACATACATTAATACCCAAATAAACCACTCCATGTATTCTCTCTCCGTGCATGCACTTGATTAAACATATCAAATCAAAATAGACATGATATGGGAGATTCAAGAAGAAAGAAGAAGGAACGTCCAGGTTCAAAGGTCGTATGTCACTGAATACCAGTTGCTGAGGAGCAAGGAAGAAGAATTATTACCCTCACGTTCTGCTTCTGGGCTTTTCCAGAGGTATCTGGTTGGTCGCTGCAGGAGACAGGTTGCTAGACTAGATAGGCCTGTGGTCAGATCCAGCAGAGCTCTTCTTAGATTTGTAATCTCCCATGGTTTGTTTTTTAAAGTTCAAAGTAGCTATGGTGTGGCCTTTGGATTAGGAATGCTAAATTACTGTTTGCCCTGTGGGCACAAAACACACAGATACTCACATTTACCAGCTCTTCCTTCTCTTCCTTCTCTTTCTTTTGCTTCTTCCTCTTCTTCTCCCTTGGCACTAAAAATATGTGGAAATGGATGGTCACAGAACATGGCTGAGACAAGGTATCCAGAGGATATGCCTCTATACCTTGGGTTACCTGTTAAAGAATAGATATGGGGCACAAAAATAACACAGGATCAACACAATTTATTATTTATCAAGCACCTAATATGCACTAGGTGCTGTCCAGAAATAAAAAGCAAGTCCCTGCCCACAGGCTCACAATCTGAAAAGAACAAAACCCAATTCCGCTGCTCTTAAGTGTTGGACTCAAAGTTGACAGTTGAATGGGCACAGGGAGTACCTGAATCGAAGTGGCAAAATCAATTGGGGAGACTTCCCCATTGCCCACTTTAAACAGCTCTGTTCCCATTTGATGGCCCCACACTTATGCTGCCATTTACGTTTCGATACTTCTATGGATTTGAAGTTTAAAAATTGAAGTGTGAATCGGCCTTTAGTAATAGAAAGAGAGAAACGTAGGGAGAAAGTTTGCTTGTTTGTGTTTGTGTGTGTGTGTGTAAGTGAGACTGAACAGTACAGATTGAGAGCAGACTGCCCTCTCTGGATTGGCTTCCTATTAAATTCATTTGGGATGAGCTAGAGATAGAAGCAGCAGATCCCTCTCGTGCTCAGCTGTTACAGCCATACCTCAGGAAAAGTCCAAAGAACTATCAATGGACTTTCTTGAGCAACAGATCAATACTGTGCTTCATATCAGCCAAGCTGTTATTCACGCCAAAGGCAGTTGTTTGGATGAAGGGAATGACTGAGTGCACAAGTTCACTGTATCATAGTCTACAGGTTTTTTAACTCCTCTAGATGCCTTCATTATTTATATGCAACAAATACAACAGCTTCAGCTGCTGTAGTGGTTTTCTCTCAACATTCACGGGAAGAGATATACTTTGTTTAGCTCTGTAGGGCCTGGACACATTTAATGTGCTTTTACTTGTAAGTTAATGTGTCATACATGTGTACAGAAATTACTTAACAAAAACATCAGTCAATTTAATCAGTTGGCATACAATACAGTTTTATTATTTCTAGAGCTCTGAAAAGTTTGTGTATGTTTGCATGTACAGAGTGCGTATGTGAATTCAACTTGGCAACACATGAATACAGATATCGCTTAGAAGAGACAGCTAACATATTAATGAGTGTTATATTTATTTGTTCATTTATTTATAGGGCTTATTACAATCCCTTCATCCAAAATTCCCAGGGTGGGTTAAATAAAAATTATATATAACTCTGTAACCACAATGTTAACAAAAAGCACAGTGGGATTTCAAAGCAGCAGATACAACTAAGTCATCATCTCACCTGACCCTTCCAAAAATCTGGAGGAATAGATGCATCTTGACCGGCTGATGAAAGCAGTAGAATGTCAGTACAATAGGCACCTTGGAGGGGTGTTTGAAAGGCTCGGGGCTACCATCGAAAAGGCCCTCCCACAGTGCAAAACATCCCCACTGCTGATCAAGAACAATAGTTGCGCAGTGACCACATCCTGCTTGACTGTGTGAGCCTTCCATTCATAAGAGAGCAGAACTGACAAGGTCATGATCCACATTAGCAAGAAATACAAACGAGTGCATGAGAGAAATTGGCTGGGGGTGTGCGGAGGAACGCTGTCTTTCTCCATATTCTGGTGCTCATCCTTTTGGCATGGCCGCTACCAACTTCCATGGGTGTGTCTGCAGGAAGACCAATGGTGACAGTTGCCACCCTGGGATGACCCCCAGATTCCCAGTGTGTTCATTTTCAGAAAGCCCATTTTTAGCATTTGTAGAACCCGAGATATGAGGCAAAACATGCAGTTAAGTAGTGCATGACAACTTTTGAGCCCAGTGTAATCTTGTGCAGTGGCCTGTTGGCGAGGGTGTTTTAGGGAACTGCAATATGGGAACTGTGAAGTTGTTTGCAGTTATCAGTGCAATTAAGGATTGCAGGGGGTCAAGGGAGACACAGACAGAACTGAGGGTTTCAGCAGTAATAATAATAATAATAATAATAATAATAATAATAATAATAATAATAATAATAATTAATTTATTATTTATATCCTGCCCATCTGGCTGGGTTTCCCCAGGCACACTGGGCGGCTCCCAACAGAATATTAAAAACACATCAAACATTAAAAACTTCCCTAAACAGTAAACAGGGCTGCCTTCAGACGTCTTCTAAAAGTCAGATAGTTGTTTATTTCCTTGACATCTGATAGGAAGGCATTCCACAGGGCGGGCATCACTACCAAGAAGGCCCTCTGCCTGGTTCCCTGTAACCTCACTTCTCGCAGTGAGGTAACCACCAGAAGGCCCTTGGCGCTGGACCTCAGTGTCCAGGCAGAATGATGGGGGTGGAGATGCTCTTTCAGGTATACTGGCTAAGGCTGTTTAGGGCTTTAGTGAGTGGAAAGACATGGTCTTGATACCAGACAATGGGCAGCACGTGGGCAGCAGTCCTTGCCATTGAGAAACTATGAAGGCATAAGACTTGGAACACAACTTTCTCAGAAGATCTGCCTAGTGTTCTGAACCCCAGCATACCTGGCAGCAAGTCTCCACTGGTGCATACGGTCCCAAAAAGGAACAGTCCCATAGAGCTCCTGAAGCAGTCAAGTTGAGGCTTTGCATGTTGATTGCAGCTTCTGGGCTTGACGAGGCAGTAACCCTCACCAGCTGTGAGTCTACTGCAGCTGAGGAATCACACAGCCTCTTCCCAGAGCTAATGAGGCACAGCTGGTCATCTAGGTTGTGGGCCCTTGCCTGCCTCCTAAAGCACTCTGCCCACTGCTCCCAACGCATCACAGCCTGCCATGTTCAAGTATAGGCTTCCTCAACCTCAGCCCTCCAGATGTTTTTGGCCTACAACTCCCATGATCCCTAGCTAGCAGGACCAGTGGACAGGGATGATGGGAACTGTAGTCTCAAAACATCTGGAGGGCCAAGGTTGAGGAAGCCTGTTCAAGTAGATGGAGGCCCCTCTGGCTCTGGGTCCTGCTCCTCTGCTCCTGTGCACTGACCCCCATCCTCTCGCTGTCCTCTGTCACCCCACGAGTACTTTCTATGTTCCCAACCTCCCCTTCTCCATCACCAGCTTCCCTTGGTGTGTACCAGTTGTGGCTATACCCCTCACTGGGATCCTCTTCCTTCTCCCCATTGTCCTGCCAGCTCATGACACCTAAATCTGCTACGATCCAGTCATGAGATCAACCAGAGCGTAGACCTGTCTTCCAATACCAGGTATGTTTGTTTATTTGGAAAGCCCCTTTTCTCCTAGACTATTTTATTTATTGCAGGGGCCCATCTCTCCTCCTGCCTCAATGTGTAGTGAAACAAAATGTGTGATACAACGTATTTGTATCCTGCCCCAATCCACATAGCAGGCATCCCATTAAATGAAGGAAGGATGTGACATGCTGAGCATACGGATGCCCTGTCATTTATTTATTACTTGTTATTAAGGAAAGAGGAGAAAAAAGTTATTTTCCATGACACCCATGTATCTCCAGCAAAGTCTGTTTCCAGCCTGAAAGTTCACCAGTGTAGAGGACAGATATGGCCTGGCCACTGTTATCAATGCACTGTCAACCTCTAGGCCAGGGGTATGGCCTCATCGGTAACTTTCTAGGGGCTGCGTGATGGGCAGGACCAAGGGGGAAGTGGGTGGAGCAACATTTGCAACTCTTCACCTTTATACAGTCGGCGGAAGTCAGAGGTAGTTCTGCATGCACACCTCTTCCTACAGGCAAGTGAGAGGTAGTTTTGTGGTTCAAGAATACATTTCAGGAAGGCAAAAGCACTTGAGGATGGTGTGGAGTGAGGCTGGTAAGGTATGGGGAGAGTACCAATGTCCAGACCAAGAAACCAGAAGCATTTGGGCCCCAGGCCTGAGGTTGCCCACTAACACTGTAGGTAAAACTACTGCAATGTGTTGCATGTGCCATTGCCTCTGGAGACTTCTTGGAAACGAACCTGTACAACATAGTTTGTCAGTTCTCTGTTTCATAAATTTCTTTGGGGCCTAAGTTACTAAACGACAGCTGCTTGGCACATGAGCCTGCTTGGACATTGAATTCATTATTTGAGATCTTAATCTGGGTCTCACAAGGAGGCCAGGGAAAAACCCCTTTTTGTTCCGGTACCCCATGCTCCCCTGATGCTAACTGCAATGCCATCCCAGCACTTGGCAAAGGCATTTTTGAAATTCACTCAGGCATAATGCAGCCTTGAGTGCTTTGTGTCACTTAATTGCCACAACAGACTTACTGAAGGCTGGCACCCAGAGTTTTAAAAAATAAATAAATCCCAAAGTGGCAAGTATACATTTTGGCCCATAGAGCTGTGAAAAGCCACATGACTTTGGGTCACTACAGTGGTACCTCGGGTTAAGTACTTAATTCGTTCCGGAGGTCCGTACTTAACCTGAAACTGTTCTTAACCTGAAGCACCATTTTAGCTAATGGGGCCTCCTGCTGCTGCCGCACAGCCAGAGCACGATTTCTGTTCTCATCCTGAAGCAAAGTTCTTAACCTGAAGCACTATTTTTGGGTTAGCGGA